>NC_064810.1:129197535-129442312 GCF_023721935.1 Panthera uncia
AAAAAAAAACAAAACAAAAAAACAAAAAAACTCCAAAAACTTAACTCTTAGACACAGCGAACAGATTGGCAGTTGCCAGAATTAAGGGGTGGTGGGTGGATGAAATGGGTAAAGTGGGTCAAAAGGTATAAACTTCCGTTTATAAATAAGTCATAAGGATATAATGTACAACATGGGGGACTGCAGTTAATAATACTGCATTGTATATTTGAAAGCCGCCAAGAGAGTAGATCGATCTTAAAAGTTTTCAGCACAAGGAAAAACTGGTAACACCATATGGTGATAAACGTTAACCAGACTTAAGGTAGTGATTATTTCACAACCACATATACATATCAAATCATGTTATACACCTGACTAATAGGTTATATATTGGCTATATCTCAGTTAATACTACATATGTGTGTGTGTGTGTGTGTGTGTGTGTGTGTGTATATACACACACACACACACATATATATACACATATATATGCATATACATACACACACAGGTTTTAAAATTGAGCACAAATAAAAACCAGTTTAGCATACTGTATTTATTATGCATTGTATTTTTCTGAGAAGTTCATAGAGCTATTTTACTCCACCAAAGAAATATTTTTGTGTCTTGGAACACACATCTTTACAAGGCACAGAGTATGGAAGTAAAGACAGAGGACTTATGCCAGGACTCACTTTCCTGACGAGCCATAAAATTCAGCAGAGGAATAGAGTTTTGGACTTAAAATGACATCACTGGCACCCTCAGCTAGCAGAGTGAGTAGGCCAAACTTTCACCACCCTTCCCCTAGGGGGCTGCTTTCTCGCTCTCTTTGCCTCAGCCTTTTCTCCTGATTGGTAATTTTCCCTGCAGCCAGCACCTTCCTGCCTCAGCTTCGGGGGCTTTCCACAAGCGCTTTGCCAGCTCTGTTCTCAGAGGTTTCCCAAGTTTCCCCACGGTCGTGCGCCCCACTACCCACAATCAGCCATTTTTATCACAGTATAGGCTACCGGAGCAGTGGGTCTCCTTGGCTAGAACGGCTCTTACTGTCTTTCTTCTGGAGCCTGGTGTTCCAGGGGGGCCTGGCCAGCCTCTTCTACCCTGTCAAATGAATAGACAGATGGGTTACAATAATTACACAGCCCTGACACACTTCTTCTTCAACATCAGCTTGTGCTCCAGGGAGGGTGGATGGGTACACACCAACTAGAGAGTTATCCTCCCTTTGGGGTGCTCCCACTGGTTATAAACCATACGTCTATGTGGGTAATGAGGAACTACAGGCCAAAATGCTAATGCATGGCTTCGTCTGTTCATCACCACTGTATAACTTGTGTTTGGGGTATAAGTTATCGAGTATTTAAATCAAACGATCCTCACTCTGTTGCCACAGAGTGGCTAACTGAAGCATGCCATGTGTCAAGTTGGTTTGGATTTCTACCTTTGGACTTCGTATTGTTTTGTCAACCTTTGTAGATTAACATCCTTAGGTGAAAAAAACCTCACAATACTCCTAAGTCTTCCCAAAAGAGAAAATGAAGGAGAAATTATGAGTTTATAAGGAGATGTGTGAGACTTAACCTTTATCACTTAGTAAAAACAGCAAATAGCACACGCTGGTTTATGATGTGGCAGGTTACATCATCAGTAGGCTGTTGATCCTAGTTTGTAGATGAGAAAATTGAGGTTTACACAAAGTGGCCCAAGGCCACAGAGCTGGTAAGGCACAGAGTACTGAAACAGGACCTGGGCCCCTCCCCAAAGTAAAGTTCTTTCCACCCTATCAGACTTCTCCTCCCAAGTGAAGTCACTTGGGAAACTTTCTCATCAAGAAGATCCAGAGAAACACATTTTCCAGAGAATTATTTTTAAAAGTCTGAAAAATAAGGCAAGATGATCCAATTATGATCTCTGAGGTTTCATGAGATTAATCCCAAGAGACTTGTCTTGAGAGTATGGGCTGTATAGATCTACTAGATCTTTTCCTTTTTATCAGGAACTATGAGTAATAGGATGTCTTCTTAGGGTATGTGACTTCTGGACCCTGAGAAGGCTAACAACTCATTGATTAGTTCTTCCTATCAGCTAGCCCTACATTTTAAGTTAGAGCTTAGACATTTGCATTCATAAATGAAGACCTCAAGGGTAGGGCTTGGTGAAGCCCATCACCCCAAATTCAGAAGAACAAGAGTGCGTTTCTGGAGTCCTTGAGTAGCAGATAAGGAGGAGGAAAACATATTTCTGCTCCTAAAAATATTCTTTCTGTATCAAGTAGGTCACATCCTAACAAGGTTACTCTCAAATGCCCACATAATTACTTGTCTTCCACGTTCTCCTTTCAAGCCCTTGGGTCCTTCTATTGTGCTGTCAAATCCAGGAACTCCCTAAAAGCCAGAAAACAGAACAATTTTGAATATTTCTCCTTAAAAAGGTAACTGTCTATAACATATTTACTCACTGCCCACTGCCCGCCCCCACCAAAAATTGACAAGAGAAGTCCAATCCATTTGAAAGCATCAACAGGAAAACATTACAAATGGCTTACACGTGATTTCTTTTCCTCCTGTGCTCTGCATTGTCAGTAGAGAGTGGGGACCTAAGGTGAATGTGTGTGTGGGGAAGCAAGCGCTCACCATAGAAGGCATAGCCAAGGGAAGCAAGGGTTACATGACTTTGTTTCTGACAATTCTCATCCTGGGTCTGGACATACCCCTTCTTGCTACTACCCTCCTCTCTCTTAACTTTTGTTCTTCTTTCCTGGGGTTTATGTTAAGTCTATACTTGAGGGTCGGTAGATTTTTACTCTCCCTACTTATGGGAGAAGGCAGACGTTTGTAATGGGTTCTACCACAAGAAAATAAGTACACCGGGGAACACTGAGGACTGTACCTGCCGCCCATTCCCTCTTTGTCCTCTTGGATGCCTGGTAAGCCTTCTAGCCCCATATGGTCATTCCTACTTTTCCAATTTTCAGAAAATTCTGGAATCTCGCATTTTCCCCAGTATTTACACAAACATTCCAGCAGGAACTCATTGAAAACAGGCAGATGTTGTGGGCTATTATCCTTAGCAGGCCAAACTGAAAGTTTTTCGTGGGTAGTTAGGACCACCAATAGAGCAGCATCGCCATGGTGCTAGGATAATCAATTGAGCGAGTCAATTCAGTCAGTAAACTGAGAGGGGACAAGAATTATCCAGTCCTGCTGAGTGCCAGCTGTTGGGCTGTTTGGCTGATAGCAGCCCAGATTACCTTCATCAATCAATAAGTAATTTGAGATCACCAACAGGGAGGTGTCATTGTTCCAGATGCTTAGAAAGATTTTTAAACAAATAGTCTATACACTCACAGAGTTTATAGGCTAAGAGAGTTTAGGTGAGTTTAGAATTTACTTTATAACTAAGATTACCAGAATTTATGTGAAAAATTACTTCTCTTCCCCACATACCAAAGCCAAAGATTGTATTCTACATTTTCTGTTTTATTTTTAAGTCTAAATATTTGTCTGTTAAATTCTCCAAGAGGAGTATAACTTAATTACAATATTAGAGAATGGTATTTTGGTGAAAATAGGAAAAGAACGGTAATGTAAAATCCCAAATTTTATTCCATTGGATGTAACACAACTTATTGTGATCCAACTCTGAACTATTTAATTGAAGAGATGACATTTTAAAAGTCATACACTAGTACATTCTATAGAATAGAGCATCCTAGTTTGCATGTGGACCCATTGTTCGGTCAGTCTGGCTAGATGATCTATCCATTGTTGTAAATGCAGTATTAAAGTCTGCAATTACCACAGTCTTACCAATAAGGTTGCTTATGTTTGTGACTGTTTTATATATTTGGGGGCTTCCGAATTCAGTGCATAGACATTTATAATTGTTAGCTCTTCCTGATGGATAGACCCTGTAATTATTATATAATGCCCTTGTTCATCTCTTGTTACAGCCTTTAATTTAAAGTCTAGTTTGTCTGATATAAGTATGGCTATTCCAGCTTTCTTTTGACTTCCAGTAGCATGATAGTTCTCCATCCCCTCACTTTCAATCTGAAGGTGTCCTCAGGTCTAAAATGAGTCTCTTGTAGACAGCAAATAGATGGGTCTTGTGTTTTTATCCATTCTGATACCCTGTGTCTTTTGGCTGGAGCATTTAGTCCATTTACATTCAGTGTTATTATAGAAAGATATGGGTTTAAAGTGTGATATCTGTAGGTTTCATGCTTGTAGTGGTGTTTCTGGTACTTTGTGGTCCTTGCAACATTTCACTCACAGAGTCCCCCTTAGGATCTCTGATAGGGCTGGTTTAGTGGTGATGAATTCCTTCAGTTTTTGTTTGGGAAAACCTTGATCTCTCCTTCTATTCTGGATGACAGGTTTTCTGGGTAAAGGATTCTGGGCTGCATATTTTCCCTGTTCATCACATAGAAGATTTCCTGCCATCCCTTTCTCACCTGCCAAGTTTCAGTAGATAGGTCTGCTACTACCCTTATGTGTCTACCTTTGTATGTTAAGGCCCGTTTATCCCTAGCTGCTTTCCGAATTCTCTCTTTATCCCTGTATTTTGCCAGTTTCACTATGATATGTCGTGCAGAAGATCGATTCAAGTTACGTCTGAAGGGAGTTCTCTGTGCCTCTTGGATTTCAATGCCTGTTTCCCTCCCCAGATCAGGGAAGTTCTCAGCTATGATTTGTTCAAGTACAACTTCAGCCCCTCTCTCTCTCTCTTCTTCTTCTGGAATTCCTATGATACAGATATTGTTCCATTTGATTGCGTCACTTAGTTCTCTATTTCTCCCCTCATACTCCTGGATTTTTTTTTTCTCTTTTTCTCAGCTTCCTCTTTTTCCAAAATTTTATCTTCTAATTCACCCAATCTCCCCTCTGCCTCTTCAACCCGCACTGTGGCTGCCTCCATTTTATTTTGCACCTCATTTATAGCATTTTTTAATTCATCATGACTAGTTTTTAGTCCCTTGATCTCTGTAGCAATAGATTCTCTGCTGCCCTCTATGCTTTTTTCAAGCCCAGCAATTAATTTTATGACTATTATTCTGAATTCTTGTTCTGTTATATTGCTTAAATCGTTTTTGATCAATTCGTTAGCTGTTACTACTTCCTGGAATTTCTTTTGAGGAAAAATCTTCCCTTTCATCATTTTGGCTAGTTTTCTGTCCCTTGTGCGTTTTAAAAGCTTGTTGTGTGCTCTGAACCTCTTAGCAGCCATTGAAACCTCTGTTTACTCATCTGACTTCCCTGTGTGAACACCTCCTCATCCTCCAGGATTTTCAATGCCATCCTTCTCAAAGAACTCAAGAACTTATACACGCAGAAATTTAATTCTGAAATTAGTATTTGGGTATTTTCTAAATCTCAAGCTTTCAGCCCCAGCTTATGTGCTTCCCATCACTGGGTCAGCTCCTACCTCCACGCCTCCCTCCCTTTCGTTTTCATTTTCACTTCCCAGCAATGTGGGGAGAGGAGACAGCTGAAGATGCCAGTGGGCAGGTGCACCGCTGTGCCTTCTTCCACACCTCAACCTGGGCTCCATCGGCTCGCTCCCACTAAAAGAGTACAGCGCCCCAACCACCATACAGACCTACAAACCCCGTGAGGAGGGAGTGGGCGGAGCAGGCGTGGACCTACGTGTCACCCGCCTGGCAGCCACACCAACATCCAAACGTGAGCTCCCCTGTTTGGTCAGTCCGAATATGAATTGTCCAGTCTGTCAATTTCTTCCTATGCAACTGGACCAAAGAGCATCATCTAACACAAACTGATAAAACATGGACTTCTAACAATGATATGCTTTAGAATGACGAACCTCACTAAACTGTAGCTCAAATGATCTAGTTGAGTTTTCTCCCCAACATCACATGAGATTACACGAGATTTTCAAAAATGGGAAATTCCCAACAGACAAACTAGCTTTCATTTGATCAGCAGCTGACTGAATAGGCACAGATTGTAAGGAATCTGGGCCATTTGTATGTATTCTATGAATAATCTGATCATATGTGGATTCTACGTATCCAATCTTGCTCTCCAAATTTTCCTGAAATAGTAACCCACAAAAACCACATGTGAAAAAGCTCAGAGTGTTGTCTTCGATTTGAGATTCCCAAGTGGCTAGGAAGAATTACCATGCATTAAAAAACTATCTAAAATTAGTAGAGTGGCAAACAGCCTATCACAAAAGTTCCAGAGGGTTGAATTTTCAGCCATCTCTAAGTCACTGAACATTAAAAACAAAAAACAAACAAAAAAACCTTTTACATTATTCAGTTTCTTTTGAAAGTCTTATGTAATCAAACAGACAATTTAACAGTTAGGGGGGATTCTGACCAAAGTGAATGGCAAATTTATAGCAATATCCCAAGTAAATTTTTGGGCATCATATATAGATGACTGAAAGGTCTTTGCATTTGAACTAGTATTTCTTATTTTTTTAATTTATGGATAGTTTTTGTTTTTGATTACATACTCTGAAGCTGTTTCAAAACTCTCAGGTTATCAGGCTATTATCAGAAGACGTCACTTAATCAACAGTGTTGTCTTCATGTGCAAATTCCTCTGCTGTTTAAATAGTTATCTTCAATGTATACCATCTATATTTCTCAATATATTGTACTGAATTCTTTCTCTGATCGATCCATTGTCTTTAATAACTCCTCCCCCAGTATACAAAGTCCTGTGAGATTCCCAATTGCCCACATCCTTACCAGCACTTGGTGTTGTCAGTTTTTAAAAAGTTTAGCCATTCTGATGCGTGTGTAGTATACCCTCTATGGTACATTGCTGGTGGGAGTGTAAATTAGTATGAAGTTTTTTGAAAACTGGCTTAAAAGGCTGAAGCTTATTATAGGCACATACATTATCATTAGGCATTCTACTCCTGAAGTACAGACCCAGTGGAAATGAATATAAAAGTCAATCAAAAGGCAAGTACAAGAACATTCTTAAGAGTGCTATTTGTAATAGGAAAAACCGGGAACAACTCAATTATCTATCGAGTAGAATGGATAAATAAATTATGGTATATTCCCACACTGGATTACTACTCAGCAGTAACACTGAATGAACTATTGTTGCCGGCAACAGCATGGATAAATCTCACAAGCATAA
Organism: Panthera uncia; assembly: GCF_023721935.1. Taxonomy (NCBI): domain Eukaryota; kingdom Metazoa; phylum Chordata; class Mammalia; order Carnivora; family Felidae; genus Panthera; species Panthera uncia. The sequence goes on from NC_064810.1 coordinate 129,204,645, forward strand.
ACTTGAGCAAAAGAATACAGAAACAAGGAATGTATCCTATATAATTCCATTTACTTAAAGTTCAGGGACAGGTAAAACTATGTTTTAGGACACTGATTACCTTTGGGAGGGGCTGGTAATGAATGAAGTAGACATGCGGGGAGAGGGCTTTGGGGTTGCTCTACTGTTGTTCAATGTTCTATTTCTTTAGCTGTGTGCTGACTGCACAGATGCATTTACGTTCATCAAGCTACACATTTATAATCTGTATACTTTTCTGATGTTATAGCTCAAAACTAAGTTCTAGACATCCAATGCCCCACATAGTGATGATGGACAACAATACTGTATCATATGCTTCTAAGTTGCTCAAAGACTAGATCTTAAATGTTCTCATCACAAAGGAAGAAATGATAATTATTTGACATGATACAGGAATTAGCCAACCCCATGGTGGTAATCATATTGCAATATATAAATGTATCAAATCAATACCTTATGATACCTTAAATTTACAGTGTTCCATGTCAATTATATCTCAATAAAAAGGCTTAATAAAGATTTAAAAACAAACCTAAATCCTAATTCATTAAGGCTTTGGAGACTTATTTATGTGTGGGTGGGGTGATGAAAATCCTATAGTACTGATGTTCCCTTGGAGTTGGCATATCCCCCACATTGGTGTGGGTTGTGCCTATTCAGCCAGGTTGTATCTGGGAGAGTAGGTACCTTTGGGTCATAGGTTTTGCTGAATACAGTCTTAGCTGGCTTGGAGTCAAGAAAATTAAGCTCATACTCTCAATTGAGAGAGACTGCTGAAGAATGGAAGAGGAGAGATGACTTTGTTACTTCCATTCTGACCCTATTTTGAGGCATTCAGAAGAAAATAATGGAGGGTATTGAAGTTCCCTGATGGCTCTCAAGCACAACAATTCTGAATACATAGTCTCAAAAAAAAAATACATGCACAAATGATGGGCAGGGTCTTCTCACTGTCCATGTTCATCCCACAGATAGCACAAGGAACTGCTTTTAAAGTTCTGCAACAGTTGTACCTATGATGATTTAAACTCAAGATTGTTGTATCTTAAAGTGGGTCTCTCTCCTTATCAGAAGCTGATGGGAACTAAGCTCTGTTTAGCTCACAGCCCACACAACCCCGACACTTACAGGGTCTCCTCGCTGGCCCTTTGCGCCTCGGTCACCAGAAACCCCTCGCTGTCCTGGGCTTCCCTAAAGATAATACAAATCAGAAGAAGGATAAGACGAGACTTTTTAATAACACTAGTAAGAACAAAGAGCTTCCCCTCTCCCTGATTTGAATAACTAAATACCTTTCTCCTAAAGCTTTTTCTAAACCGGACAGAGGGACAACCCAAAATAGTTTCAGGCATCATATAAATAATTTAAGAGTGACCTCAATTATTTACCACAGTAATGAAGTCTGTGTCCCAGACACATTTGTTGTCTTGTTTAGTTTTTACAGCTACTTTACAAACTAGGTATTGTTTATATCTTTCTTGTAATCAAACAGCTGAGATTCAGAGAGATTATCCATTTTCCCCAAGGTGGTTCTATCAACTAGAAACTGGGGTTCCGACTCAACTGTTCACACCCTGAAGACAGATAAAAAAGATGATGGAAGTATGGCAGCTGTTGGTGTCTGTTCTAGATGGGAATGAGTGGCACACATTTTCAATGTGCTACTCCGCACCACAGATTCTTGCCAACACCCTGTTACCATTCTTGGTGTGGTAGCTGTTTTTCATCATGGTCCCAATTCATCACTCCTCTCTGTATCTATGCTCTTTGCCATGGAACTCTGCAATGCTTTCCAACTGTGGTGGGGCAAGAGTCCCCACCCCCGAGTTTGGCCATGACTTCATCTGAGTTCCAAGTCTAGGCCTCAAGAGAACTTGTGTGTTTCTCCTTGTTCCCTTGTGCACCTGCCATGGCCACAGAAAAGTTACGGCCAACAGAGCCAGGCAGCGCTCTCTGGCCCCAGGAGGAGGATCAGAGACATGAGGAACAAAGCCCCCAGCCAGCCCATAGACACACAAACCAAGGGCAGCCATGCTCAGCCTAGACCAGTGATCTAGGCTGTGAACCTCAGACACATAGGAAATAATTTACTGTTCCATGCAACTCAGGTTTTGTGATTGTCACGAAGCAATTTTGTGGCACTAGCTGCCTGATACACTTTGGGTAGCGGTTCTACTCTGTTAGTCACACCTTTAATTGCCAGGACAGTTTGCTGTTGTCTCTTTATTGAATCCCTACCTGGGATCCTTCATCACCCTTTTCTCCTTTTTCTCCGGGAAGACCACTTTCACCCTAAAACAGAAGGATAAACTCAGATTTCTGTCTTCTTAATGAGAAATAGCTCAGAAGGGTCTTTATGGGACACAGAGAAAGCTCTACCTGTTCTCCATTTAATCCACCAATTCCACTTTCTCCGACTTCTCCCTGAAAACACAGATGTGATCAGAAGAGTATGTTACATTTATGTGGAAACAAATCTGAAAGTCTAGTTTTGTCTTTCATATACAGCCTGGTCCTGAGCAATAACTAAGATTACCGAGTAATAGAAACTGTGAACAGGGGCACCTGGGTGGCTCAGTAGGTTGAGCATCCAACTCTTGATAACGGCTCAGGTCATAATCTCACATTCGTTGGCTCGAGCCCCAGGGTGGGGCTCCACACCGGGCGTGGGGTCTGCATGGAATTCCCTCTCTCCCTTTCTCTCTGCCCCTCCCCCACTTGCATGTGAGCTGGCTCGCTCTCTCAAAATCAATAAATAAAGTTTAAAAGAAATTTAAAAAAAGAAACAAGCTGTGAACAAATAATACGCATTGCCTGCAATAAAAGACGGGAATAGACCGAATCAAATGGCTGGCAATAAAAAAGGAAGATCAAAGGAAATTTCATTTGTAGAATCTACTGGTCAGTAGTCTTGAAAATAAGAATATTTTTAGATACCAGGTGGGCAGATAAATGGATATGTTTGGTACCATACCTCCTGTCCATTTAGTCCCCTGTTTCCCTGAAAATAGAAAGGGCAGTAGTGGTTAGTGTAGGAGAATGGAATTCATGTTAGGAAGACTTCACAATGTCTCATGCAACCCTTACCTTCGGACCTTTGGCGCCATAGCATCCCTTAGTACCTTGCTCCCCGACTGGTCCACTGGCTCCTCTTTCTCCCTGAGAAAGACCACATACCTAGATAAGCTTTTTCTATTGTAATCTGGATTCTGTCTTAGAAATTTTTACAAGTTTTGTGTTGGAAAAAAATGTGTAACTGCTCATGGTTTACAGTCCAGAATTCATGCTTATTAAAGCTGAGCATGTAAGAAAATCAGAACTACTCTGACGACAGCCCTTTGCTTTGGATCCCACCTGGATACTGCCCTGGGTGGGGTGGTATCTAAATAAAACAGACATACAAACAACTGGCAGCTAAAATGTATTCTCAAGAGTTCAGGAGATATTCCAGGAACAGATAATGAAGAATCAGTGAGGTATCAGAGAAAGATGCGCTGGGTATGACCTAAGCAAGATCTAAGCATGATTTCTAGTCCAAAATCTATCTTTTTCTTTCTTTCACCAAATATGATTCCTGCAATGCTTGTCTTGGTAATCCCACTCGTCTGTGAGGTCTTGTGAGTGGAAATGAGAGGTGGTCCCCTGCTTCTCTCTCCCCAGGTCGCCAAATTCCATACATTCAACATGCTTAACATATCCACTCATACTGCCCCCCAACTAAGATTAGGACTCCTCTGTCTTGCACCTACTACTGCAAGACTTCTACCTGTAACCCCTGCCTTATTAGCATCTATAACATTGTCTGAGTGTGCTTTCTAAAGCCACGCCCCCTCCATTTTTACTCCTGGGCTTAATATAATTCAATGACTGCTCATCAACTAAAAGATACCATCCAAATCTTCTGCAGGATATTCAAGACTCCCAAAAATATGGGTCTTGCTTGCCACCTAACCTCCTCTCACCGTGTCCTGGGTTCCAGCCATGCTGGCCATGTGCCATTCTACACAGATTCGATTCTGACTCAGTTACATGCCCTTGAACACATTGTTGTCTCTCTAATAACCTGTTCTTCCCCACATACTTTGCCTGAAGAAGTATCTATTTGTCCTTCAGATGTCTGCCTAAGCATTACCTCTAGCTTGCGGCCTTCCTCTCCCAAGATTCAACGGTTACCAAGGCTGTTATGGATTTGTTCTGCCATGCTTTGTCACAACGCACCTCATTACACCTTTAGTATAGTCCTTGTGTATAACAACTGGAAACACAATGGTCTCATTTGCCTTTCCACTAGTCTGAAGTTACCGGAGATAGGAATCATTTTTTCTTTTCTTTATTTATTTCTAGGGTCTAGCACTGTGCCTGAAGCATGGTAGAATTCCTTCGTATATATTTGTTAAATGAATAAATGAATGGATAAGTTCATTTATGAGTGAGGTCTTTGATAAATAATGTGACAAATGGTAAGATGCTCAACAGATCATTGTTAAATGAATGCATGGATGGAAGGAAGGAAGAAAGGAATGGTTAGATGGATGGATGCAAAAAAGAGTAGAGGTCCTTGATAAACAATGTGGGGAGTTGGTTTACCTGTGCAAAATGGATCAGGAAGAGGGAAATGGCAGTGATTTGAGTCCCCTGGTGAAGAAAAGAACTTTCGCACTGAGTTCATTGTGCAGCATTGGCGAACAGTCAAAGAGGAGACAGTAGGTTAATAAACCATTATTGACCATCAGAAGCAAAGCCCGATGAGGATTAGGAAAGACCTCAGATTTTGTACATGAATTCTTAGACTCTGATTTTTCTTTTTTTCCCTCTGAGTTAACACAAACGATTTCCTATTGTAGATATGTTCTCAGGAATAAATACAGGTGAGAAAACCTTGACTTACAGCAATGCCTTCCTCTCCCAGGTAGCCCTCACTGCCTTTAAAACCTGGGGATCCCTGGAAATAAGGAAAGGAAGAATGCATTAGCACTCCACAGACCAAAAACCAGAGGTAATCAAGCAAAAATCTTTAACTTTAGTTTCACTTTACGGACAGTTGTAGGGGTTTGGGAAAAAAAAAAAGTTCTTCCTCCACAACTTAGGCTGTATTTACACACATAAAAATAAATATAGTTTTGGGGTGCCTGGGTGGCTCAGCCAGTTAAGTGACAAACTCTTGATTTTGGCTCAGGTCATGATCTCATGGTTTGTGAGCAGTCAACCTGCTTGGGATCCTCTCTCCCCCTCTCTCTGTCCCTTCCCAGCTTGTACGTGCTCTCTCAAATTTAAAAATGTTTTAAGAATGTAATTTTGAAACAAGCATCCAGATAACTCAAGTGTATGTGCACGTGTGGATCATAATATTGTCCATAACTCTCTCTGGGGTTATATATAGTGCTGGAATTTTTTTCTCAGACGAACATTCAAGTGCACAGAGCTATATTTGCCCTTGACAGACTAGAATTATCCTCTTTTCATTAAAAAAATCTTTCAGGGTTTATGCTACACATAGAAAAATAGGCCACACACATTTCATTCTTTCTGAGCCCTGCTTTAAAAAAATCTGCCATTCTCCTTACATGAAGCTGAAGCATTCGGGAAATAGTCTGAACACTTTATACACAGACACAAACATGTTGATTTGGGAGTTATAGTGCCATCTATAAATTGTTCACAAATCAAACACACATGTAAAGAAGCAGTACTGAAATTATTAAACACATCCATATTATGTTTGTACATGTTTTCACATTTCCTAAATCCCCAATCGTGTTTTTTTTTAGAAGAGTACATACATATTTTTTGGTTAGGAAATACACGAATCTATTGTTGGTTACGGTTTTATAATCGGCATGTTTGTGCATACATCTGTGACATTTCTGGTCTGGTTAAAGCTGACTGAAACATCGCCACATCTTTTGCTAGGCTAGGGTGATCTGACCTCATTTGGTTTTCAGCAGACTATCCCAAATACTCCCTACTTCACTTCTATCACTCTGTAGTCATTAAAAATGGAAATTGAAATAACGCTTATTTTCAGGAGGTTTTCATTATTCAACACAGAGATCACAGTTGATTTCTCTGTGTCGTTGCCATTGCTGCTGAACACTGGATAAGCAAGGATCTTGGCAGCCATTGCTCCCAACACTTGTATAGAAGGTTCTTTAGAAGACTCCAAGGGAAAGCCATGACTCTAATTTGACATAGAAGATGAGGAATATCCTAAGTGGTTACCTCACAGGCTCTATCTTGAAGTTAAAAAACCATCCTTTATTTCTACCTAAACTCATGTCTTTCAGACATATGACATTCACATACAGTGCACCATAAATCTTAATTAAAATCACCTTTTTGCCCGGTGGTCCAGGATCTCCCATTGTGCCATCCCCTCCAATGCACTTGCAGAATAAACAGCAGCATGTCCTCTCAGCAACATTGACCTTGGCGGAGGGTGGGAAGTACATTACATTTGATGGCACTGCTTCCCAATCACACATACAAGCTTAGCCGCGTCATTCAGACTTTTACCACTGTTTCAGAAGCCCGTTTGCCATTAATGTGACCGTGCTCCACAGAGTGCCTGCGACATTCTTTAGCTGCTATCCTTCCTTCTGTGGTCTGCATTCTCCACCACATGAGGACTTCAGAATCAAATCAAATCCTTTCGTGCTCTCGAAATGCTTAGTTTAGCCACGGTCAACTCCTTGCATACTCATTTCCTATTTCCACCCCATCCCGGCATTGACCATGATGTTGTTGATTACCTCATATAATTTTGCCCCCAATATTTTGTTCGATATAATGAATGCTGTTTGCTCCTTTTCCCCTTTTGTGAAATCTTTGTATGCTTGAGGATTTAGATAGCGTCCAATGTCATATGGCTTGCAATGGAGTCCAGTGGTAAACACTTCCAGAAAAGTTTGTAACAGGATTTCTAACACACCAATTACACACTCAACATTTCCAAAACACTTGCTGAGGGTAGGGGCATGGGGAGAAGATTCCTCTTTACACCCAGGCGGAAAAACCATATTATGGATTGAAAAATGTCAGTGAATTTTATCCTGAACATTGTTGTCCTCTGAAAAACTGACAGATTCCACTGGATTTTTATAATTAACCCATAAGATTTAATTTTTAGGAAAATTCAGTTCTCAATAAACACCATGCTTGGCCTTAGTAGGGTAGAATCAATCTTTGTGTTGAGAAGTTTCCCATCAAAATTCTAGTGTGATGAACAATGAAAATGTTTTGTTATAACCATTTAGCAATTGTGCTTCTGTATTATTATATAATGCTCCTTTTCAGCCATTAGAAAAAATTTCTCCACAGGGGCCTGCGTGGCTCATCTGATTAAGTGCCGGCTCTTGATTTCGGCTCAGGTCATTATCTCATGGTCGCGGGACCAAGCCCCGTGTCGGGGTGCACACTGTCAGTACAGAGCACCAGCTGGGGAGGGGGCAGAGGGAGACAGAGAAAGAATCCCAAGCAGGCTCCACACTTAGTTGTGGAACCCAAGGTGGGGCCAATCCCATGACCCTGGGATCATGACTTGAGTTGAAATCAGGAGTCAGATGCTCAACCAACCTGAGCCACCCAGGTGCCCCTCCATATTCCTGAAGTGATTATTTTTACATAATTTCTGCACTGAACAAATTGTGTTTAAACATCTATTTGTATGCAAATTCTATAGGTGAGAAACAGCAGGAGCTAGCATGTTATTGGAAAGGGTCTTGATGTGACTATAGATTTTATAAATCATCAGTGAATCACAAATTATTAGGCCGTCATTAAGGTGAAAGCAGTGCCATGTAACTCAGTAACCCTTCCTTCTATTGAGTTCATGTACATTTCTGAAAGGGGCATGACTGGAATGCATCTCCCATCGGCACTAGGTTCTAAAAAGAGCTCACAAGGCAAACATCTCAGTGAAGACACTGAAAAAGCTTTTGATCACACACACAGGACAACATAGGAGGTCTATCATCCCATCACTCGTTCTTCCTCCAACATCGAAGCAGGTTGCTCTTTCTTTGGTTGAACTCCAAGTGCAATTGACTCTCCTTTACAGGCCACATTGCAGGGAAAACACACATCTCAAACACTAGAATTATACTCACTGTGGTAAGCTGGAACACTTAGGATCCACAAGGGCTGTGAACACTGGCTGGCTGAGGGAGCAGCGGATTCATCCTCTCACCCCAGATTCCCTCTGGCACTTATGTTCAGTGACTATAATTCGGGCAGGACTGTAGGTGCTATTCAGTTTCTTCCTTCTTTTTTGCCTACCACATTAATTAAACTTGCTTTGACAGATCTCTATCATTTTTTTTTCAAAACACCCTCTTATTTAGGTTGTTCACTACTTCAGAAAAGCTTTTTTCATTCCCAAGTGAAATTCATAAGCATAAATATTAAATCTATATACAAGACAGAAAGTTTAAACTCACCAGCCTTTTCTAAGTAACATACCAGTTGCTTTGACAGTCGGCTCCCAAGGTCCCTCATTCCAATAGTGAGCTGGGTCCTATACTCAAACCCTTTCCCGAATTCAATGTAGAGAAGATCAGCCAGGTCACTTGAGTCGCTGGCTCCATCCAGAGCAACAGTTATGAGGGCATTCAGTCCTATCCAACACAGTTTACTCCGGGTGAGGTGGGTTTGGTTATTTTAATCTATTTGCATACGTACCTAAATTGTTATTTTAGGAAAACAGTTGCAAGAGGAACACTCATTTTGTTGTCAACTTCCCCCAACCACACAATGTAAAACTGACAAGTGACAAGATTATCATCAGAGAACACCAGGAATTACATTTTCTTAAAACTAGTTAAACTGGAGACAGGGGATATTACAGTAGAACTTCCAGTTCCCTCATGATTTGAAGTGAGATATAGTGATGTAAAAAGGGCCCAGAGAGTATACTAACATATACAGGAATTCATCTATCAAAAAAGCAAGTGTTCTAAATTTTTGCCATTCAAAGGGGGATCCTCTGACAGCAGGACTTACATCACCTGGGAACTTATCAGAAATACAGAATTTCAAGCCCCATCCCAGACCTATAGAATCCGAATCTGTATTTTAATAAAACCACCACATGATTTGTATGCACATTGAAGTTTGAGAAGCACAGCTATAAAGCCCTCATAAGGAATCAATAATCCAGTTGGAATTATAATAAGTAAGAGACTGTTCGACAGTAAGAGACCTCTTATCAGGCAATTAGAAACAAATGACATAATCATCCAGAGCTGTAGCTCATAAGCTTTGGAATTTTATAGACCAGAATATTTCAAAGAAAATGTTCAGGGACTGACAGAGTGTTGACTTACTTAGCACAGTATTAATTAATACAAACATGAAATGATAAATATTGATTGATATAACCTTGAAATGATAATGGTAATAACACTGGCCATCGTTATGGTGGAGGTAACCATAGTAACTACTGTGCTCTCATTTATTAATAGTTACTATGTGGCTGGGAGTTGGTTAAGTGCTTTCCATGCATTATCTTATTTGTAAGATACAAATACAACTGTATGGGTATGTAGGATTATAGCTGTATTTTACAGACAAGTGAACTGAAGCTTGGAGAAGTTAAATGACTGGCTCAAGTGGTATTTTTAGGTTTCTACCTGGAAAGCCTGATTCCAAAGCCTACAATCAAAGGATATCTTAGTAACAAAAACATACTAACAACATCATCAGAGTAAAGAGCAATCCTAAAATGGAATAAACTTAGCTTTATGAAAACCTGACTCCATTGGACTAAGTTTTCTCATTTCATTATGGATGGGTGAAGAATTCTTTAGATCGGACGTGGAAACCAATGAACTAGGAAAAGGAAATGTTCACGGACCTGAAAGTTCAGAACGCCTTCTAAGTGTAATATGATTCTGAATTATTTTGAGCGAGAAGAAGAGAAGAATGAAGAGAACAAAGTTTCAGGGACATACTGGGGAGGTTCAAGTTATAGGAGAGGAAAGCAGAGTGGCTGGCTGAAATGGAAGGAAGAAAGAAACACCAAAGAATAGGGTGACGAACGTGTCCTGATTTGCCTGGACTTCCCGGGTTGTAGCGTTGACATCTCTGGCTTGTCTCAAAGCAACAAGGCATTAGCCACTCTTCCAGGAATGAGAATGACAAGGAGAAAAGGGATGGTGAAGCCGGCTGGGAAACAGAAGAATGCTGAGTTCATCAACAGAGTTTAATGATCAAGAGAAGGCATGCTAATGGATCTATTTATGAGGGGGGAATTTTTCTTATAAGTTCCAGGAAATATAAAAATTTAAGAGTCATGAGAACCATGGGATTGTTGTTTTGCAGGAAATATGCAATAACTATTATTTGTAACTGTTTTTCTCAGGATGGAGGACTCCGATTCTGCTCCTTTCAGACTCATCTAATAAGAAGTCAGATGATCTTGGGGCACCTGGGTGGCTCAGTCGGTTAAGCGTCCAAATTCAGCTCAGGTCCTGATCTCATGGTTCATGAGTTCAAACCCCGTATCGGGCTCTGTGCTGACAGCTCAGAGCCTGGAGCCTGCTTCGGACTCTGTGTGTGTCTCTCTCCCTCTGCCCCTCCCTAACTCACGCTCTGTCTCTGGCTCTCAAAAATGAACAAACGTCAAAAAAAATTTTGTAGAAAGAAGTCAGGTCATCTTAAATACAATTTATAAAAATAATTTCAGGAAGAAAAGATTATAAAACCTGAAAGAATAAAAGAATCCCTGGGAAGACTCTAGAGCACTAGATTTAAAAAATTAAATTCAAACTCCAGTCCATATGGACTAGTTATAAAGCCACAGCCACCACTGAGGATCCTTTTCTCTTGGTCTCTTCTTGTATCACGATAATTGCACAGTTTAGAGAGATAGATTGATAGATAGATAGACAGATAGATACCTGGCCTCAAATTAGGGAGGCCTTCCTAGGTTAATAGATCATGGGGCCAAACATCAACTGAAATCATGTATGTTTAAATATAGGAAGCCAGAACTAGAGGTACTCCCTACCCATATTGAGAGCCATTTAACACTTTTAAAAACGCATTATGGCCACCATCCCTTTATCAGTGCCATTCAAAGATTCTGAATTTGGGGGGTATTAAAAATCCAGCTTCTGGAGTTGAAGCTCATTTATTAGGTTTTTTTTTTGGGGGAGTTGGGAGAAAGAAGGTTGGTCTTAGAAATCTGGATTTTCCAAGGAAAACTTCATGGAGAAAACTCTTGATGTATCTCTTCCCCATAAAAGAAACGCTGGAAAAAAAAACAAAACAAACAAACAAACAAAAACCCCAAAAATCCCTAGCCACCCACACTAAGCACTCTAGAGACTTATGCTCAGTCTTCACTAATATCTCCACCTCAGATCATAAAAAAAGTCCCAGACTTGAAAGAATAAAAAGAAATCAGCTTTAGCAAATAAAGGGCAAAATAAAAATTACTTTCCAGCTGTAAATTCAGTTAACTTTGTAATTTGTTTAAGATTGAGGAGAGAGAACCAAACGAAAAAGACAAAGTCCACCCAGCTTCTAGCAGCTAACTGGGGAGCAGCCTAAGCAGCTGTCTTAGGCCAGGTTCCCCAGAAGAAGAGCCTGAGATATGGATTTGGATGCATACAATTTATTGAGGAAGCACTCTTAGAAGAACAGGGTGAAAGCAAGACAGGGCAGAGGAAGGAGCGGAGCTCGAAAGTGTTTCAGCTGAAGACTAGCTTCACCCTGATCCCATGGAGAACTCTAGAACATAAATTACACCACAGAACTGGTGTCATTTTGAGGTAAAGGACCAACTCTTTTTACTCTACCTGCAGCCTAGAGGTGGGGTAGGGAGTAACCTTCCAGTGGCTTCCACTGGCCAACAGCAATTCTTCAAAGGAGAGCCTGTGAGTTTCTAGCAGCCAATAATCCCAGCAGCTTGAAGATGGAGGAATCTGCTTGGAAAGGGGGTCTGGGTGGGGCACCAATAGCATCCACTTACAGGCAAGTATTTCTATTCTTAGTCAAACCAAAACATGTGGATGCATTTTTCTTCCACTGATCCATACTTTAGTAAAACTGACAATAAGTCAGTCTGGGCACAGGTTCCCAAAATGAAAAGCCCAGCGCCAGTGCCTGAAAAACTCATAAGCACCATGGTTGGTCCCTCTGTGGTCTGAAGGAAGGAACTAATTAGGAAGCTCCAAAACACGAGTAGACTTGTCCAACAACGCACGCAATTCTGAAAACTTTAACAGTGTCAGAAGAAAATAATCCAACTGTCCCATTCCTTGCTCAAGAAGAAATACACTGTTCACTTCTGCAGACACCAAGGGAGACAGGAACACTCTCCAGGAAAGCTCAGGAAGAAGAAACACAGCGATACAAGAGAAAGGGTATGACTTTGTATTCAGTGCTGTTTCACACGCATAGAGTATGAAGGAAAAAGTAGACGCCAAAATGTTTTGAGAGCTCATTTGTTCTCCCAAATGCGTATTGGTTGGCAAATTTAGGGTTATTTGAGTGCTTGAGAATGTAAGAGTCAGAATTAAGTTCTGAGGTTATTAAATCATTAAACACTCCTTTCCCACCTCTCCCTATGCTCAATACCTTCTTTTCTCAGTTCATCAGATTTTTGTTCCAGCTTTTCAATGTCATCATCCAATCCATCTGAAAATAAGAGAACCACCTAGGAAAGTATTCAAAGAGAAAAATGAGTAAAAAGGATGTCATTGAAATCACAGATTGACAAATAAAATAAAATCAGGTTACCTTTCCTCGAGCAGCTGATTTATTCTGAAATGCATCCCACAGAGAATTCAAGAGGTTTGTGTTGAGAAGAGATGGTCCTTTAACTGTTATATCCTTCAAGCTGTTCAGTATGTTTTCACTATAGATCTCAAACTTGGGGGAATATTTTTCCATGGCATTGGTCACTTGAAAAGCCACACTAACCTGAGTCTCTGTGCCCACCTCACAGCTTACCCCATTGAGGGAGCTGATGGCACGTAAGAGGTCTTGAAGGTAGGTTTGTATCCAAGGCTGACCTTCGAGCAAAGTCTGCCCATTCTCATGAGTTGAGATGTCAAATCCGACCACAACATCCACAAAACAATCTAGGGTTCAAGGGAAAAGTATATCTTATTAGATCCACAAATACCTTTGTTTGGCTTGGATGCCGTGTCTGAATCAAGGTACTTGAAATTCTTATTTCTATTCCAGTTATAAAGTTGGAAAACAAGGAAGAGCATGAGTGAATACAGGAAGAAGCTTAGAATCACTCTTGGACAACCTGTACAAGGATAGAATATTTTTTTTAACTGGTATAAAATCTAAAGGATTTTGTAACAAAGTTCTGAAAGACTTCATTTGTGGCCACTGAAAAAGCCATGCAAAATCATCTAAATATCTAAAATTATAGTGGAAATGGTAATAGTCTACAATAGGAAATCCATATCATACTACTTACTAATTAAGGTCGTTCAACAAATTTTAACTAGAAGGGAAATACAAAAATTTGAATAGTCATTTAGAAAAAATAAATCATGATTTGTCTAAAGTGAGGACTATGATGATTTCTCTAAAATCGATCTTTGATTCTTCGTTTTGTCTTCTTTAAAAAATTTTTTTTTCATGTTTATTTATTTTTGAGAGAGAGAGAGACAGAGAGAGACAGAGACAGAGAACCAGCAGGGGAGGAGCAGAGAGAGAGGGAGACACAGAATCTGAAGCAGGCTCCGGGGTCCGAGCTGTCAGCACAGAGCTCGACACGGGGCTCGAACTCAAAAACCGTGAGATCATGACCTGAGCCGAAACCAGATGCTCAACCGACTGAGCCACCCAGGCACCCCATCTTCTTTTTGTCTTCTAACATCCACTCAGAAAGGAAAAAGTAAAAAAGAAAAACTCCAAGAGATCCTTTGGGATCTTGCTTAGTTTATGCCAAAGACGGTGTTGCCTTCAGAGCTCAGGCAGTCAGGAAGCTGAAACCTTTGCCATTCCGGGATTCGAGAAATACTTAGAGTTTTCCATTTAGAGTGCTTTGCTCTTATCCCTACTAAGGCCAGGGACATGTGAGCATTGGAGAAACTAGAAGGGACTTGATAATTTAAACTAAGCCTCCGAAAGGGAGTATAACCAGAGAAGGATAAAGTTGTAGGACATATGCATTCTTCTTTCCAGAACTTCAGCTTTCCAAAACTTCAGCAAATTCAGCTGGATACAAATTCAGCAAATTTTACCAGTTTGCTTGGTTAAAAAAAACAAAAACAAAAAATAGGTGGGAGGGAAAGTTTATTTTTAATTTGCTTTGTTCAGATAAGGAGTTTTTCAGATATCTGTTGTGTGGACAAAGGCCCACCTACACTACCTCTAGACACACTGGTCAGTTGTACATTTACAAGTATTTGAAATCAAAATGTCATTTTCAAGTTTTAAAATAAGGGTCAGTAAACTTGATTCATTTTTATCCCACTCCCTTGTCCCCTTATTCATGTTTAATGAGAAAAGATTTGGGTGAGGGAAAAATAAAAGCCTTATTTGGTCATCAATTTTCACCATCACATTTGAGGTAAACTGCTGTTACCAAAAAAATCTGAAAGGTGGGTTTTCTTCAGTTTTTCTTTATTGCTTACTTTGCCATATATACTTATTGGAAAATCTCTTCTGCAATATTTAGAAAAGGAGATAAAAAGAAAGAAACTAGCCAAAAGCATCAGAATATGTCCTTTCCAAAATCCCTGTTGAATCGATATCCTTTCATTTCTATCTTGAGATTGCAAGTTTCACTCTTGGATGGACACTGTTTTAACCCCTGAACAGAAAACCATTCAGTAACCCAAACAGATCACAGCCTTCAAGGAAAACAGTTTCTTGTGAAAAAACAAACATTGGCAGCAATGCCAAAATGTCATTGAATGATCCTGGGAACTGTCCCCTCTAAAAATTAAGTGTTTTAACTTTTGGTCTAGATTACTGGAAGTACACACTCTAGTAAATAAGTTCCTTGTATTTAACTAATTCAAATTGACAAATGATTCCATAATAATGTGATCAATGGAATGGAATTTGAGAAACCAGCATAGAGTTGGCAGCTATATGTCTGAATACAATTAGAGTAGACCCTACTCATCAAGTGGGCTCTCATGGAAGGAAGGGCCTTACCAAGTCTACAGAGACATTGGCCCTCCAATCAGGAGCCCTTCAGAGCTAACAAGAGGCAGGAATGGTTTTGGAAAAGAGAAATAAGGAAGGGTTAATTTAGGATAGGAGGAAGGGATATTGAAAAGCGGCAATAAACACAGGGCAAATCAGGAAGGGAGTCCACAGGGCTGGCTGTGGAGGAAGATAACAAGGAGAAGCAAAACTCTTGTTTTGAGCACCCTCACAAACCAGGGTGGAAGCCTGGAAGGGGGAGGTCGTTAAGTGAGAAGGCTCAATGGTTACTCTCAGCCACGGAATAGTCCCAACTCTGTTACTGTTAAATAACTTCTGGCAAATCTCTTAACCTTTTTGGACATTAATTTTCTTGTTTCTAAAAATCAGATTATACATTCCAAAATAAAAATGCAAAAGAAAAGAGGGGACTGGACCAAACAGGTAGTGTTAACAGTTTTCCTGCCAGACCTAAAAACTCATTTTAATTATCTGATTTATAAAGAGAGTTCATAATTGGAGTTGATGGAAGATTCTTAGTATTAATAACTACTGTTAGGAAGGTAGGACATATCAGTAAGATTAGAAAACAATTCCTAAATATTTTAAAGGGGAAAGTTGGGCTATTGGCAGTTATTGGTTGGGATAAGAGAGAAATTTGTTCGGGGCCTTTGAAAGAAGGGGTATCTTAGATGAAAAAAGAATGGTCTAGAAAATAGTTAGTGTAAGAGACCCGGTTCATATATTTCTCAGACTCACTACCTCTCCCCTACCCAATCCAGGACTTGGACATTTGTCCAATGGATAGTCTCAGCTTCCATCATCATCTGGTGTCCCAACAGTGTATGGCCGAGGGCAAGTCTTTAGCATGGCCTTCATCCTCAGTGCAGGAGGGCCATGATGACTCTGGTTCCCATGTCCACCTCAGCTGAACTCACAGGAACTCTGGCTCCTTCCACCACTTACCGCCACATATGTAATTCACCGTGGGTCCTGTGTCTGGTTTCCCTGAAAGACTGGATAACACAACATAGTAGTGTGGGAGAATTAACTCTCCTTGAGAGTAAGTCTGATCAATGAAAGGCAGTAGTTGAGGGGAAACTGGCAGATAGATCCTCTTCTCTATTCCCCCTGATGGGCCCATCTATGTGTTTGTTCCATACAGCTTCTTTGGTGACATTCTGCATGACTAATGCACCAATTATGGTTTCTCAAGAAGCTGCAGCAGGCTTAGGAACATACCATCTTGTATTTACTTTTTGTCCTTTCCTAGATCACTTCCTTACACTCATTCTTGCTTCCCTGGGACTGTACTCCCAAAGTAGTAGCACATCAAGTATTAGCATATAAACTTTGCTTTGAGCTCCATTTTCTACAGAATGCAATTAAGACATAAACCTAAAGAGATTCTGGTCAAGGAAAGTTGCAAATGATCATCTATTTTTGTCCTTACATTTCTCACATTCCTTGAATCAAATCCTCATATTAATCAGACTAACCTCTTGTTTAACTCTTTTTGATTAATCTACCCATGAGGAGGCAAACGATAAGAGGTACCATTGATTCTTTTGCTACCCTAATCACAGCTCCATGAAACAGGGAGCATTTCCATGTCCCGAACACTGCCTGGCATCTCCTCTCGATGGTCAGAATAAGCAGGCTCAAAGAAAAATCGGGAAAATAAGCATGAGTAAAGGTAAGAAAACAGACTTTGGAGTTCAGTTGCTTACGGGAATTTGTTGTATACTGAGACATAAAATTTGAATGTAAATCTGAACCACTGCAAAAATATTAATGTTCCCAAACTAAGGAACTCTTGGTAAATGGTACTTCTGTGAACTGACCCCATGATTCCATGTATTTGTATTTATCAGATCATTTCAAGATACCCTCTGCAATACTCTCTGCTAGTTACTAATATTCTGTGCATATATGTCATGTACTTCCCACTCATGATCTCACTTATCCTTATGAAACAGCATATGCTGAAACTCCTCTAATATTCCTTTTACTGTGACTTAGAGCAGCTTGTCCAGGCTCTCCCAGTTATTACCATGGATCTCACACTTGGGATTCAGATCCAGGTTTGTCTGGGGTTCATACACTGAACTACCTTAATCTTGTTTTACCACTTCCTGGGTGGTTAGTGTTGATAGGTTATGCAGGTTACAAGTTCTTCTACTAGAAGTAGAAGTGATATTTTCACAGCAAGTGGTCTCCTTAGGGGGCAGCAGCTTGTGGGAACACTTTCAGGACACACACCTTGTCTTAAGTTCAGCTATTAATTGGCGAAGCACAACACTTAGACACCAGTCCTGTATAATGTCAGCATCAGATAACCTAGACAACTATAGCAAGAAGACAGCTTAATTTACCGACAACAGAAAAAGGGTTGGAGTCAGACAGAACTAGGTTTCAACATCTGTTGTCTGTTACTTCCTGTATGATCTGGGCCAGGTTACCAATATTCCTTTAAACCCTAGTTTCCTCATTATAAATGGGAAGAAAAATACAAACCACTCAGTTTTGAGAGAATTTAATCAGATAATGCATTTAAAATGCTTAGAGCGCCATGCTCAATCCTTCACGGATGCTCAAGAAATACTGATTCCTGGGGTGCCTGGGTGGCTCAGTCGGTTAAGCGGCTGATTTCGGCTCATGCCATGATCTCGCGATTTGTGGGTTTGAGCCCCGTATCGGGCTTTGTGTTGGCTCAGAGCCTGGAGCCTGCTTTGGATTCTGTGCCTCCCTCTCTCTCTGCCCCTCCCCTGCTTGTTCTCTGTCTCTCTGTCTCTGTCTCTCTCTCTCTCAAGAATAAACAAACATTAAAAACAAAAAAAAAAGCAACGCTGATTCTTAGTCACTTCTCCCATATCTCTATGCAGCTGCCTGTCCTTTCACACACACTGAATCGTATATACAATCAGAGAAAGAGGATTTAACTTCACAAATGAGAGAAAAAAGGATCGGGACTTCTCCAAAGTTATGCGTATTTTATTTTTTTTTTAATTTTTTTTTAAAGAAAATCGCTATGTTTATTATTAGAAAAGAGTGTATATTAAAAGCTAGAAAATGGTATGAGCTCAATTATGCGTATTTTAAATAAGAAGCAAAGCTAGGTGTTTAGGCTCTAAGCCTGATTTGCTTTGAGTCATACCAAACTATTATCTGATCTCCTCGACTCGGGGTTTATAGTTTAAGAAGAGCTGGTATCCTCTAGTATATTTTCACATACTTTTGGGGTTTTATCAGTGTTCATCCCAGGCTCACCAGTCCTTGGCCTGCAGCTTGGCTACAAAGGTACATTCTTGCTTGCTGCAGTAATGACTTTAAGTTTATCTTCATATAGAGTACTTTTATTTATTTTTACATTCATGACTATTTCCTTTAAAGATAATTTAGTGACTACTTGGGAGTGTATACTCCTGGTTTTGACTTTCAACGTGGTTTTCTTTCACTTTCTCAAGTAGAGACTAGATGGTTCCAAGATAATTTTCTGCCTAATAATTGCAAATGGGTATTTCATGTCAAACAGGAAATTAATGTGGAAGGTCTGGCTGAGGTCACCAGACATTCCAAAGTACGGGGATATCATGCAGCAGAATTTATGAAGACAGTAGCCCCTAATCAATTATGCGACTCTTAACCTTTAGCCTACACACTGGGTCTTATAAAAGGTTTGAGCTTAGAGCTTAGGAGAACATTTTGGGGGAGAGAACTGTTGATACGCTGTGAGGTCTCTCACTACATGTACACGTACACACACATAGAAGGAAAGGAAGTAACTTCCTCTTTAAGCCAGGTAAGAGGAGCTTTAAGAGACAGCTCAGAGATGAGACAAACCTAGAAATTCTAAATAATGAGTCACAGGATGGCACACTGATCTCTCTGCAAAGGAGGGGTGACCACACTGAGGGACCTTAACTTCCAGTGTTTACTGGGGCAATGGATATGTTATTGTTTCCCATGGAACGGACATGGCCATATGTGAGGAGTTGTTGTGGACCCCTCTGATGTCCTGTCCAAGAAGGCTAACTGGAAGGCCAAAGAGAGGACAGAATAAAGCTGGAGGGATCACTAGATGCCCAGAGGCTGAGGAAGGCATAAGGCAACTCTGGAACTGAGACATGCTTACCTTTTTCAAGGGAACTATGGTTGAGAGATCCCCTGACAAATGTGCTTTGGTGGGGGGAGAGAGGGTGGAGGTCAAGAAGGGAAGTCTTTGAAGGACCCATGAATGGTCCTTTGAAGGACCCAGATTTACATGGTCACAGAAAACCAATTCTTGGCAAGCATCATCAAGCAAGAACTTTTCTGTATTTCTTTAGCTCTTCTTCCTTCCCTAACCCATTCTGGAGAGGCCAGAAACCATGGCTAGCAACAAGAGAACAGGGTCTGGAAGAGGTGGGTAGAAGTAATAGGTGGGGGACAGTAGGTAAATTGCCATGCGTGGCCTCCTCTGTTGTGGTGGGAGAGCAGCCTATGGGAGGCTGGGAAAGTGGAGTAACCTTAAATCAAGTTTTTAGTTTTAGTGGTTACCTTTTGATGGACATATTAATCACTGAGAAAAGGTTCATGTATTTCCTGAAAGTGACTAGGGGCAAGGAAAGAGCTGGCCCCCATGAATAAATTTAATGGATCAGTGATAGACAAAAATGAAGTGACTTTACTCTGAATAAGCATGACACCTGGGACGTAATTATAAAGTTTAAATGCGCATTTTCTCATTTAATCTTGACAATGATCTTTTGAACTAGGTGCTGCTATCGTTCACATTCTACAGATGAGAAAATTGAACTTAGAAAAGTTAAGCAACCTGTCCAAGAAAAAAAATGGCCATTTGAGCAGGGATTTGTAGCCAGGGTGACTGTCTCCAGAGCTGTCTCTTAGCAACCATATAGCTTTCCTCTTCTTGGTGAAAATCTAGAGTTTATGTTTACCATAGGTAGTTACACAGAATCACAGCCAACCCATTGGGCACTTCTATAAAGATAGAAAAAAATCATCCCTCTTTCAAGACCTTTTTTTCCATCTGTTGGGAAAATGTCAAAACGGACTAATTTTTAAGAAGATATTTACTAACTTCTGCTGTAAAACGTTTCATAATAAAGATATAAATCTTCAAGGCTGTTCATTCTCTATATACCTGTACCACAGCACCTGGCAGCCTGAAGGCCCTATTGCCAGGCCACGAAAACCTATAGAATAGTTTACTTCTTTGAGACTGTCTCCAACCTCTGAAACCAATGAGACTGTAAACAATGGCCTTTCCCTCACACCTTCTGAAGCGACTGCATTCTCATTCACAAAGGCATGCACTCGCAGGATATGGGAGAGAAAAAAAAAAAAAAAAAAAGACAAAGGCTCTCATATGTCCTGTTTTGCAGTCCACGAGTCACAAAAAAAAAATTCACGATGACTGTGAAAAGTTCAATCTGAAATCCAGAGGCACAAATCTGAATTCTCCTACCAGCCCCAGGGGATGTAAACAGAGCTTGAGGAAAATGTCAGCAAAGACAGGGAAGGAAGAAATATGAAGCACACAGTAAATACTTACTGCTCTCACCCCCCGAGGTACAGATGTTGCGAACTATCCTTTTCTTGACCTTTGTCAGTTCGTCAAAGTTATGAACTGTCAGTTTTTTATCTGCAGTCCCAGTGATCTGAATGAGCTGTTGGTCATCCACATCCCCAATGCCCACAGAGTAAATGTCAATACCTTTGTGTCGCAGGTCTTCAGCGGCCTGAGCCACCTCATCTTGGGACTGGCCATCTGTGAGGACCAGCAACACTTGTGGGGTACCTGCATTTATCCGGCTGCCCATGTCTGGCCGGAAGTAATGCCCCACCTGCCGGAGTGCGGCACCGATGTGTGTGTATCCAAAGATCTGTTGGATGTTTTCAATCTTAAGCGATATCTCGGTTTTGCCTATGAAAGTTCCTAGTGGAAATTCCGGCCGATAGGTATGGCTAAACTGGGCAGCTCCTATGCGTACTCTGTTGACACTGACATCAAAGTCTTGAACAACAGATGCCAAGAATTCCTTCATCTTCCTGAAGTCATCTGGGTGAATGCTATTTGAGCCATCCATGAGGAAAACAAGATCTACTTTTTCAATTTCACAATCTACAAAGAAGAGGAAAGGAAGTAACAACAACAAAAATCAGGCTGTTATTTTTTTCTTGAACCTGGCAAGGTTACGTGTTCATTGCTATATAGAAATGATATTTCCGAAGATGGTTTCTTATCTTATCATATGCCAATTGGTGGTCACATTAATTGAGAGGAAATAAAAACACTCAGTTCATCCTTTTATGCCTTTCTTGGGTATTCCATTTGGTCTTAATGCCATTTTCTTTTCAGAGATGCCAGAGAATGGGGGGGGGGCACAGAAAATTCATTTTTACTTGCAATCTAGCCTTAACCCTTCCAGAAAACCCAGTGATAGTGGTAGCACAGCAAGAAAAAACAAAATAGTACACATCCATTTAGAGACTCAAACAAAAAGACAGATGGTCTGTATTATTGACTTGGCCTCCCTGGCTTGTTAAGCCAATCAATACTTTTCTGGTTATTACTAGGGCAAACTGAGGTTTTAAAATCATGCCTTCCAGTCTATATCTTGTCTGTATTCTTCTTTTTCAGCCCCTTTTCTGGTCCATATAGGCAAGAGCATCTACTTGAGGAAAAACATTTTTGAACAATGCAACACAGTTTAGAGATGCTTCCTTTGTGTTAATACAACAAATACAAAACAAAAAGAATATGAAAGACCACTGCCAACGAATGAGTTATGCTTGGCACAGGCTCATGTGTATTCCTGAGCCTTCTGGTAAACATTATCATTTCCTTGAATTCCCCCAGAGAACTCACCACTGACTTAATTAATTCTCATGTTAGCCTAAGATGAAAGGTGTCTGAGATTCCAGCAGTCAAGATAAGCAAGAAAGGGATAAAGAGAAATAAGGCAATCAGAATCAGTTAACTTTAGGAATTGGTTAACTCAATAATTCCTTTGTTTTGGTTTCATATAAAGGAAATTAAACATATATATATTTTTTTAACACCTAAGGGAGAAGTGTCAATACAAAATTTCAATGTCAACTTCTGCAGTGGCCTTAAAAGGACAGATCAAATTTTAGTCATTGGCCAACAGAAGCTAAGAGTTGTACCAGTTTTCAGTAAGACTGAGACAGATTGTTAGTTTCATGAAAGAAAAAGGTAGTAGCTGCCTTCTAAGGAGGCAAGGCATAGGAAAACCAGAAAAGGAACTGCACCCAAGATGTTGGAATCCTGGATCAGTAGCAATTCATCTAATGACAGTATTTTTTGTAAAACACACCTTAATAAAAATACTAAGGAATTTTAATAGACCACAGTGTCCCTTTAAAACAAAGGGGTAGAATGGCAACTGAATGAATGAGTTTATACATACATAAATGTGGCAGTATAATCTCTAGCCACAGAACTAGAAACACATGGCAAACAAAATCCCCGTTCTCTGCTCTAGAAACACTGGGGTCCGGAATTTAATATCAGGCTCCATGTTCTAAACGAGCTTTTGCCATAACAGAAATAAGGTGAAGGGACTGGAGACTTCCAGACTGCCAGAGAGAAGATTTCAGGCAAGACCTGCTGGCTCTGAGGAAGGGACGGAATTGATTTCTTACGTGAAAAGGAGGAAGAAGACGTGGAGGTAGGAGTGGGTAGGAAGGATGTGTCACCAACTTTGTGTTCTGATCAACAAAGCCTGTTCAAAGATGGTGAATTCTCCATCATTAGACGGGTTTAAGCAGGGAGTAGGAATGCTGTGGAAGATTTCCTCCACGGGGAGGAGGCCAAATGAAATGCCTTTGAGATCCTTCCAGCCCTGAGAGTCTATAACATGGGGAGTTCTAGGACAATTGGTGCTCCTTTTCTCCTCTCTAGAGAACTTGCTCCTGAAGGCTATTGCTTTGGTTTCTCCCTCACTTAGATCTCAGCTGATAATTAAGAAAAAATGTAATTGACAAATCTTACCTACTTTCGAAGTGTTACATACACTGGCTGACACATCTGAAAATATCCCCTTCAGTCCTCCAAAAGTCTCCACGAAGAAGTACTTGTCACTTGATCCTGCCATAGCTAGCAGTTCTACAGGATTGGCACCAGCGATCCCCACAGCCAGAACAAGAATGCCTTTGTCCCTCAAGGCCTTGGCTGTGGCATTGAGCTTATCTGCATCGTGGGATTCCCCATCGGTGATCACAATGAGGACTTGGGGGACCCCTTTGTGCAGGCGGCTGCCCCGGGCTTCAGTGAACATGTGGTCTGAAAAGCCTAGTGCCTCAGCGGTGTAAGTATTGCCCCCCATGGGCTGGTCATTCTGGAGCACCGAAATCACCTCCCATTTTGTGCTGAGGTTATCCAGATAAAACAGTACCTCTGGGTCATCAGCATACTTCAGAGCCCCAAACCGGACCTGATTTTTGCCAACGTCAGCTTTTTTCACCAAGTCAATCATAAAGTCTTTCATGATATTATATTCGTCATAGTCAATGCTTCCAGAGCTATCAATTACAAACACAACATCCAGAACTTCAATTCGCTTGCATTCTAGAAGAGAAAGAGAAAGGAAAACCACATGAAATTAACTTTGGACACTCCTCTCCCCACACCTGTGTTTTAATTGCCAGGGTCTCCTCTCCATGGGATCAAGTTGTACATTAGGATGTCCATTCCTTGGGTAACAGACACAATACACGTACATTTGTGCTGCTAGTATGTAGAAATACTCAGGCAAGCTTTTAGGACAAGGTAGATATGAAGCCTACTGTAGGGCCCACAGAGGGGGCCAACAGTCACAGGATCAGAGGAATAAACACTTCAAATGCTTTAAACTAAAAAGGAAACCTAAATTCTGTAGACATTTTCCTGTATAAATAGTTTCTTCAACATGTGCTTTCATTTACACAAATTTGTCTTTTTTTTTTTTTTTTTTTTAAGCCACAGGGATGCGATTTTTTTCTTAAAATAAACCTTGGGGAAATGACCACATGAAAATGAATTTGGAAACACTGTATACTTTTTCAGTTATATGACAGCTGATTCTTCAGGGTTACATCTTCTTTCTTTTTAACTTCCTTGAAACATTATCTATTGTCATTATTGGGCCTCATCATAGAAATAAGCCCATCTCACACTTGGCCTAACTAAGTGGTCCTGGCATGATGCTCCTATTAACTTTTCAAACTGTGGGTCAATGGCATGGAACAGTGAAGCTGGTAAGATCCAGTTAATTACCTAATCCTTGTGTGTGCAACACATTCTATTTAAAGGCACAGAGTTCCAAACTACAACTCATTCATGCTGGAGAAGTCGAATCCTAAGATGGTTGATGATTAAGTCTTTCTGCAGCACAATCTCTCCACAGGCATTAGAAAGGTATGTTCCAGATGTTAACTCACCCACTCTGGAGAAACAGACTGGGGTCAAAATAGGCCCCCTCCCTAGAAGCTCACCACATTTTCTTCCTCTGCAAGCCACTTGCTTGCTATTGAAACTCTGTTGAAAGTCTCAGAGCCAATCAATGTGCTTATCTCACTGACTAGAGGCCACGTGTACATAGTCATAAACCAAGCTCTCAGGAAAGGCTGGTTCCACAAAAGAAGAAACTACGTCTCTCTGGCCTTTGGCTGCCCTGGGGAGCCCGCCTGCATTACCCAAGGGACTAGAGTATAGATTGCTCAGTGTTGGTACCCTTTGAAGATTCAGATTTGTTCTGGATGGAATTATCGAGAAATACAATCCAGGTTTATTTTCTACAAAGCACATACCACAATCACCAAACCTTCCAGTGGGAGTTGGACAGATCTGTTATTTGACCAACAACGTTCCTCTCTTTCCTCAAAACTCTGTTAAGACCCATCTTCTTCGTAGAGATTTTTCAGAATGCCTCAGGCATCAAGGCCCAGGGATCACAATGTCAATCGGTCCCTTCTATTTGCTCGACTTGTTTCATCACCTGCATTACTCTGCAGTTTCACGGGCAGAGGATGGGGACTCTACTATTTACCTCCTTCAAGGCATCCGTTGCTCACGTTCCCATAGGATACTCCTCCTTGATAGGATTTAATATCAAAGTGTTTTTACAAATGTTATCTCACTTTACAGAAGTACTGGCTTTTAAAAATTGTAAAACAAATAAACATACATTGGGTGTTAGGTCAAAGGGCAGTCACCTCGCCCAGGAGGTTATGCTCCAGTACTGCTTGCCTCAAACATAGCCCAAGGACACCGGTTATATGAGGCTGGCTGCTTGCCTCCAGGTGGAACAGACTCTGGTATAACTCAGGCTCCAGGGTTCCCCATGGGGTCAGGCTGAAGCCGTACTATAGCTGAGACTGCCTCCTCACTCAGCTCCCACCCCTGCCCTGTCCTACTTCCCTTACCCCCTTTCTGAAAAGGCCTTCAATAAAATCACTTCCCCAAGAGCCTCTGACTTAGCTTCTGTTTCCGGGGAACCAGGCCTAAGACATTGTCCTAGTGCTCTTTGTCTACAAATGGGGAACAATCCAGGTGGACCAAAATTATTCTGTATTCATTCGACAGTTCTGATGAGGAAAGGTGCATTTTATACGTAGGTAAAAAGTCACGGGGATGAACATTCCAATTAAGCAAAGTTTACAAGGTTCAAATAGTTTATTTAATTCAAGCAACAATGGCTAACACAGACGTATTTTGGAAAATGCCACTAGTGCATGTGCTCACACCTACCTTCACGGGGGCTGCATATTCCAAAAACAAGATCATCTTCAATGTGCTGCAGAATATCAAAATTCTCAACATAAAACACCATCTCTGGCCTCCCGCTGATCTCCTCAAGCTGGGTGACATTGGAGCCAAACACCCCCACCGAGTAGATTATTATGCCTTCTTGTCGAAGAGCTACTGCTGGCTCCTTGACTATGTCCTGAGCTTCACCATCAGTGATGAGGATGAGAAACCTCCTGACATTGGGCCGGGCCCCCTTGGCAGGGCTGAAGTACTGAGACATAAAGGTCAGGGCACCACCCGTCAAGGTGGTTTCTCCAATGTGAGCCATCCGGTCTATTGCATCTGAAATTTCATGTTGGGACATGTATCTATCGAGCGGAAATTCCTCCTTATTGATGTCGCTGAACTGCACTACGCCGATCTGCACCCGATCTGCCCCAATCTGAGATTTGCTCACCAGGTTTTTCATAAATGTTTTCATTTTGCTGAAGTTTTCAAGTCCTATACTGCCAGAACTGTCCACCAGAAACATGATGTCTGCTTTCATCTCTTTGCAGGCTGCATGGAAGAAAACAAGGTGTTTATTCAAGTGGGCTTCAGGTGAAAGGATTAAGGGCAAACACAAATAATCCAAAACACAAATAATTCTATACTGAAGTTAAGTGTGAGTTTGGTGAGGATGGCTAACAGGTAAATAAAGCACTGAAGGCCATAAAAGTGAGGCTATTCTATTTGTTATTTATATCTTTAATTTGTAATTCACAGTATCTTAACCTTAGCACTATGATAATTTTTATCATGGAGGGCAGTCCATGCATCATAGGACACCGTAGGACATTTAGCAGTACCCCGACCTCTACCTGTTAGATGCCAGGAGCACTCCTCCAGTTACGACAAACAAAAGTTACTCTAGACATTGCAGGTATCCCCCAAGGAGGCAAAAGTCACCCTCGGTTGAAGACTACTGACATAGTTCTAAAAGGTTTCATAGAAGTTTTATTAAAAAGCAATTTAAATACATCTGAGGTACTTAAAATCAGGTATCATTTGCAGTGTCTAATTATAGGTCTAACCTAGCAGGGATCTGTGGGAAGAGGCTAATGAATATTTATTAGGGAGAACTCCTCCAAATACCTTTCTTACGCTCCCGATATTAATTAGAACACCATAATGGGCTCCTAGTTCTGCTCTGGAGAACAAACATAGCTACTCAAGTCAACAAACATTGACTTGGAAATTTATGTTGTTTCTCTAAACCTGTGATGTCGAATATTGCAGGATAGTTATTTATGAGCTGAAGTCAAAAGGTAAAGTCACCATGTCTCCTACCTTCTTCAGCACAGATTTCCTGAACAACTTGGTTTCTTATGTCTTTCAAAGCGTCGAAGTCATGCACGTAGTATACCCTCTTCTCCTCGCCTGCAATTTCTCGCAGCTGTGTTTGGTTGGCCTCCTTGACCCCAATGGCATAAACACGAATGAGCTCTTCTCTCAGTCTGTTTGCAGGCTCCAAGATGCTATCCTTGGACATGCCATTCGTCAGGACAACAAGATGGCACGGCACTCTGTTTCCTCGCTGCTTCTTTGCTTTTTGCAAAAGCCCTAGCGTGAAATTCAGGGCTGCACCCGTGTTTGTATTCCCACCCATCTGCCGGATGTTCTCAATTGCCTTTCCCAAGTCATGCTTGTTAGTGTATTTATTGATCTCAAATTCCAAGTCCCAGTTGTCAGCATACTGAACCGCCCCAACCCGCACTTTTTGGGGAGCGATGTTGAACATCCCTATGACCTCTGACAGGAAGGTCTTCATTTCATGGAAGTCAGTGGCCTGGGTGCTTCCAGAGCCATCAATGAGCAGATAAATGTCTGCTTCTTCAGTGTCCACACAACCTAAAATGGAACCAGAAAGGTTGGCTGTGGCACTGAGGCAAGTGTGAAGAAGGAATGAAAATAGATGGGGAGTAGAACAATACAAGCGTCTTGAGACAGAAAAATGGAAAACAGCTTCTAGGCATAAAAGACACTCTACTAGCTTAACGTAGGAAGAATTTAACATCACTGGGCCCAAATGAATTGCTTCTGACAGTTTAAGACAATTTGGATAGTTCTCTGCCATGAATCAAAGCAAATCTGGATATAATAAAAGATAAGAAGACACGAAGATGATTTTTACAAGTCACTTCCCTCAATAGTGAATAACTGCTTAGCAAAGAGGCAAGTGGTATGTTGGGAAATGGAGAAGGTATTTAACTGGACATTGTGGACAGAGGAGCTCTCTTTCTTGAAAACCTGAACAAACTATTTACTCTCATCTACTCCTAGCCAATTAACACAACTAGGGGTATCGTCAGTGGTCTTATTTGTGTAGGACAACTACGCTTTTACAGTAAACATGCCAGCAATGTTTGTGGAAGAATGTATACATATATATGCGCATGTATATCTATACATAGTTTATATAGTATGCACGTGTACATGCAAAATATTTAAAATACACTGCTGTCTTTCTCTCTAAACTCACAGATACTACAACAATACTTCACAACAAATCACTCTGTCCTCCAACCAAGTCATGCTTCCTGTTTCTTCTCTAAGTTGGAATTTGAGGATGATGGAAGAAAAGGAGAGAAAAATACAGAAAGAAAAAAGAAATAGTAGTGCCCGGGTGGCTTAGTCGGTTAAGTGTCTGACTCTTGATTTCGGCTCGGGTCATGATCTCATAGTTCGTGAGTTCAAGCCCCACATTTGGCTCTGTGCTGACAGCGCTGAGCCTGCCTGGGATTCTCTCTCCATCCCTCCCCTCCTCTCAAAATAAATGAATTAACATTAAGAATAAAGAAATAAAGGAAAGAAAGGCAAAGGGGAAAAAGAGAAAAGTAAAGGCAGAGAAACAGCAAAGGATGGTGTTCTAGGCTGTTTTTAAGTCATGAAGAATCCTGGACAGGAAATCCCTCCTCCCCATTCCAGCACTACAATGGCTTTCATTCTCCCCCCAATTTACACTTCGAACCATCAAACAAAGGTAAGAAATCAGGAACTTATCCTCCCTACCCACAGCATGCCCTGCCAGTCCCTTCTCTATGTAGAATAACCTGAGAGGAGAAAAAGAGAAGGATCCGATTAATCCTTCTCTCAGCTAAGGACTTTACCAGATTTGAGCGTTTCAGTCCGTTCTGAGAAGACAGAGACCGTGTGCATTATCTGGTTCCGCAGCTTCTTCAGAAATGTCTGGTTGTGAGCGGCCAGGTCAGAGAAGGTTTTCAGTTTGGACACATGCTGCTCAGCGGGGTGAGAGGCGATCTTCTCCAGCTGGCTGTCGCTAGCCCCCTCTATGCCCATGGTGAAGATGGTCACGCCTTCGCGCCGGAGGTTAACGGCCGCCTTGGTCACGTTATCCTCTGATGGTCTGTGGGTCACCAGCACGGCAATCTGGGGCACCCCCTGATTCTTCCGACTGCCATTGCGTGCACTGAACACTTCCTTCCTGATCTTTCTGATGGCAGCTCCTGTGTAGGCCTTCCCAGCCTGGGGAGAGAGGGTCTGTATATTCTGGAGAACCTCCGACTTATTTACACCCCTGCTGAGGGAATTTATCACCTTCGTCTCATTGCTGTAGGCCACAAGGCCAACCCTCATGCAGTTCTCCTTTATGTCAAGAGCAGATATGCTTTCTTCCAGGAATTCCTTAAGATAGTCAAAGTTGTCCTGGCTGCCATTGATGGACACATCCAACAGGAACACCACATCAGCCACAGATGGGCCTTGGCAAACTGTATGGACAAGGAATGAAGAAGCACAAGTTTAGCTAGAGGTAGGGCATCTTTGCTCAGTATTAGAAGGCGTGGAGAACATCTACCAGAGCTTGGTTATACACTTAAAGAAAGAAGGCTGTATACAAAATGATTATGAAGCTGAGATCAGAAGGTCCTAGATTCAAATACTGGATCTTAGCTCAACTCCCAGCTTTGATTTCCTTATCTGTGAAAATAACATTTATCTCATGAAATTGCTATGGGGATTAAATGTGATACAGTGCTTCGTTATGGGAGCTGGTGCATAAAAGCCACTCGGTGAATAGCTGCTACTGCGATCATATTAAAATATTATTAAAATCAATAGGTAGAGTCCAAATATTCCTAAGATGTGGTAATGGAATAGCGATTGCACTTTCTACTATTTTATTTGGGAAAGATGTTAGTAATAGGATTCGCATTTTCATAGATTACCACAAGAAAATCATTCTCTATTATCAATAGACAATTATATTGTCTCGTTCAAGCAGATTTAAGCAGCAGTAATATGAATTTCCTATGTTACTTAGTAAGACTTGTACACTTGGAGCAAATTGTTTTTTCCTGGTTCTCCCCTGCCCTTCACTTGGATGATGTTCGTAAACTCCTGGCCACTCTTGTTAACAGTACAAGAGGACAGACTGGGACACAGGGCAGCAGGTTAGAGGGAGAGCAGAACACAGGAAGCTCATCAGGACTAGAGCAGCAGGAAGGGAGACCATGTGGGCTGAAGCTACCTGAGCCTGGGAACCCAAGGGCCCGATCTACCCGATTTCAAAGTTCAGCCTGGCCTGGGACCAGGCCGTGTCACCTCAAAGAACGCCTGGGAGTTTCTGCAGAAGCAAGGGTTTGGCCTTCCTGAAGCTGTTTCTAGTGCTATCATTCTGTGATTACATTATGTGGTTTGAGGAGGCAAGGATTTCTTTAGGAACAAATCCGCCCTTTAAAGGAACCAGTAAATAAAACTACATAGCAACTAAAGCCCAAGGAGACTGATAGCTCAGAGATAGGCTGGGTGGTAGGGAGGTGTCCCTGGATTTTAAGATGTGTCGATGACATGCAACATAAGTGAAACATGTAAAAACCAAGCTTTGTGAGGTTCACTGGATTTATAATGGTCACAATCCTTGGGTCCTCTTGAACACGTGAATATTTAACATCTGAAAATGCAGCCCAACTTTTGAGGAAAGGGATGCTCACAGTTTCAATCCTCTCCCTGTGCTGATTTTTCAAAAGCAAATTAATCATCATTCTATACATGTGCCCTGAACCCACCTTCCACAAGAATGTCATCTGCCGCTCCGTCCCTGTACTGGGTCGCTTCCTTGATGATCTGCGTCATGTTTTGGGAAAACGCGCCCAGGTCCCTGACTGACCGAAGGATGAAGTGAAACTGAGCCGTGGCCATGGCCTTCATCTCCTCCTCAGAAGCTTCCTGCAGCCCCACGGAGATGATTCTCACCCCGTCTTCCTGCAGGGCCTTGGAGGCCTCTTCCACGTCGTTGTCCTCCGACGCCGCCGAAGCCAGGACCACCAGAATCGGGGGAAACTGCTTCTTGTCCCTCCCGCCGGCCGCTTCGGAGAAGAAGGTCCTGTGGGCCTCCCGGAGAGCGTTTCCTATCCACAGGGAGCCGCCGATGAAGGCGAAGTTCTTCTTGAGGTGGTTCAGCATGGGGTTCCTGCTCTTGAAGGTGCTCAGCTGGAACTCACTGTGGAGCCGGTCGCTGTACTGAGCCAGGGCCACGCGGTACTTGTGGGCCTCGATGGGGAGACTGCTGATCATCTTGGTGATGAACGTTCTCACAAGAGGGAAGGACTTAGTTCCCAGGTGATCAGAGCTGTCCACCAGAAACACGACATCTGCATACTCAGGGCCTAAAAACCCAGAGACATACAAACAAAGCACAAACTTTAGAAATGGACTACCTGTTTAATGCCAACCATTTGGATAAAACCTACTTTCCTTTATTTGTATTTTTAACACCTTCCCAATGAACTGAAAACAACAGTGTGACATTACATATTTGCCCAAGAAAAGAAATCTTTATTTCGTGGGCTTTTTCATACACCTTTGCATTTGAACTCCTCGCAAATTAAGTATCACTTTTGTGTGAAATTAAAAAAAATAGGTAAATTTAGAGAAGTAGAAAATCCTGGGTTTTTATATCTTTAGTGGATACTTCCCAATCCCCCACCTTTTTTTTTTTGCTTTCAGAATTTGATCTCAGTTTATATAAAGAGAATAAAAAATTTAATTGAGAATCACATTGCTTTGAATTTGGGTGGAGAAATCCGAATGATGCTCTTTCATTGTGATTCCTCTTTAAGCAATATAACATTGATCTGATTGACTTACAAACATATTAGTTTGTATTCCCAAATGTTAAATGAAGTTTAAAAAATACCTAAAAATCATTAAAATGTGCTAAATTTAAAGTTCTTTATAATATTTTTTGGCAAACCATGTGAATGATCATTATAATGCTCACATAAGTAAAATGTGATGGAAACCAGTATGCCCTAAGCTAGGAAAGGGATTACAGTTTTGGTTTCTATTAAAAACATAATTTGTATATAGGAATACAATAAGTTTGCTGAACTTTGAAGGATTCATTCAGTGCCAGGTTCAATGCTAAGTATGTAGAATTATATTTTAATGTGATAGGGAATCACTGGATTCAAGCACAAAATATTGTTTATTGGTGACCTGCTCATTTGAATGCAGAGTCCTCCCCACTCTAGTAGAACATCTATGTCTTTTCTGTGGTAGGGAGAGGTCTGTCTGTCTGATGGTATATATTTAAGCAAATATAGTGTACTTGAATAATGGAAGTCCTGACTTTTTTTTTTTTTTTTTTTTTTAATCAGCTAACTCCACCTGCCCTGTCAAACCATTCTACATACTTGGGCTTCAGGTTCCTCACCTTTCAAATGAGTGGAATCTACTAGAAAATATGTAAAGTCCTTCCTCACTTTGAGATTCTGATGAACAGAAGTGGTTACAAGATAAATTCTAATCAAATGAAAATAACCTCCATCTCTTTCTGTCTACACCTGCTAGGAATCCAGCGTTGGCAACCCTGTGTGTGATTTCATTTTCTTGATAGCAGTCTGGTTGAGGCATGATGGATAACATCACACCTTGTCTTCTAAATAACCTAATTTCAACTGGTTTGAGATTCTTTTGATAATCATACAGTCAGCAGTGTCTTAATGAAGGTGAATCAATATTGTCTTCTAAGAGAAGGCCAGAATCCCTACGAGGACTGTCAGGGGAGCCCTGCACAGGATGGCTTGACTTGTGACCAAAAGTGACCTTTCTATTCATGAATAAGCCCCCACATCTTGCATGGAAAAAGGAAATGTGGACATTTGGCATGTGAGACAGATTCAGGTTCTGATACAGCTCAGCGTTATGTCTGAACAGTGGAACACTTGGGGAAAAAGCACTGCTTCTCTTTAAAACAACTTAATATCAAGCCCCGTGAGACATCAAAGAAAAATGTTTGCAGAACAAAGTCTAGTTTATCTCTTCTGAAAACTTGCTTCCAAGGTCACAGTCCTTGAGAAAGCTATGAAAGCCAATATAGGTGGCCCTGGACATGAAGTGACCGGTACAAGTAGTCACTATTTTGAGGTGGTCAAGGAATGAGGGGCAGGCCAGTATTTTGACTTCATGTCCACTGGACAAAGGTAACTGACAGACAGCAAACAGCTATGGAGCTTTCTCTTCAGGGCAAAAGCACTCTCTTTACAATAAGCTAACAGTTTAAACTGGAGCAAATCTGGATACTTAACTAAGACAATGTTTTGGCACAAATGAACTAGGAATAAACATTCCAAATGTTCCAGGCCTGAATCTAATATTAAATGATAGAATTTTAATGCAACCTCCCCAAAGGCCTAAAAGGGGTTGAAGTTGAGGACAAAATAATAGCTCTCATATCTTTCTATCATAACCAAGGAATAAGGTCCAGAACAAATGATCTTTAAAGGAGCACAGGATAACATCACAAAGAAATTGAGCTACCATCCATACCTTCACCACCATCAAAAGCAAAGTAAAGCAAAGCAAAACTCTTTAACTAGGTCAAACTGATCTATTTTCTGTAATAAAAATTAAGGAAAAGAACTCTATTTTTTTTTTTTTTTTTTTTTACTTACCAGGATCTTTGTTCATAGAGACATGGGAACAAATTATTATAAGGAACAAGATCAGCAGCATTTTCCTCTTATGACCTAAAAAGTCTCCAACTTGAAATCTGAAAAGGCAAAAACAAACACCTAAAATTGTGGATATTTTGTAATCAAGACACACAAATAAGAGCACACAAAATTTTATAGCAAACTGGGTGCAATAGAAGGCAGAATTTCTGAGGTGCCCTGACTTTCTGATCTGTGAAGAGCCTTAGAGAAAAAGACCCACAAAAATTCACACAATCACAAAATTTTTTCCTGGTCCAAGACCCTGCAGAAACATGAAATTCTGGATTATAAATGGAGGTAGCCAGCTGCCTTCTAGTTCCAACAATATTTTGTGTCTCTATTAGTCATTCTCCCTGTACCCTCGTGTTACCCTTGGTCTACTCTCTGCCAAGACAATTCCGAGTTCATGGCTGGGACACAGTCTAAAGACCTGATTTATCATTTCTCCATCATGAACATGTAGGTGTGTTTCATCTTTGAGCAATAAGTATTTTTAGACGGGGTAAAAATTCCATCTTTTCCCCTATCCTACATAATTACAAAGGTAACCATTTTCCCTTATCCTTAAATTTGAGAGAAGACATAAAAGTTGTGACCCTCCATTTTCCATATGATATCTTGCTCCTCAAAATGACTCAATTTGTACTATTTTGCTTCCAACTACCTAGAACTGCATGAGGCAAGGGTTTTCCAATTCTATTGACCTAAAGAATCTTCAGTCACCTATAATTATTCATTTCATAGAATGAAATAAAATATTGAAGACATTGAAAATAAATATTTTCATGAAGCAGGTTTAGCTCATTTATTCACTCATTCATCCACTGAATGAAAAACTAATTGATCCATATTAAGAAACTAGCATCTTTGTTTCTTGCTAAGTTCTTACCCAAACATGAATTTGCAATATTATATACAGCCATCTCACTCCTTGTCAGGCAGGCTCCCAGTGCTTAGTATTTCATCCCTTCAGAAAAGGGACCTGTGCCATAAGAAATTCCATCCCCATTTCCTCACCTACTCCATCATCCCTCTGACATTCTGGAATCTGGGACTTTGCTCTGTTCCTTCATAAGAAGCCTAGATGATATAAACTTTTCAGGCCGTAAGTCAATTTATCAATTCTATTCTGAATTATTCAGTGAACTGAAAGGGGCTCATAAGAGGTTGTTTTTAGTTCAACCCTTACATTTTAGAGGAATGTTAGCCCTAGAGTAGATTGCCCCAGATGAAAACCAAGTCATAATATTCGTACAAATTTTGTACTAACGTGTATAACAACAACAAATCCTCCCACTTGTTGTGCCTTTAGTATGTGCCATGTCCTGTGCTAACTGCTCCACATTTGTTCTCCTGTTTGCTATGGATAACAAACTTAGTAGCAAGTGAAATTATTCCGATTTTGCAGATAAGGAAACAGTTTCATGAAGGGGACATAAATAACGGTCTCAAAGTCACCTTGATAAAACGGGCCACAATTGGGCATACAGCCCACATCTGTCCGACTCTAAAATCTGTCCTTGCAAACTGTTATCCCAAACTCAACACGGTGAACATAAAAAGTGTCTCCAAGTTTCTTTCTGAAAGTTAAAACCTGGATGGAACAGTGAGGATTAGGTAAAGCCATGATAATCCCAAAGCGGCATGAAGCATCTGGAAATTTCCCCATGCAGATGATCAATACCAGTGATACGATAAAAGTTGAATTCTTTGGAATAGCATCTTGTGAAATAGTTTTCTCACATCCTTGAAATGGATTCAAAAAGCTGGTGTGTTGTAAGGCCATCCAGTGTGGAAGCCCACACGCGAAAGGTTCTCTTGAAGTGCATACGGGCCCTGCTTCGTGTGTGCAGTAAGACTGATGGTGGGCTAAGCCTCTAAATTTATGTTTGGAAGGGCTGGGATCATTTTTACCACATTGAAACATGGATGAACTGCCTAAATCTGTATGCTGTTCTACTCCCAGACATGGCCAGGATTTATATAATTTTTTTTTAGAATATCTGAATATTTAAAATTTAAAAATACCTGAAGACATAAAGGGAGAATAAAGAAACAGAAAATGTAAGTTCATTGTACGTTCTTCTTAATAGTGAGATTGACTGCTTGTTATAGAAATATTGTCAAAAGGTATAGTTCTCCTTAATCTAAATTTTGTTGTAATTCATTTATTCTGAATCAAAAAAACAAAACACAGAGGCCAATATACATCTTTTGGAAGTTATAGGCTATAAAAAGCTTTTTAAAAAATCTGGATCCCTGTAAACTTTCTGTTGAGAAGGTAGAATGTTTCTAATTTAAACCACAGCTGCAAAAGCAACACAGTCACCAAACACTTGGCTTCAAACCCAGAATGTTTAGAACTTGTGCAACACCTCTCTTGAGGCTACTAAGAACCAGGGGTTTCAGGGAGACCTCTGCCCCATGCAAGCCAATTCATAATCTAGGACATGTCTTCCAAAAAAAAAATATTAACAGCCCAAAAGGGATACTAGTAAGAGATTTCAGCAAAATTAAGATAAATGCCTTTTTTTCCCTTTAAAATGAGCATGCAGGATACATCATTTCTAAGCATATGGACTGTATTTTTCTTCAGAAACAGACTATTGTCAGCTGCTGCACTGTAAAAAAAACACTGGGTCTATTCCACAAAGGTCACGACAAATTGCCATTTGTTTATCTACCCCCACTCACAATCTCTCCACTATTTCCCTTCCTTGAGCCATGCTACTTCTCAGAAGTCAAAAAGTAGAAAGAAAAATATTCTAAGTAAGACTTACACTCACTGAAACGCTGCAGTATGAAGCCTTCGCATACAATAGGAACAAATAAACACGAACCAATAATGGTAAACAATACAAAACACACAAGCCCTCATGAGGCAAGCAAATCACATAGTTTTACTGCTAATGTCATGTTTTTCCCAACTGCATTTTCTGGAATCACAAAGAAGAGACTGTGTATGTTGATCATATTGAATGAACAAGGTCATTATGACCCTGCCATTTTGTAAAATGTATACTCATACGTGTTGAGAGCAGTTGATTCAGTAGAAAGAGCACAGTCTAGAGTATCATGACTTGGGTTTCACTCTTCCTTAGTGGTTGTGTCACTGGACATCCCACCTCACTCCTGTGGGTCCCTCATCTGAAGCACAGGGGTCACATCCTCTAAATTCTAGCGTCTCCACACATTAACAGTTTTTTGACCTAACAAATAGTACTAGAAGAAAAAAAAAAAAGTGACCAGTTAAACTAAGATCACACTGAAATACAGAGCACATGTTCTGAAACAGTCTTATGGAGCAAAGTGCCCCTCAGACAACCACCTGTGCAGGTCTGGTCCTGTGTTAGAGGGACTACGACAGCAAGAAAAGGAGTAGGTCAGAATTATTGACCCTTTCTGGGTCAGAAATGCTGCTGGAATCCTTCCAGACCCAAGTACACCAACTGAAGGGGACTAAAATTTCAACAAGGCAGGCTTATTTTATTTAAGCTGGGAATTAAATGCCCAGCTTAAAAATTAGGAAAACTATAGAAAAAAACCCAAAAGGAATAAAGAGATACTAAAATACTAAAAATCTGAGCAGAAATCAGCAGACTAAAAAACAAAGCTAAAAGATCAAGATTTGAAAACGCCAACCTCATAATAGACTGATCAAAAAAAGATGACATAAATAGATAATTATATGAATGAAAAAGACATAACTATAGATAAGACAGACTTTTTAAAAATTGAAACAGTAGTTAACAGTATTCACAGAAAACTCCAAGCCTACATGATTTTACTGGCACGTCCCAAACTTTCAAGATACAGGTCATTTGAATCTTCTACAAATTCTTTCAGAGATCAGAAAAAGAGGAGTATTAGCCATTTCCTTTTTGGGGGGGCCAGTAAAATCTTGATATGTAAACTAGACAAAGACAGCATGAGAAAGAAAAAACATCCATCTTACTCATGAATATAAATATCAACAATAGCCAAATTATGGAAAGAGCCCAAATGTCCATCAACTGATGAATAGACAAAGAAGATGTGATGTGTACACACACACACACACACACACACACACACACACACTATGGGATATTACTCAGCCATAAAAAAAGAATCAAATCTTGCCATTTGCAACAACATGGTTGGAGCTACAGAGTATTATGCTAAGTGATATAAGTCAGTCAGGGAAACATAAACACCATATGATTTCTCTCGTATGGAATTCAAGAAACAAAAGAGATGAACATGCAGGGAGGACAGGCCGGCAGAGAGGCAAACCAGAAAACAGACTCTTAACTATAGAGAACAAACTGAGGGTTACTGGAAGGGAGAGGGTGGGGGGATATGTTAAATGGGTGATGGGTGTTAAGTAGGATACTTGTTATGATGAGCACTGGGTATTATAAGTGACGAATCACTAGATTCTACACTTGAAACTAATGTTACACTGTATGTTAACTAACTGGAATTTAACTAAAAACTTGAAAAAAGAAAATAACTATAAAAAATCCTAAATAAAACATTAGCAAATCAACTCCTCAGTATATAAAAAAGATAATACACTGTTATCAAGTTGAGTTTAGCTCAGGAATGCAAGGACTGCATTTAAAAGATACAATCTAAACATGTAAATCTAAATATGTATTTAGAAAATACATGACTATAACTTAACAAATGAATAGACTAAAGGAAATAAAAAGTAAATACAAAAGGAAAACCACTCCAATTCATAACTTTAAGAAAAAACCTTTAGGAAACCAGGAGGAGAAGGAAACTTAATCTGACCAAGGATATATTTTAAGAGACTTTTAAATATAGAGAACTGAGGGTTGATGGGTGGGGTGGGGGAGAGGGGGAAATGGGTGATGGGCATCAAGGAGGGCACTTGTTGGGATGACCACTGGGGGCTGAATGTAAGTGATGAATCATGGGAATCTACTCCTGAAGCCAGGAGCATAGTGTATACACTGTATGTTAGCTAACTTGACAATAAATTATATTTAAAAAATAAAACAAATAAAAAATAAAAATAAAATAAAAAATAAAGTAAAAAATATTTTTTAAATAAATAAAAATCTTCTGTGTATATCACCCTAATGGGGGAAATTTTAGAAGTATTTTTTAAAAACGTGAAGTACAATTAACACAGTGTTATATTAGTTTCAGGTGTATGATATAATGATTCAACAATAATTCCATGTTACTCAGTGCTCACCATAATATGTGTACTCTTAATCCCCTTTGTCTATTTCCCCTAACCTCCCACTCACCACCCCTGTGGCAATCACCAGTTTTTCTCTGAACTTAAAGGTCTGTTTTTTGTCTTTTGTTTGGTTGGTTTCTTTTCTTTTTTTAATTTTTTTTAATGTTTTTTATTTATTTTTGAGACAGAGAGAGACAGAGCATGAACAGGTGAGGGGCAGAGAGAGAGGGAGACACAGAATCCGAAGCAGGCTCCAGGCTCTGAGCTATCAGCACAGAGCCCGACGTGGGGCTCGAACCCACGAACCGTGAGATCATGACCTGAGCTGAAGTCGGACGCTTAACCGACTGAGCCACCCAGGCGCCCCTTGTTTGGTTTCTTAAATTCCACATATGAGTGCAATC
Organism: Panthera uncia; assembly: GCF_023721935.1. NCBI lineage: Eukaryota > Metazoa > Chordata > Mammalia > Carnivora > Felidae > Panthera > Panthera uncia. The sequence goes on from NC_064810.1 coordinate 129,244,146, forward strand.
ATATGATACTTGTATTTTTCTGTCTGATTTCATTTAGCAATAATACCTTCTCAGTCCATCCATGTTGTTCCAAATGGCAAGATACAATTCTTTTTTATGGTTAATATTCCACTGTAGATATGCACACATCTTATTTATCCATCTATGGATGGACATTTGGGCTGCCTCCACATCTTGGCTATTGTAAATAACGCTGCGATAAACATGGGGGTACATAGATCTTTTCAAATTAGTGCTTTCATTTTCTTTGGGTAAATACCCAGTAGGGAAATTACTGGATCATATGGCAATTCTATTTTTAATTTTCTGACAAACCTCCATGCTGTTTTTCACAGTGGCTACACCAATTTGCATTCCCATCAACAGTACACCATAAAACTCCTAGAGGAAAACATAAGCAGTAATTTCTTTGACATAGCTATAGAAACATTTTTCTAAATACGTCTCTGCAGGCAAGAGAAACAAAGTAAAATTAAACTATTGGAGCCACACCAAAATAAGAGGCTGTTGCACAGAAAAGGAAACCAACAAAATGACAAGGCAATCTACTGAATGGGAGAAGATATTTGCTAACGATGTACCCAATAAGGGGTTAATATCCAAATATACAATGAACTTACACAACTCGACACTGAAACACCCCAAATAATCTGATTAAAAAGTGGGCAGAGGACCTGAACGTTTTACCAAAGAAGACATACATCTGGCTAACAGACACATGAAAAGATGATCAACATCACTCATCATCAGGGAAACACAAATCAAAACCACAATGAGAGATCTCCTCACACTAGTCAGAATGGCTAAAATAAAAAAGACAAGAAATAATAAGTGTTGGTGATGATTTGGAGGAAAAGGAACCCTCATAACTGTTGGTGAAAAGTACTCTCTTTAAAATGAGGAAACAGAAGAATTTTGCTATGTTCTAGCAAAATTAAATCCATAAAGATTGTAAAAAGAACAAGAACACATAAAATTGCCATTGTTTGCAAGTGACATGATTGTTTACATTTACAGCCAAATTATTAAAAATAGCAAATATTTGAGTCTTTTCATATAACATCAAGATATAAAAGTCAATTCCATATACCCATAACTAGAATATTTAAGTGTTTCTATGAGAGTCAAGTTAAAATAGCAACAATTATATATCAAGAAAAAATAAAATATGTAAAAGATTGATAGCAAAATTTATAAAACTTTACTGAAGGCCGAAGTGACCAAAGAAATGGAATCCACAGCCCAGACATACCAATGTAGAGTTGCCAGGCAGACCAGTGGGGGTGGGGAGGGATGGTTATTCACATGCAAACAGGTGAAATTAGATCTTTCCTTCACACTGTAGACAAAAGTCCATTACAGATTAATAAAATTCTTAAATGTTAAAAGGAAAAGTTTAAAATATTAAGTAAAAACCATATGTGGATATATATTTCTGACCTTAGGGAAGAATGTCTCAAACATTCAGGTCATAGAAAATACCACGGCGGGGGGGGGGGGGGGGGGGGGGAAGGGCGGGAATTAATAGATTATCCTATATGAAAAACTTCTGTTCAAAGATGTTTTAAAGAAAGTAGAAAGACAGGTTACATATTGGAAAAAGATATCCACAATATTGACAAAAGATTGGTATTGAAAACATAAATGTCCCTAGAATTTCTAGGAATAAATAACCCAAATAGGGAAAAGTCATCAACAGGTATTTCATAGAATTGGAAACCATATGGGCAGCAAACAGAAAGAAATTTCAAACTCATTTGTGATCAGGGAAATAGAAATCAAGATTATACTGAGATACCATTTTTCATTCATTCAATTAGCAAAATGTATAAAGTATAACAAAATCAAGTAGTGGAGAGGATGTGGATAAACAGGACCTCATATACATTGTTGATGGAAGTATAAATTAAATCGCCACTTTGGAAAACAGTTAAGCCCTATCTTATAAAATCAAACATTTTCAAGCGCTATGACCTGGCAATTCTATACTCCTGGGAAGCCCTTGCACACCTATGCCAGGTGATGTGTTCAAGAATTTTCACAGCAACACTGACTGCAGTACAGCAAACTTGGAAACAACCCAAGAAGTTGTTATTAATAGGAAAAATGAATAAATTGATGTATAATATTTGTGTGATTATGCTACATCAATTGAACTAATTACATCTAGGTGCGAAAATGCGAATGACTCTTAGCAACAAAATGAGACAAAAAACTCGAGAAAACTACATGCAGTAGGCTATCCTTTTAAGTTAGAAATAATTCTAATTGTTACATAGTTTTAAAGGAATATAACTGTAATAAACTAATTTAAGAAACAAAGGGATGGCTTCTGGTCCAACATGTTAAAGATACTTGAAGTTGACAATCCATTCCAATAACAAGCAGAAAGTGAACAGAATGAAAAAAAAAAAAAAAGTCAACAACTTTTCTTAGATCTGCAAGAGAAGTGAGGCCACAGGGCAAACTCCTGCCCTCCAAATTGAAGACTGACAGGCAGATTAAGAGAATCACAATTTACCAGAGCAGAAACTGATCAGCTAAAACCTCCCAGGGAACCAGTGGCTCAAGTAGCAAAACGTGAGCTGTAATTGACAAACTGCTGGAGGCTCAGTGTGGAGAAGTCTGAGGCATAAAAACTCCAGGAGGACCCAGTCATTAGGGGCCCCACACTCTCGAGAGTTTTGCCTTGGAGCGCTACCAGCTTTTTATAGTGAATATCTGAGAAACATATCCCCCTGCTTCTGGCAAGGATGAAGAAAAAGGAAACATTCTGAAATACAGCACAGTATTCTGCTCTTTTTAACAAGGTCTGCCCTCATGAAAAGCTTTAACTGGAGTCTAACCAGTAGGGATTTATTAGAGCCTAGCTAACCTGGGGGAAGGAGAATAGGCAATTCCAGCCCACGCTAGTCTTCCATGTGGGAAAAGGAAAGTACTCAATCCCCACCCCCCATGGTGTCACCTAACAATTGAGAAGTTGCAGGGGAGTGGTGCTGAGAAGCACTTGTATGGTTTACAGTCCAGAGGCACTGGCTCACTAAAAGACCGATGCATGCTCACAACTAGAGAACACTCCCCTTTGCTCCACATCCTAGCTCCATGTTGCTAAATGCCTTTTTTGTTTTTTGGGGGTTTTTTTTTTAGTTTTTAAAAAATGTTTTATTTATTCTTGCGAGAGATAGAGACAGAGCATGAGCAGGGGAGGATCAGAGTGAGAGAGGGACACAGAACCCAAAGCAGGCTCCAGGCTCCAAGCTGCCAGCACAGAGCCTGAGGCGGCGTTCGAACTCACAAGTCTCGAGCTCATGACCTGAGCCGAAGTCGGACGCTCAACTGACTGGGCCACCCAGGAGCCCCACTAAAGGCCTTTTTGACACTAGTGCCTTTTACACAGTACATCAAGTCTGGCTATTAAGAAAATTTCAAAACCTACTTAAAGGCCAAAAACCAGAGTTTCAAGAGACAGAACAAGAAGAACTAGACAGAACTAGACTCGGATAGGACAGGGATGTTAGAATTATCAGACCACGAATCTAAAACAACTGCTATGCTAAGGGCTCTAATGGATAAAGTAGCACACAAAAGCAGATGGCAATGTATGGAAAGAGAGAGATGGAAATTCTAAGAAAGAATCAAAGACAACTCTACAAGATGTAACATACATGTAATGGGAATGCCTGAAGGAAAAGAGAAAAAGGAAAGTAAGTATTTGTAATAATAATAACTGCAAATTTCCCCAAATTAATGCCAGGCATCAAACCACAGATCCAGGAAACTCAGGGCAGGATAATGCTAAAAAACGAAACAAAAATCTAAGCCTAGGCATATAATTTTCTAACAGAAAATCAAATATAAAGAAAAAATCCTGGGGTGCCTGGGTGGCTCAGTTAGTTGAGCATCTGACTTGTGGTTTTGGCTCAGGTCACGATCTCATGGTTCATGGGATTGAGCCCCACATTGGGCTCCACACCGGCAGTGCAGAGCCTCCTTGGGATTTTCTCTCTCCCTGTTTCTCTCTGCCCCTCCCCTGCTCATGCTTGCTTGTGTGTACGCTCTCTCTCAAAATAAATAAATAAACTTAAAAAAAATGGGGGGCACCTGGGTGGCCTCATCAGTTAAGAGTCCAACTCTTAATTTTTGTTCAGGTCATTATCTCCCAGTTTGTGGGTTCGAGCCCCATGTCTGGCTCCATGCTGACAGTGTGGAGTCTGCTTGGGATTCTCTTGTGCGCTCTCTCTCTCTTTCTCTCTCTCTCTGCCCCTCCCCTGCTCACACGTGCTTGTGCTCACTCACTCTCAAAATAAATAAACTTAAAAAAAGAGAAAAAAATCCTGAAATAAGCCAGAAGGAAAAAAGAAAAAAAACAGCTTACCTATACAGGAGTAAAAAATTATACGTGACTTCTTAGAAGCCATGCAAGAGAGTACATTATTTAAAATATTGAAGGGAAAAATCCACCAACTTAGAATTCTTCATCCTATGAAATTATCCTTCACAAGGGAAAGAGATACACTTTCTGAGACAAAAACTGAAGGAATTTGTTGCCAGTAGATTTGCCTTGCAAGAAATGTTAAAAGAAGTTCTTCAGAGAGAAGGAAAAAGATCTAGGTCAGAAGTTTATATGTGCGTAAAGAGAAGAACATTGGAGAAGGAATAAATAAAAGTAAAATAAAAGCTTTTCTTGCTCTTATTTAATCTAAGAGAAAACAGTTTGTTCAAAATAATAGCAACAATGTGTTCAATTATGTGTGATGTACATATATATGCTCGTGTATATGTAAAATTAATGTCCATAATGATACAATGAATGGGAGTGAGAAGGTAGGATGATTTTGTTATTATAAGGTGCTCACACTACTTCTGAAATGGGATAGTGTTGTACCAAAGTGCATTTGCAATAATTGTACATATGTTTTGTAAACTCTAGTGTAAACACTGAAAACATTTTTTTTAAAAAGTATATCCTAAGAAAGGGAGAAAATGCAATCATAAAATGCTCAATTAAACATCAAAAGGCATAAAAAGAGTGAGAGACAAAAACAGGACATCAGTGGTCTAAATGCACCAATTAAAAGAGATTATCAGAGTTGATCAAAAAACATGACCCAACTATATGTTGCCTACAAGAAACCTCTTTAAATACAGGCACAGATTAAAAGTAAATGGATATAGAAAAATACACCATTCTAACAACAATCGAAAGTGGGAGGAGCTATGTTAATTTCAGACAAAGCAGGCTTCAAAGCAAGAAAATTTACCAGGAATAAAAAGAGGCATTGCATGATGATAAAGGGGTCAACCTTCTAGGAAAGCATAACAATCCTTAGCATGTATATACCTAACCAAGTGTGAAAATACATGAGGCAATAACGGAGAGAACGCCAAGAGGGAAATAGATGAATCTACTATTATAGCTCAACAACCCTCTATCAGAGATGGGACAGATCCAGCAGACAGAAAATCAACTGGATATAATGGTTATCTATAAAATACTTCAGTGAACAGCAGCAGAATACACATCTTCCTCAAGCTCACATGGATCATTCACCAAGACAGACCACATTCTTGGCCACAAAGCACACCTTAAATTTAAAAGAATAGAGGGGCACATGGGTGGCTCAGTCAGTTAAGTGTCTGACTTTGACTCAAGTCATGATCTCATGGTTTGTGAGTTTGAGCCCCATGTCTGGTCTCTGCACTGACAGTGAGGAGCCTGTTTGGGATTCTCTCCTCTCCCCTCTCTCCCCTCTCTCCCCCCCCCCCTCTCTCTCCCTCCCTTTCTCTCTCTCTCTCTCTCTCTCCCCCCCTCTCTCTGCCCCTCCCCCCCACATGCACATGCAGTCTTCCTCTCTCAAAATAAATAAATAAAAGAATAGAAATCATACAACATATACTCTCAGGCCACTGTGGAATGAAACTAGAGGTCAATAACAGAATCTAAGCTTCTTAGGAAATTAGAAAAGTTAAACTCCTAGTTAGCAGAAAAAATAAAAAATAGAGCAGAAATGAAATTAAAATGAAGTTAAAAACAGGAAATCAGTAGAGGAATCAACAAAACCAAAAGCTGGTTGAGATCAATAAAACTCATAATCTTCTAGCAAGACTAAGGAAAAAAAAAAAAAAGGAAGCACAAATTACTAATACCAGAAATGAAAGAGGGGACATTGCTAAACCCATTGACATTAAGAGGATAGTAAAGAAATGTTATGAACAACTATGCCCTCAAATTTCAAAACCTAGTGGAAATTGACCAGTTCCTTAAAAGACAATCTGTCAAACTCACACAAGAAGAAATCAGACAACCTGAACAGGCCTATATTCACTAAAGAAATTAAATCAATAATTTATAACCTTTTCTAATAGAAAGCACCTGGCTCAAATGGGTTCCTTGGTGAACTCAACCAAACATTTAAGATAAGAATAATGTCAATTCTCTACAATCTCTTCAGGAAGATAGAAGCAAATAGAGTAATTCCTAATTCATTTCATGAAGCTAGCATTTCCTTAATACCAAAACCTAATAAACACATTACAACAATAGACCAATATCTCTACGAAAACAGATGTGAAAATCTGATACTAAATATTAGCAAATCCAATCCCACCATGTATGAAAAGAATTATACACCAAGACTAAATGACACTTACTCCAGTATGCAAGGCTGGTTCAACACTTGAAAATCAATTAATGTAATCCATTACATAGACAGGCTAAAGAAGAAAAATCACATGATCATGTCATTAGATATAGAAATATCATTTAACAAAATTTAACACCCATTCAGGGAGGGCATGGTCAAGATGGCAGAAGAGCATGGAAATTTTTTTCTGAGTCTCTCATCCCTGAAATGCAGCCAGATCAACACTAAACCATCTTGCATACCTAGAAAACTGGTTTGAGGATTAACACCATGATATGTACAACCTGAACCACAGAACTCAGCAGGTACCTGGTGCAGAAAGGTGAACTGGGGGAGAGGGAACTGCAAAGGGCAGGGAGCTGTTTGTACTTGTGGAGAAAGGACGGAGATGGGGCAGGGGGGAGAGTATGGGAAAAGTACCCCCTCCCCAAAGCAGCTGGAGAGAAAGAGGAAGAGTAGAAATAGCCACAAGAGAATGAACAAAAAAGGGAGAAAGGAGAAAGGAGAGGGTTTAAATTCCATTAAGACTGTATAAACAGGAGGAGTGCAGAGTCTGAAACTCTGAAGCTCAATACTGGCGGTGCTCCAGTGGGAAGGGTGAATCCCCAGGAGCAGAAAGCGAGGTCAGAAGGGTCCTCAGGCCACATGGGGAGAGGCAGTTTCCCTGCTGGGAGGGCATTTGAGAGGTGGTGTAGCCTCCCCACAGGCAAAGGTCCCAGCAGGCCCCAGAGAATGGCCACATTTGCTGGTGTTGGAGGGAGGATGTTAAAGGATGAAGCCTGGTGCCAGATGTGCATTGTGCTTTTCCATAATTCCTGAAAGGCTTCTGCTACATGATTGCACGAACCTTCTCTGGGGAGGGCTGGCACCTGGCCACAGTCTCTGGGCATTGGCTAAAGCATGGTCTCACCAATGTTTCTGGGGGCAGGACAGCACCTGGCCATTGTTCAGCACGACCCTCCCCCAGAGGGTCAGAATAGGTCAAAGCTGCAGTCCTTAGAAGTGAGAGGTTGGGAACCACAGCTCCATCTGAGATAAAACTCAAGAGGGAGGTGTCACCTGGCAGTCTGATGGCTTGGTCATGGGCAGTGTAGAAGCAGGGAGTAGATGGAAGCCAGAGACAAAGGAGGGGTGGCTGATTGCTGGTCACAGAGAGCACAGAGTTCTGATACTAGAGATTGGGTAGCCGGGTGACACCTCCCACGGATGCGCATACATGCCTACACATGCCACAACAATCCATGCCAGGAATCTAAGCAGCACCAGTAGGTGGAGAATGGAGCCATTACACTAAACCCCAACCATTTGGGCCAACCTCTCTTTTCAGGAAAACTACAAGTCTCTAAGCCTGCTTAGCTTACAGACTCTAAAGTGCTTCATAGTTTGACTTCTAGGGGAAACTGGATGTAATTTGAATCATATTTTATTCTGTTTGTTGGTCCAAATGTTCATTTTTTTTCTTGAATACAGAAAGAAAAATGTTATTTTTATTTTCCATTTTTATTAAAGAGATTTTTCCTTAATTTTTTTCTACTATACTTCTTTCTGGTAAATTTTTATATTCTATTTTACTTCCATCATTTCATTTTATTCTATTTTATTGCATTCATTTTTTCAAATTTTCAAACATTTTCCGTTTTTTTTCTTTCTTCTTTTTCCCTTTTTTCTCTAACCTATCAAGTTTCTTTCAACAGCCAGACTAAAACACACCTAGGATCTAGCATCCTTTATTTGATTTTTTTGTTTTTAATTTTTTAATTTTAATTTTTTTTTACTTTATTGATTCCTTTTCTTCCTTCAAAATGATGCAATGAAGGCATTCACCCCAAAAGAAAGAACAGGAAGAAATGACAGCCAGGGACTTAACAGAGATACAAGCAAGATGGCTGAGCCAGAATTTAGAATCATGATGATAAGAATATTAGCTGGGGTTGAAAAGATTAGAATCCCTTTCTGCAGAGATAAAAGAAGTAAAAGCTAGTCATGATGAAATAAAAAATGCTATAACTGAACTGCAATCTCAAATGTGGGCCATGGCAGCAAGGATGGATGAGGTAGAACAGAGAATCAGTGACACAGAGGACAAACATATGGACAATAATGAAGCAGAAAAAAAGAGGGAGACTAAGGCAAAAGAGAATGATTTAAGAATTAGAGAAATCAGTGACTCATTAGAAATGGATAATATCAGAATCATAGGGTCCCAGAAGATGAAGACAAAGAAAAAGGGGTAGAAGGGTTATGTGAGCAAATCATAGCAGAAAACTTTCCTAACCTGGAGAAAGACACAGATATCAAAATCTAGGAAGCACAAAGAACTCCCATTAGATTCAACAAAAACTGACCATCGACAAGCATATCATAGTCAAATTCACAAAATACTCAGGCAAGGAAAGAAGCATGAGAGGAGCAAGGGGGGAAAAAAGTCCTTAACCTACAAGGGAAGACAGATCGAGTTGCGGCATACCTATCCACAGAAACTTCACAGCCCAGGAAGGAGTGGCAGGAAATATTCAATGTGCTGAATCAGAAATATACACAGCCAAGAATTCTTTATCCAGCAAGGCTGTCATTCAAAATAGGAGAGATAACAAGTTTCCAAGACAAACAAAAATTAAAGGAGTTTGTGACCACTAAACCAGCCCTGCAAGAAACTTTAAGGGGGACTCTGGGGGAGAAAAGATGAAAAACAAACAAAAAACAAAAACAAAAAAGACCAAAAGCATCAGAGACTAGAAAAGACCAGAGAACACCACCAGAAACTCCAACTCTACAGGCAACATAATGGCAATAAATTCGTATCTTTCAGTACTCACTCTAAATGTCAATGGATTAAGTATTCCAATCAAAAGACACAGGCTAACAGAATGGGTAAGAAAAACAAGATCCATCTAGATGCTCTTTACAAGAGACCCATTTTAGACCTAAAGACACCTTCAGATTGAAAATAAGGGGATGGAGAACCATCTATCACGCTAATGGTCAATAAAAGAAAGCCAGAGTAGCCACACTTTTAACAGACAATCTAGACTTTAAAATAAAGACTGTATCAAGAGATGCAGAAGGGCATTATATCATAATCAAGGGGTCTATCCACCAAGAAGATCTAACAATTGTAAACATTTATGCTCCAAAGTGCGAGCGCCCAAATATATAAATCAATTCATCACAAACATAAAGAAACTCAATGATAATAATACCATACTAGTAGGGAACTTCAACACCCCACTTACAACAATGGACAGATCATCTAAACAGAAAATCAACAAGAAACAACAGCTTTGAGTGACACACTAGACCAGATGGACTTAACAGATATATTCAGAACATTTCATCCTAAAGCAGAATACATATTCATTTCCAGTGCACATGGAACATTCTCCAGAATAGATCATTACTGGGACACAAATCAGCCCTCAATAAGTACAAAAAGATCAAGATCATACCAAGTATATTTTCAGACCACAAATATTTGGAGAGCAAAGAACATCCTACTAAAAAACCGGATGGGATAACCAAGAAGTTAAAGAGGAAATTAAGAAGTACATGGAAGCCAACGAAAATGGTAATACCACAGCTCAAAACCTCTGAGAGGCATCAAAGGTGGTCATAAGAGGGAAGTATATAGCAATCCAGGCCTTCCTAAAGAAGAAAGGTCTCAGATACACAACCTAACCTTACACCTTAAGGAGCTGAAAAAGGAATGGAAAATAAAACCCAAACCCAGCAGAAAGCAGGAAATGATCAAGATTAGAGCAGAAACCAATGCTATTGAAACCCAAAAAACAGTAGAACAGATCAATGAAACCAGAAGTAGGTTCTTTGAAAGAATTAACAAAATTGATAAATCCCTAGCCAGTTTGATCAAAAAGAAAAAGGAAAGGGCCCAAAAAAATACAATGAAGAATGAAATAGGAGAATTCACAACCAACACAGCAGAAATACAAACAATACTAAGAAAATATTATGAGCAATTATATGCCAATAAAATGGGCAATCTGGAAGAAATGGACCAATTATTAGAAACATACACTACCAAAACTGAAACAGGAAGGAATAGAAAATTTGAACAGACCCATAACCAGTAAAGAAATCGAATTAGTAATCAAAAATCTCCCTAAAACCAAGAGTCCAGGGCTGGATGGCTTTCCAGGGGAATTCTACCAAACATTTAAAGAAGAGTTAACACCAGAGCACCTGGGTGGCTCAGTCGGTTGAGCGTCCGACTTTGGCTCAGGTCATGATCTCACAGTTTGTGGCTTAGAGACCTGCATCAGGCTCTGTGCTGACGGCTCAGGGCCTGGAGCCTGCTTTGGATTCTGTGTCTCCTCTCTCAGCCCCTCCCCGACTTGTGCTCTGTCTTTCTCTGTCTCTCAAAAATAAATAAATGTAAAAAAAAAAATTAAAGAAGAGTTAACACCTATTGTTTTGAAGCTGTTCCAAAAAATAGAAATGGAAGGAAAACTCTCAAACTCTTTCTATGAAGCCAGCATTACCTTGATTCCAAACCAAAGACCCCACTAAAAAGGAGAACTACAGACCAATTTCCCTAATGAACATGGATGCAAAAATATTCAACAAGATACTAGCCAACCAGATCCAACAATGCATTAAAAGAAATATTCTCCACGACCAAGTGGGATTTATACCTGGGATGCCGACCTGGTTGGATACCCACAAAACAATCAATGTGATACATCAATAAAAGAAAGGACAAGAACCACGTGATCCTCTCAATAGATGCAGAGAAAGCATTTGACAAAATACAGCATCCTTTCTTCATAAAAACCCTCAAGAAAGTAGGGATAGAAGGATCACACCGTGAGATCATAAAAGTCATATATGAAAGACCCACCGCTAATATCATCCTCAATGGGGAAAAATTGAGAGCTTTCCCCCTAAAGTCAGGAATATGACAGGGATATCCACTCTTGCCACTGTTATTCAACATAGTATTGGAAGGCTTAGCCTCTGCAATCAGACAACACAAAGGAATAAAAGGCATCCAAATTGGCCAGGAGGAGGTCAAACTTTCACTCTTCACAGATGACATGATACTCTATATGGAAAACCCTAAATATTCCACCAAAAAACTGCTAGAACTGATTCATGAATTCAGCAAAGTTGCAGGATATAAAATCAACGCACGAGATCAGTTGCATTCCTACATACCAACAATGAAGCAACAGAAAGAGAAATCAAGGAGTCGATCCCATTTACACTTGCACCAAAAACCATAAAATACCTAGGAATAAATCTAACCAAAGAGGTGAAAAATCTATACACTGAAAACTATAGAAAGCTTATGAAACAAATTGAAGAAGACACAAAAAAATGGAAAAAGATTCCATGCTCCTGGATTGGAAGAACAAATATTAAAATGTCAATAGTACCCAAAGCAATGTACATATTCAATGCAATCCCTCTCAAAATAACACCAGCATTCTTCACAGAGATAGCACAAACAATCCTAAAATTTGTATGGAACCAGAAAATACCCCAAATAGCCAAAGCAATCCTGAAAAAGAAAACCAAAGCTGGAGGCATCACAATCTCAGACTTCAAGATGTATTACAAAGCTGTAATCATCAAGACACTATGGTACTGGCACAAGAACAGACACTCAGATCAATGGAACAGAATAGAGAATCCAGAAATGGACCCAAAAACATATGGCCAACTAATCTTTGACAAAGCAGGAAAGAATATCCAATGGAATAAAGACAGTCTCTTCAGCAAGTGGTGCTGGGAAAACTGGACAGCGACATGCAGAAGGAGGAACATGGACCACTTTCTTACACCATCCACAAAAATAAACTCAAAATGGATGAAAGACCTAAATGTAAGACAGGAAGCCATCAAAATCCTAGAGGAGAAAGCAGGCAAAAACCTCTTTGACCTCGGGTACAGCAACTTCTTACTCAACACATCTCCAGAGGCAAGGGAAACAAAAGCAAAAATGAACTTTTGGGACCTCATCAGAATAAAAAGCTTCTGCACAGTGAAGGAAACAATCAGCAAAACTAAAAGGCAACTGACAGAGTGGGAGAAGATACTTGCAAATAACCTATCAGCTAAAAGGTTAGTATCCAAAATCGATTAAGAACTTATCAAACTCAACACCCAAAAAACAAAGAATCCAGTGAAGAAATGGGCAAAAGACATGAACAGACACTTTTGCAAAAAAGATATTCAGATGGCCAGCTGACACATGAAAGGATGCTCAACATCACTCATCATCAGGGAAATACAAATTAAACCTACAATGAGATACCATCTTGCTCCAGTCAGAATGGCTAAAATTAACAACACAGGCAACAACAGATGTTGGTGAGGATGCAGAGAAAGAGGATCTCTTTTGCACTGCTGGTAGGAATGCAAGCTGGTGCAGCCACTCTGGAAAACAGTGTGGAGGTTCCTCAAAAAACTAAAAATAGAACTACCCTACGACCCAGCAATTGCACTACTAGGTATTTATCCACGAGATACAGGTGTGCTGTTTCGAAGGGACACATGCACCCCCATGTTTAGAGCAGCACTATCAACAATAGCCAAAGTATGGAAAGAGCCTAAATGTCCATCAATGGATGAATGGGTAAAGAAGATGTGGTATATATATATACAGATGTGGTATATATATATATATATATATATATATATATATATATATATATATATACACACACACACACACACACACATACATACACACAATGGAGTATTACTCGGCAATCAAAAAGAATGAAATCTTGTCGTTTGTAACTATGTGGATGGAACTGGAGGGTATTATGCTAAGTGAAATTAGAGAAAGACAAATATCATATGATGTCACTCATATGAGGAATTCAAGACACAAGACAGATGAACATAAGGGAAGGGAAGCAAAAATAATATAAAAACAGGGAGGGGGACAAAACATAAAAGACTATTAAATATGGAGAACAGAGGGTTGCTGGAGGGGTTGTGGGAGGGGGGGATGGGCTAAATGGGTAAGGGGCATTAAGGAATCTACTCCTGAAATCATTGTTGCACTATATGCTAACAAACTTGGATGTAAATTTAAAACAATTTTGATTAAAAAATTTAACACCCATTCATGATAAAAAACTCTCAGTGTACTAGGAATAGATGGAAACTTCTCAATTTGATAAAGAATATCTACAAAACACCCATAGCTACATCATAATGGTTAGAGACTCAAAGCTTTCCCAGCAAGTTCAGGAATAAGGCACGGTTTTCCCTTTTCACTTCTGTCTTTAACATCACATTGGAAGCCCTACCTAATGCAGTAAGATTAAAAAAAATATATGTGGTGTCAATGCAATCCCTATCAAAATTCCAATGGCATTTTTCACAGAAAAAAAAATTATTTTTTATTATTTTATTTAAAAAATTTTTTTTAATGTTTATTTATTTCTGAGACGGAGAGAGACAGAGCACGAGTGGGGGAGGGGGCAGAGAAAGAGAGGGAGACACAGAATCCAAAGCAGGCTCCAGGCTCTGTGCTGACACGGGGCTCAAACTCACAAACCGTGAGATCATGACCTGAGCCGAAGTCGGTCGCTCAACCAACTGAGCCACCCAGGCGCCCCAGAAATAAACAATTTTAGAAGTTGTATGGAACCATAAAAGATCTCAGGTAGACAAAGCCTTATTTAGAAGAACAAAGCTTGAGGTATTACACTGTCTAATTTCAAACTATTACAAAGCTATAGTAATTAAAACAGTCTGGTATTGACATAAAAAACAGATACAGATCAATGGAGCAGAAGAGGGAGTACTGAAATAAACCATGCATATATGGTTAATTAATTTACAACCAAGGAGCCAAGAACATACAGTGGAGAAAGGACGGTCTCTTCAATAAATGGTGTTGGAAAAACTGTACAACCACATGCAAAAGAATTAAGCTGGAGCGCTACCTCAAACCACACACAAAACTTGACTCAAAAAAGATTAAAGACTTGACACCAAAAGCAAAACCAAACAAGTGGGACTGCATCAAACCCAATACCACAGTGTGGTATTAGCAAAAGAATAGACAAATGGATATTGAAACAGAAGGGAGAGCCCAGAAATAGACCCATATAAATATGGTCAATTGATCTTTAACAATAGAGCAAAAGCAATACAATGGAGACAAGATAATCTTTTTAATAAACAGTGTTGGAACAACTGGACATACACACACACACACACACCCCTAGACACAGACTTACAACCTTCACAAAAAGAAAGACAACATCAAGAGAAAGAAGACAAGCCACACAGATGGCTAGAAAATATTTGTAGAAGACACATCGGATAAATGACCATTATCTAAAATATACCAAGAACTCCTAAAATTCAACAACAAGAAAACCAGCGACCCAATTAAAAACGGGCCAAAGAATCTTAACAGCCATCTCACAAAACATTTACAGATAATAAATAAGCATATGGAAGATGCTCCACATCACATGTCATCAGGAAACTGCAAATGAAAACTAGATACCACTGCACACCTACTAGAATGGCCAAAATCCAAAACCCTGACACCACCAGATGCTTGCAAGGATGTGGAGCAGCAGGAACTCTCACAAATTGCTAGTGGAAATGCAAAATGGCATAGCCACTTTGGAAGATGGTTTGGTGGCTTCTGACAAAGTAAACATACACTTACCAAACGACCTAGCTGTTGTGCTCCATGGTATTTACCCGGAAGGGTTAAAAGCTTCTGTCCACACAAAAATGTGCACATGGATATTTACTGCAGCTTTATTCATAATTCTCATAACCTGGAAGCAACCAAGATGTCCTTCAGCAGGTGAATGGAAAAATAAAATGGGACAGTCAAATAATGGAATTACTCAGAGTTAAAAAGAAATGCACTCTCCAGCCATGAAAGACACAGATGAAGCGTAGATACAGATTACGAAGTAAATGAAGACGATCTCTTAAAGGCTACATACTGTATGATCACAACTATAGAACATCCTGGAAAAGGCAAAACTATGGAGACGATAAAAAGTTCTGTGGTTGCCAGAGGAGGAGGGATAGAGGGTTTCCACTCTGTATGATACTTTAATAGTGGATACATGTCGTTATAAATTTGTCTGAACTCATAGGATGTACAACACCAACAGTGAAACATATGTAAACAATGCACTTTGGTAGTGATGCTGTATCAATGTAGATTCATCAATTGTAACAAATGAACCACTCTGGTGGTGGGGGATATTGATAATGGGAGAGACTATGCATATGTGAAGATAGGGGGTATATGGGAGATCTCTGTACCTTCTGCTCAATTTTGCTGTGAATCAAAAACTGCTCTAAAAGTTGATTTAAAAAAAGCAAAGGAATAATAAGCCACAAGATGCAGGATAGTGATTGCACAGGATGTAGGAGGCAGGGGGATGGAACTGGGAGGAAATTTCTCATAGACATAAGTTCTTGTTGATACTCCAGTTTTAATATGGGGAGAGTTTCACAGCTTATTACATTATTAGTAAATAAGCAAATAAACAGAAAGTCTTACTTACAAGGACCTATGGATGAGAGTGTCCAATGAACTAAGGGTTAGGATTAATCCAATTTTGTGTACCTGAGATCCAGTAAATGTATAGAAAAATAACAAATTTTTTATTAAGTAGAGGAAAGAAAAAAAATCAGGCAATTAGGAAAGTACCTAGTGGCATGTCGAGGGCAGATATGGAACAGCTATAGGGAGAAATCTGTCCCCCTGTGGCTGTCATCTATGATAAGTTTTGTATTAGTGGAATAGGAAGCAGGGAAGCAAAAACGTGTTTTAACCAGAAAACTTTTCCCAAGTTCATAACTCTCCCTGCACCCTGCAGAACCCAATTAAAAGAGCACAGAGAAAACTTCATCGGTGATAAATCACCTTGCATCGTCATGATTCCAGTAGCAGGTATCTCTAGCTGTTCACCAAAATTTGTGCTGCTCCTTCTGTGTTGCAGAGTGGTCACTATGCCGTGTCTACAAGACGGGGACTGCCTTTCCCAGACCCACTCCACAATGGCTAAATGATGGCACTCTGGCTAGGGGACGGTGAGCAGAAGTGATACTATCTGCTTCCCCAGCCTGGCCTTATACCTCCCAAGGGGCGTTCCCCTAGGGGGCTCTTTTCCCCTTCCAGTGGCTAGAATGGAGGTAACCTCAAGAAACCAATGTTGAAATGGCAGAGGTACTCCCGGCCTGGGGACCTGAGTGATTGTGTGGAAAGGGGCTCCCCCACGAATGTGTTTATACGTCCACCTCTGTTAAATCACATGTAAGTTACTGTTGTGTTTTCCGATATACAATGCTGGGTGTATTTGCCCCAGAATAAAATGTCACCAAAGAAGCTCCCAACACTTATAATGGTAGGACAGCACAAAATAGTAGGGGCGGGAGAGAAGTTATGGTCAGGGCATAGGAGAATTCCTGAGGCACGGGGGAATCACTCTGCCAGTCATTACTCTGAGGTCACACTCGAATTCCACAATGGACCAGTTGTAGGCTGTGTAGCCTGGTGGTCAAACTTACAGGCTCTGGCATCAGACTACTTGATTAAAATCCTGCTTGTGTGCCCCACTAACTGAGACCAGGCAAGTAATGTAATTCTTTTGAACATGTTTCTCATCTATAAAAAGTTATTAGTAACCACACCCGCTTCAAGGGATGACTGCAGGGGGTTTTATGAACTGAGGATGATACACGTTAAGGCGTTGGCACAGCCTCTGCCTTGCCATAATATTAGATAAATGATAGCTGTTGTTTTTATTCTTGTTATTGCCATCTTTACAACGGGATGGCTTGTGTGTAGAGCAGTCTAGAAAAGATCTGGCCAAGGAATACCCTGTAAAGGAACAATACTTACCTCCTGTCCTCAAGTCTTTCCCTCACACATTTCTAGTCTTAGCGTTTGTACAGGCTTGTATAGGTACAACGTTGTGCATGTTTCCATGCCTTTTAATAACCATTATCCCCCCGATTCCTGACAGCACACCTGTGAGGTAGATTGGAATTATTCCTATTTCACAAAAGAAACATCTGAGGCTTAGCAAGGTTGAGCATCTCTCCAGGCCACAGCCAGCCCCAGGGTTCTGGGGCCAGAACTTTTTCCCCACTACATTATAATTGCTTTCCTTGAGGCACAGCCTTGCGTGCTATCCAGTTCTCTGAGGATAATGGAATTTTATCTAATGTGTTAGAATGTACCAGATAATCTATGTTTGTAATTATTTTTTTACTGGAAATTATTTCTTTGAATAGTTTTCTTTCTCAATGACTATCAACTGATGTGAATTTCTGCTGTTTACAGCTGATCCCATTAAGTCTGAATAGAGGCTTCTCCCCTCCAAGTTGCTGTTTTTCTCCGTTTGGCTAAAGCTACAGAAGGACAGCCATACTGACACAATTCACAAAAGCCAACAATGACATCAGCTAGTCTGAGATCTATCCAGTAATACCCAGAAGGACCAGAGAGGTAATGAAATATATTGGGTCATTGATAAAATATTTATTCATTGCAGCTAAATCAAAAGCATACATAGCTTAGGATGGGAGGAAATAGAAATTAGGTCTAAATGGTCCCGTTTAATATTCTGGCAGTTAAGCCCAAAGTAGACATTCAACAAATACCTACTAAATGTTGACCTCCTTAAGTTTTAGGCTTAGAAAAGCAGGAAGTAACTGAAGAGATTCAGATACAGAGTAGCATTCTAAACTTGGCATAGATTTTCACTATCAGCTTTGAAAAATATTAGGTACCTTTGGAAAATATTCTGACTTGCACTGAGCAAGCAAAGTAAAGAGTAATTCATAACATCCCTGGTTTGACTGCCTATAATGGGGAGCAAGGGAGGGTTCCCGGAAAGAATAAGAAAAGCGAATATTTACTGAGTACTTTTTATGTGCCAGGCATTGTTCTAAGGGCTACACTTAATCCTCTCAAAAACCCAGTGAGTATCAATAGATTCTAGACTCATTTCATAGATGAGATTGAGTTAGAGGATTAAGTAGCTTGCCAAAAGTCACACAGCTATTAATTAATAGAAGTGGAATGAACTAATCACATGTCAATACAGTGTCTCCAACTGTTTGCCTCCACTGAGAGACATGGACCTAAATCTAATTGTTGAGTTGTAACAAATACACTAAATAACCAACCTGCATAATTTCACAGTTAATTGTTGGCTATTAAAATAAAGGTCCGGGGCGCCTGGGTGGCGCAGTCGGTTAAGCGTCCGGCTTCAGCCAGGTCACGATCTCGCGGTCCGTGAGTTCGAGCCCCGCGTCAGGCTCTGGGCTGATGGCTCGGAGCCTGGAGCCTGTTTCCGATTCTGTGTCTCCCTCTCTCTCTCTGCCCCTCCCCCGTTCATGCTCTGTCTCTCTCTGTCCCAAAAATAAATAAAAAACGTTGAAAAAAAAATTAAAAAAAAATAAATAAATAAAATAAAATAAAGGTCCCACTACTACAAAGTTGCCCCGGCTAGAAACATAGAAGTTACTATTAATTCCTCTCTTTTGTACCCTTGAGCAAACCCTGTTGGCTTCTTTATAAAAAATAGATCTCAGATCCAGCCATTTCTCAACACTTTGACTTCCACCCAATCTAAGACACCACTGTCTCACCTGTACTTTAGCAAAAGCTTCCTAATTGGGCTTCCTGCTTCTACTGTCTCCCAACTACTGATTCTTCTAGAGTGCTTTAAGTTAAAAAAGGAGATCGGGGCGCCTGGGTGGCTCAGTCGGTTAAACGTCCGATTTCGGCCCAGGTCATGATCTCATGGTGCGTGAGTTCGAGCCCCGTGTCCAGCTCTGTGCTGACAGCTTGGAGCCTGCTTCGGATTCTGTGTCTCACTCTCTGACCCTCCCTGTTCATGCTCTCTTGCTCGCGCGCTCTCTCTCTCTCTCTCGGTCTCAAAAAAAAAAATTAAAAAAAAAAAAAAAAAAAAAGGATGTAATATCACACATCTACTCAAAATTCCTTACCTTGTCTCTCCAGGCCCTACATGGCCTTGATCCTATTAATCCTCTAACCTCATCTCCCTCCTTTCCCCTCCCCCACCCCACTCCGGCTGCACACATCTGACTTTTCCTTGAACAGGACAAGCTTATTCTACCTCAACATAGAACATTTGCATTTTCTGCTTCCTTACTTTGCTTAGATATTTGTTTAAATATCAGATCCTCCTTAGACTTTTGGTTAGCATCCTATTGAAAATAATTTCTCCTTATATACTTTCCTCCATCCCCATCATGATACTATGAAAAATAAATTTGGGGTGTTTTAAGATCAAGTATAACTAAAGCACTTGAAAACAATATGGAAGATGGAAGGAGGATATTATTCAAGAAAAAGCACAGATATTTACGAAGGTTAAACTCTGATAAAGCAAAAAAATCTCCAAAAGCAGTATGGCAAAATGCAAAATCATTATGACTCTAGAATAAATTCTTAAGGAAGATACAGTAAAGCACAGACCGTAAAGGAGTGAATGGAAGCAGATTCAAATGTTAAATGTTGACAAGAGAGGTCATAATAATCAACTAGACTACTAAACCCAACAGAAAAATGGGCAACGGATATGAATAGACAGTTCATGGCAGAAGTAATCTGAGTGGTCGACAGACAAATGAAAAGGTCCTCAACCTTACCAATGACAGGGAAATGCATATTAAAACGATAAGATACCATTTCCCTAAGAGTCTGGCAAAAATTAGAGACTGACTTACTAAGGGTGGACAGGATGTGGGTAAATCAGAGCTCCTGTACATGGTTCTAATGGTGTGAACACAATTTAATACACTCATTTTGGAAAGAAATTTCTAAATTATCTAGTAAAATTAAACATGACCTAGAAACTTCATTTAAAGCAAATTCCCCAGAGAAATTCTGATACATGTGCACAAGAAAATTGCTATGGACGTTTGTAAAAACTGCAAATCATTTACATGTTCATTAGGAGGAAAATGGGAGTAATTAAGCTGGAGCATACCCATACACGACGATATTACTCAAATGTTAAAGCATTTAGCTCCACATGCCTTAACAGGAATAAATCTCCAAACAAAGTCAGAAAAACAGTTGTAGGTTAGCATGACTTACCCACAGCAGAACTTCCATTTCTGGATGAGAGGCTCAGGCAATAAGTCCCAGCAGTAGTATAAAGCCATCCACGTAAAATTATTAAAACACATCAAAATACTATTTTTTAAAAGCCCGTATATATTAAAGCGAAGCTGGGGATAACACAAAACTAAAGACCAATGGTACCCTCTACGAAGGCAAAATGGAAAATAGGGTCCCTAATGGAAAATAGGATCCCTAGGAGAGGGATCAAGAGAACTTCAACCCTTTGTGTAATATTTTATTTAACAAAGTTTGAAACAAACATTGGGTGATGTTAAGTGATAAATCTGGGTAGCAGATATTTATCACTCTTTCCAGTTGTAGATTTCATGAATGAGGAAGGAAAAAAGAATGCTAAACAATATAATGCAGCAAGTAAGGAGGAACTAACTGAGGCTCTTAAAAAAACAGAGTTTCCCAGTCTTATAAAAGCCAATCTGGTAAGGAGATTAAGTATCCCAAAATAATGAACAAAGAAATTAAAGAAATTTCTATTTTCATTCCAATATATGTTCTCTAAAAAAAAAAAAAAATCCTAATATGTACGGATACAAAAGAATCACTGACAGGCAAGAAACCGTACTTGTTAGAAAGTGTGATCAATTAAATACAGTGATGAATTCTTTGCTACTGCTCTACTGCTCCCATTGAAAAGGGGGTCTAATTTCCCTCACTTAGAAGCTGTGTTGCCTTTTGATCTACTTGATCAATACAATGTGGCAGAAGCAAGGTCTTAAGACTTTTAATACTATGTCACAAGAAGCCTTGAGGTTCCTACCCAGGATCATGGAGCTCTAGGAACACGAGAAGCAGCAGCCAATCATCATATAACAAGTTTCACTATTCTGGGACCACCATATTAGGAAGCCCAAGCTAGCCCCATGGAGGAGCTACGTAGGGGAGGGGAAAAAAAGAGACATGCCTCACCAGCCCTCATATGATCCAGCCATCCAGTCCAGGTATCACAGATGTGATTGAACAAGGGGTGCCTGGGTGGCTCAGTTGGTTGGGTGTCCGTCTTTGGCTCAGGTCATGACCTCACTGTTCGTGGGTTTGAGCCCCACGTTGGGCTCATAGCTCAGAACCCGGAGCCTGCTTCAGATTCTACGCCTCCCTCTCTCTCTGCCCCTCCCCCACTCACACTCTGTCTCTTGCTCTCTCTCAAAAACAAACATTAAAAAAAAGAACAAAAAAGGAAAATCTTTTTGAGAACACCAGCCCCAGCCACCAGTTGACTGAGACCTTGTGCAAGAACTGCCCGGGAGAGACCAGTCAACCCACACAACCATGAGACACAAATTATTTTTAGGCCACTATATTGTGGAATGGTTTTGCAAAATTAGATAACTGGAACAGAAAGGAAGGTCCAGGCTTAGTTTTTTTTTTGAAATGCTGAATTTGAGATGTCTACATGTCATGGAAGTAGAGACATCCTGCAGACAGATGGACACATAGTAGTGGAGCCCTAGTGAGTCATCTTAATACTCATGAATGCAGTGCTTTGGTCAAACAGTGCATTGGCCCCTGGGAATGCCAAATGCAGTAAAAACAGACCTGGACCTCATGAACTCAGTCTGATAGAGGAGGGAATGAGGCAGATCTGTGCTATGATGCCAGTGAGCAAGCCCAGAGAACTACAGGGAATCAGACAAGAAGCATCTTGATGCCTTGGCAGGGAAGGGGGTGGGGGGTGAGGGGTGCAGAAAGGATTCTTCTAGAAGAGGACTGCTTCCGCCAGTTCTAAAGGACAGGCACTTGATCTCAAGCATGATGCTCCTTAAGGAAATAAAGATGTTGACAACGGGGGTAGTAGGGCTATTGATGAATGCCATCATTTCCAGGAACTGGAGGCCAATAAGTAGGCAAATTGCACTGCCTTGGCAACTGCTCCATTAGGTAATTCGTATATTAATCTCCGAAGGACACAGAAAGGACCCTGCCTACATTACTTTAAAAGCTATCAGAAGAAGAAAATAAATTAAAACAAACTGTAAGATATGATATGCAAATTCATGTACTCATTTGTTCATTTAGCATTTTCCAAGGTCATGTTTCATCCCAACTCCCCCTGTACTAGTTATTCTCTGACAAAAAAAGATATTAAAGCCACGGTTTTGCTTTTTGGGAAAAAAGTATTTTTATAGTTCAAAAAGTGCTTGGACTTTATAATCACTGTCTGAAGTAGACCCAACTATTCCCATTATGTAGATATTAGTACTGAAACTCAGGAAGACTGAGTGACTATCCCAAAGTCACTACCACAAACAGCAGGATTTAGACTCAAATACAATAATCTATTACTCTTACCACAGTTGCCCCTTGTTTTGAGGAGGTTCCACGGGAGCAGACAAACATAGTAAAAGCGTGAAAAGACCATTGGAAAACTGTGTGATCAAGTGAAACGGCCCAAGGAAAAAACAGGCATAGACATGGGATCTGATGGAGGAAGGACTATGAATGCCACCTTTAGTGACAGTGAGTTTTGAGCTAGATTTCATGTAAAGGGATAAACTTGTTTCAGTGGGGAAGCGGAAAATGTGTGGACCACAGAGGCAGCAGTGTGGTGCTAGTTTAGCGGGGATGAACCAAGGAGAAAAAACAGCTCCTGCGATGTAACAGTTACTTATACCCATGGTTCTCCACCGGCGATTTTGTCCTCAGGGGACATTTGGCAATGTGTGAAGAGATGTGTCATTTTTACTGCCGGAGGAGGGGGCAGTGCTACTAGCATCCAGTGGGTAGAGACCAGGGATGCTGCTAAATGTCCTACAACACACAGGACAGTTCTCCACCACGAAGAATTTTCTTGACCAAAAGGTCAATAGCTGGGAAACTATACAGGTTGAGAAATCCTGACCTACACATATTTACCCCATTGTGTTAGGGCTTTCAAGAGAAACAGAACCAACAGAGTGTGTGTGCAGGTTGATGGTCACTCCTGGGCAGTTCTCGCACAGGGTCTCAGTCAGGTATAATATATAGAGAGTATATATGCGTGTGTCTATTGAGAGAGAAGGACTTGACTCATGTGACAGTGGGGACTGGCAAATCTGAAATCTTGAGGGCAGGCTGGAAATTCTGAAAGGAGTGGAGGTCACAGTTTTGAGTGGGAAGACACTCTTCCCTGGAGGGGAGACCTCAGTCTTCCCTTGGAAAGTCCAACTGATTCAGATGAGGCCATTTAAATTATGGAGGGCAAGTTGCTTTGCCCAAAGTCCATTGATTTAGAGGTTAGTCACGTCTTCAAAATCTCTTCACAGTAATGTCTTGATTGGTGTTTGAGCAAATATCTGGGCACCAGAGTCTTGCAAACCTGACATATATAATTAATCCATCACACAAATTTAACTCTCAAAATCCTATGAGGCAAAGATTTTATTCTTGTTTTACAGATGAAGGAAGTACAAATAAGACCTACAGATGGCCAACACACACATGAAAAGATGCTCAACATCACTCATCATCAGAGAAATTCAAATCAAAGCCATAATAACCTATCACCTCACACCTGTCAAAGTGGCTAGACTCAGACAAGAAACAAAAAGTGTTGGCAAGGATGCGGACAAAAAGGAACTCTCTTGCACTGTTGGTGGGAATACAAACTGGTGTAGCCACTGTGGAAAACAGTATAGAGTTTCCTGAAAAAATTAAAAACAGAAGTGCCATATGATCCAGTAATTCCACTAATGGGTATTTACCCAAAGAACACAAAACCACTAATTTGAAAAGATGTACCTATATTTATTGCAGCATTATTTACAATAGACAAGATATGGAAGCAACCTAAGTGTCTATCCACAGATAAATGGATAAAGAAGATGTGGTATACACATGTAGCAGAATACTGCCGAGTCATAAAAAGAATGAAATCTTACCATTTGTGACAACATGGATGGACCAAGAGGGTATTATGCTAAGTGAAATCAGTCAAATACAAGTATCATATGGTTTCACCTACATGTGGAATCCAAAAAAGCAAAAACAAAAAGCAGAAACAGACCCATAAATGCAGAGAACAAACCGATGGTTATCGGAGGGAAGGGGAGGTTGGGCAAAATGGGTAAAGGGCAAAGGGAGACACAGTCTTCCAGTTATGGAATGAATGAGTCACAGGAATAGAAGGCACAACATAGGGAACATAGTCAATTGTACTGTGATATGTGGTGACATATGGTGGCTACACTTGTGGGGAGCATAACATAATGTATAGGGTTGTGGGGTCACCATATTGTATACCTGAAAATAATGTAACACACACACACACACACACACACACACACGTAAAGGAAAAAAAAAAGGATGAAGGAAGTAAAATTCAGAGAAGTTAATGAATTTTCCCATAGTTACACAGCTAATACTACTAACAGTTAACATATTTTGAGCACTGTGAGCAAGTGTTGTGCTAACAGCTGTTGTTAATCCAATTAAGATAGCTGCTATTTTCAATCATTTCCATTTAATGGACAAGAACATGGAGACAGAGAACAGCAATGTAAATTTCCCAGAGCCAAATAATTTTTAAGCAACAGAGCGAGGATTTGAAGCCAGGCAGTCTGGCTTTAGGTCCCATACCCTAACCTGTGTTCCTCACACAGAATTGCCAGGGAGGCCAACTGAAACAAACTGTGGGGCCCTATCCTGGAGACTGAATCAGTAAGTCTGGGATGGAGCCAAAGATGTGCATTTCTAATCAACTCCCAGGTGAATACTAATGTGGCATGCCTGGAGACCTGCTTTGAAAATAACCATGCTCAAGTACTATGCTTTAAAAAAATTTTTTTAATGTTTATTTACTTTTGACAGAGAAAGAGAATGAGAGAGAGAGAGAGAGAGAGACTGTGCACGTGCGCACAAGTGGAGGAGGGGCAGAGAGAGAGAGAGAGAGAGAGAGAGAGATACAGAATCCAAAGCAGGCTCCAGGCTCTGAGCTGTCAGCACAGAGCCCAATACAGGGCTCAAGCCCATGAACTGTGAGATAATGACCTGAGCCAAAGCCGGACACTTAACCGAGGGAGCCACCCAGGCGCCCCTCAAGTACTATGCTTTAAAGGACAATCAGGACTGGGCCAAAATGCATGCATGCCTCAAACATTCCTGAGGCCCTGCTATAGACAAGTGCAGTGGTTCTGGTCGCCAATTCATACATGTGTGTATATTGGGGGGTGTGTTTCACACCTCCAAACATTCTCTAATAACAATTGGGTATCCTACGATCCAATGCAATTCTGATACTATCCACCTGGAAATCACCTCGGATCCCACAGGTTAAGGACTCAGTCCCACAAAACTCCCCCACGCCACCCCTACTTCAGATGCCAATGGCAAGTCCAAGTTGTTACCTGTGCTTCTGACCAATGGGCTACACATCAGAGGTTCCCATGACCCTCTCGTGGGATCAATTAATTTGCTGTCATGGTTCACAGAACCCAGAGAAACATTTTACTTACTGGATTGTCAGCTTGTTGTGAAAGGATACAACTCAGGAACGGCCAGATGGAAAATAACCATAGGGCAAGGCATGGGGGAAAGGTGAACTTCAATGCCTGCTGTGAGTATGCCATTCCCCCAGCATCTCCACACGTTCAGCAACCGGAAGCTCTCCAAACCCAGTCCTTTAGGGGTTTCTGTGAAGGCTTCATTATATAGGCGTGGTTGATTAGGTCATTGGCCATTGCTGATTGGTAAAACCTCCAGTCCTCTCCCCTTCCAGAAATAAGGGGGTGGGGCTAAAAGTTCTGACCCTCCCTTCGGGGTTGGCAACCAGCCCCCATCCTCAGGTGCTAAGAGTCACCTCATTAACATAATTGGGGCGAGTCCCTTTCCACCAAAATCCAGTGGTGGTGGAAAGGGATTCATGAATAACCAGGCACCATTTCACCTTTACTGCTCAGGAACTGAGGACAAGAGACCAAATATTATAACCAAAGAAGCTCCCATTACTCTTATTGCTCGAGAAAATCCAAGGATTTGGGGGGCTGTGAGCCAGGAACTATAGATGAAGACCAAAATACATATTTATTATAAGTCACAGTATCACACTAGGTAACAGAGATAAAACGATGACAAGCCAGTCATGGTCCCTGCCATCAAGACTGCTCCCAGGCCTGGAAGATAAGTCTGTGTAAACAGAAGGAGACCAGGCTTTGATGGGGCACCCTCCTAGGGGCAGAAGGTGCTCCCAGCAGGGGCCCCTCCCCTGGGTGTGGGGTCAGGGAGGACATCTCAAAAGAAGCAGATGGCTAAAGTGAGACTTGATGTAGAAGCAGGAATTAGGAGATTCTAAGGGGGAAAGGAAGTGTGTCCAAAGCAGGGGGCAGCGACTAGCACGCGCCGGCAGAGGTCCAGATGGGAAGGAAGGGCTCGCACATTTGTTGAAACAAAGGTAGTTCATCAAGTTAAGTCACAAGATTTTGCCTATATCTCCTTGGCATATCATCATACAATCTGTACATCTTCTGTGCTTCACTTTCTTCATCTGAATAATAGGGATGAAAGCACCGTATTTCTTGGATTCAAAGTGCACATTTATCCCCCGTTCAAAAATCCATGAAATCAGAATGCGTATTACTATAGATTTGTACATTTTCTGGTACATTTCCCCTTCCTTGAAAGCTTTTGGGCAACTGATGGTGTCTCAGAAATAAAGAAATGTGAGTTACTTGTACCTTACACTCCTAGGGCTAAGAAATTACAGACTATCAAGCGAGATTAAGTGGCTCTCGGCCCAGGTTGCAACTTAGGATCACCTGGGGAGATTTTCAACTCTACCGATGCCTCGGCTCCATCCCCAGGAATCCTGATTTAACTGATGCAGAATAGGGACCTGGTGGGTATTTTTCGAAACCCCCGGTGACTCTCATATGCAGCCAAATTTGAGAGCTGATACGCCCTTATCCTACATGAGGGGCTGGCAAACTACCACCTTGAAGCCAAATCTGACTCTCTTTTGCCAAATAAAGTTTTACTGGCACACAGTCATACCCATACACTGACATGTTATCTCTGGCTGCTTTTACACCACAATGGCACAGTGGAATGGTTACAGCAGAAACAGTGTGACCCACAAAGCCTAAAACGTTACTTTCTAGCTCTCCACAGAAAAAGCTTTGCCAACCCTTGCCCTACACTGTTTGCTACTCAAGGTGTGGTTCTTGGCTGAGCTTCCTCAGCATGACTGGGGGCTGACTGGAAATGCTGAATCCCAACCTTAGAGGATCAGCCTGTAGTGGAACAAGATCCCCAGGCAGTTTGTGTACACATCAAAGTTTGAGAAGCCAAGCCCCTGCCCATTTGACTCCTACTTAGGCCTCATCCTCTAGGCCTTCCTTGCAATACTACTCATGCAGGGAGGTCCTCTCCTCTCCTTATAGATTAGCTCTCCTTGGCGATTTTTCTCTCTCATGGCATCTTTTTAATTTTCTTCATAGCACATCATCTCAAATCTGTGAGTAAACATTCATTTGAGTGTTTATCTCATTCATGTTTGGCCTCTCACTAGACTGGAAGCCTCAGGAGGGTGAAGTCTGGGTCTCAGGACAGGAGAAAGTGCTCTGAAAGGTACAAAGTACATTGAGTGCTGCTTCCAAGAGAGAATAATGAAAAGAGAAAAGGTAATGTTGCAAGTAGCTTGATGGGAACGAAGAGAACGGATTACTATGCAGACCAGGGAGGGTGCAACCTAGAAGGTCCTGGATGATGAGCAGCTAGTAGAATTAATTTCCTCTTTTTGTATTCCAGGGTTAGATATTAGTATTCAGTCACACAGAAACACTGAAATTCTTTGGTAAACCTCTGCAGACCAAGGATCCAATTTTACCAGCTGTTCGTTAAATGAAATATATATATATATATATATATATTCATTTATGATATGAATGAATCTTGTGACTTGTGAATCTTGTGACTTGTGAAATGAAATATAGATATATATATATATCTTGGGACTTTAGAAAGGCAGCAGTCCAAGGATGTGATCATTGCTTGAGAAAGTTACATTTCAGGCAGCTTTTCCCTTCCAAGAGAACCGAGGAAACTCTTAATTGCATCCTATTCTTTCTTCCCTCTTAATCACAGCTTGCCTTAACTGATTTATTTTTTCAAAATGCCCTTGGGGAGTGAACATTTTTGAATGGTTAACTTTTTATGTGGAGATTATGCACACCAGCTGCTCTTGTCTAAGCTTTAGTGTCTTTCAAAACAGGACACAGGTCAGATGGCTTAGGATGACCAACTTTGGGTGCTATGTATAACACTAAGAGTGGGATAAGATCAATGGTTTTCCTGGAGAAGAAAACAAGCTCAAAGGAGGAAAGAAGAAATGTCACAAACTCACGTTGCCTCCAAAGAGTCTCAAAAGTGATTAGAACAATGCCTGCCTCAACAGACAAGTCAGCCGTTGCGGACATTTGTAGGACATTTTGGTAATCCCACCCTCCCCAAATGAAAGAGCATGGTGTTTGGGAGGGGCTCTAGTGCAAGAGGGAAAACAGCCTGAATGAGGAGTGTAGAGACATAGATTCTAGTCTGAGCTGAGAAACCTCAGGCCAGTCCTTTATTATTTAAAAAAAATTTTTTTAATGTTTATTTTTGACAGAGAGAGAGAGAGAGAGAGACAGAGCATGAGTGGGGGAGGGGCAGAGAGAGAGGGAGACACAGAATCCGAAGCCAGCTCCAGGCTCCGAGCTGTCAGCACAGAGCCCAAAGCAGGACTCGAACTCACAGACCTGTGAGATCATGACCTGAGCCGAAGTCAGATGCTCAACTGACTGGGCCACCCAGGTACCCCCTTAGGCCAGTCCTTTAAACTTAACCTCTTAGAGACTCATTTTGCTCACCTGTAAAGTAAGGTGATTTTAGTATATTTACCCATTCACTTATTTATAGGCACAGTGTTAGGTAGTATGTAGACAAAAAAAAAAGTAAAACCAGACATGGTCTTTGTCTTCACGGATCTTCCAGTCCATTGAGAGAGTTGTTTTCGAAAGAGTTACATCAAGTGTAAAATTACAACTATGTTACATGTTGTAAAGAAGAGATTTCTCTGAGACTCCATAGCTGGACCATCAGTTAGTCTGGTCAACAGTACCTTCGAAATATATTCCAGATCTAACCACTTCTTACCACCTCCCACCACACCCATGCCTCCATTGCTTCTTGTTGCCTGGATTACTATACTAACAGATCTCCATGCTTTGACCCTTGCCCTTCTTCATACATTCTTCACACAAGAGTCAGAGTGATCTTTCAAGGCCACACATGAGGTCAGTATCTCCCTGGTCAAAATCTCCCACGACTTTCCATCAGGCTTAGATTAGACTCCCATGCCACACGTATGGCTCATGGGCTCTCCATGACACTGGCCATGCCCCACAAGCTCCAATATCATCCTCTTCACTCTGCCTCTCGTGCCCTTCACTCCAGCCACACTGGCCTCCTTGCTCTTCTTGAATACTCCCAAGTTGTGTCTGCTTGGAAACATCCTTTCCTTTCCCCTAAGGCAGCCTCGTTTCATTCCTGTGTTCACTCAGGTCTCTGCCCAAATGTCACCTCCTCAGAGAGGCCTCCTGGCCACCCCATCCAGGACAACCTCCCATTTTGTCAGAGCCAGTAACTGGCCCCCTAAATAACTGTTGCTTTTTGTTTTGTTGTTGTTGTTGTTGTTGTTTCCCTGGCGTTTAACACCACCTGGACGTTCTTTGTGGACTTCTTTATTGTCTATATCCTCCCTGGAGGAGGGACTTTGTCCATCTTGTTTTCCATCACCTAAAATAAAGCTTATACATGAAAAGGTACTTAATGTATTTTTGGATTATTATATACTGTGATGAGATATAATAGGGGAAATTGATAACTCAGGAAAGGCTTCCTTAAAGGACTGCTGTTTAAGCTAGTATCTAGAGGAATAGTGAGAATTAACTCAGGGTGTGGTGCTCCAGAAGGGAGGAAAATTTGTGTAAAAGTCCTGTGGTAGGAAGGAGAACAGAGCGGTCAAGGATCAAAGGAAGTCCAGTATGAATAGAACACAGAGCAAAGCATGGTACCTGATGAGGCTGGAAAAGAACTGGCCAATGCATGGCTTTGCAGGATCTGTCTATGATTTCTGTCTTTATCCCAAGATCAGTGGGAAATCATCAAAGGGTTTTAATTGTGGGGAAGGGTGGGGGAGGAAGCAATCACTTTGTTTACAAAAAAAAAAAATAGTTGAAATGATTTAAAGACCCATTTTTGCTCTGAAATTCTAGGATTCTATGAAAGTCAAACAGCAAAATGAGAATGGACTTTTGAAAATATTAACCAAAGTCAATTTCAGTGACAGAGAATAAAGCTACTGAGTTTTGTAGCTACTCAAACATCATCTCTTTGGGACTTTATGTTCATGCTGAGTTCAGCACTCTCCCTTTCTTCCCTCCCCTAAAAAAAGAGTCAAAATTTCTACTTACCAGTGAAAATATGACTTCTGAACTATTATTCTAACCATGCAGGGATCTAAGTTGAGCATCAACAATGGAAGCTTCTAGGCTTTTGAAGCACACATTTTTTTTTTTATACTTTTTTTTGACATTTTTGAAGCACACATTTTTTAGCTTACCCAGCCAAATAGGTAGCAGTGTCGAGGACTGGGTTACCACATCCTGAATTCAAATCCTCCACTAGCTAGTAACTGATGCACCTTGAAACCTCAGACCCTCATCTGTGGGTCTGGTATGTTCCTCACTGAGTTGTTGCAAGGATTAAATGAGATAATATATATAAAGTGCTTAATAAGTGCTGAGGCAATTGACATAACGCCCTCGGTTTGGAGTATTCAAAGATCCGGCGAGTGAACCCAGAGCCATCCATCTCCTTCTACTTGGGCTGGTTCTGGCCAGGTCACCTCTTGCTTACTGGCTGAAGCTGGTGACATGGCTACAGCTCTGAGTGCAGGGCACATGCCTCCTTTCTCAGTGAAGAGTTTAGCAGGTATGCAATGTACGAAATCACAACCTCTCTTTCAGTGTCCAATGCACTACCCAACTCAGTAACTTTTACAGCTGCTGATTGAGATGATGATGGAACACCTATGTCTAATTGCAACTCTCTCCATGAAGAAACTGAAAGAATAGATGGGGCACTGAGATATAAAATAAAGGAAGAGATAAATGAAAACCCTCAAGTTTTAGGGAGAAAACAGACACCTACCTAAAGTATTTTGCATCTAGGGATACATATTTATGGATTTATGAGGCGGGTCTCTAACAGACAACACCATCAACATCAATTTACCTATTATTCTTAGTATAATGGCTGTTAGTTACAAATGACTACATGTGCCCAAATTGTTGGGATATGTGGAAACAAAGAAGATTTACAAACTGTGTGTTGAAGACAGGCAGAGCACTCCTGGCTGGTGAGCTTGAAAGCATTTGCTATAGACTTAAGTAAGTGTGCCAAAGTGGTAACTTACCAAATAATACGTAAAAATCTTTAAATTGTGCTGATAGCTCCCTGAGGTGCTATTACTCTAATTTCCAACACCATTATGTCTTTAACTCACTCCCCACTAGTAAAATCTAAAAAGTTCTTTGCCTTAATCATTGACCAGTACAAATCCATTAATTTATTTAGTACTTGCCTCTGCCCAGTTAAGTCGCCTACAAGCATGCATCAGGGTTTGTGAACATTTTCATGACAGGTCCCGGGGGGCCCAACAATTAGGCGCTTACTGGTGTTATAGGATCATGAAAATAATAATGGAAAAGGGGGGGGTGGATAAAGAAGGAATTGCAGTTGGGAATCGTTTTCTAAGGGAAAGCTCTTGGATAAAGCTCCTCTGGTTAGAAACTGGATTAATGGCATTAATCCAGGGAATACAGATGTTGAAGCTTGAGGATAAGGATTGTTTGGAAGAAACTATGTGAAGGAATTAGATACCATTATATATTATTATGTCAATTTCATTTCCAAAAACACACTCCATGCACAGTTTGAAAGGACATCTGACAAGCAGGATGCTTTTGGCTAAATGACACTTTCTTTCCACTGGGTTTCACTCAAAGCCCTTAGTATAGCAAAGTGGCCTTTTAACTTATACCTCCTGAAATGTGGCCTTTACTGTCTCAGAACACCACAGGGTCAAGAAGCATAGTACTTATAAAATTCTAGGTATTCAAAGGAACTATTATTTACTGAGGGTCAACTATGTGCCAAAAACCAAATATCCATAATCTCATCAGGTCTCCCTAATCATCCTGTGCTTGGATATGGTTTTTACTTTAGATGAGGAAAGTAAAGTTCAGAGAGCTTAAGTGACCTGCCCATGATCATCAGCTAGTAAGAAACCTAATCTCAGCTCATCTATTCATACAACAAATATAGCTACTAAATGGCTAGCTCTGAAGATAGCTTAGTGAACATGAAAGATGAAATAATCACAGTTTAGTTGAAGAGCAATATGACTGGAAGCCTAGGGTACTGTGGGAACCCAGGGCAGGGTACCTCCATACCAGAGATGGTCCAGTAATGCTTTCTCAACGGATAGGCATATTAGCTGAGACTTCAAGGAAGAAAAGGAGTGGGCCAGATTCAGAATCTAGAGAACACTGTCCTAGGTAGGGGGAATCCAAATGCAAATAGCAGGAGGTTGGAGAGAGCAAGGTCTTTTTAAAGAACTTGTGGATAAGGAGAGAAATAGAAAGGCATGAGAAAGGAGAAGTAGATAAAGTTAGACTGTGGGATGATTCTCAACCATGGTAAGGATTTTGGATTTTATCCAAAGGCACTGGAATAAACAGAGGAAAGTTGTACAGGTTTTAGGAAGCTCACTAAGGCTGAAATATGGGGGCAGGAGGTGTGCTAGAAGGTAGTTGTTGTCTGGGGGAAAGAAAGGATGGTGTTTGGGAACTAGGAGCACAGGTGACAGGGAGATTTTTTGGAAATGAAATTGTTAGGACTTGGAGATTGATGAAATGGGACTATTGAGGAGGGCTGAGAGAAGGACAGGGCTTCAGGACTACTCCAGAGTCTTCTGGTGGAGCCATTGGGTTGTGCCATATGTAGGAAGAGGGGAAGGTGTGTGGGTAAGATAGTAAATACCATTTGGCACTTGTTGGGTTTGGAGTGGAAGACGTTCAAGTGCACTGTGAGCAGTGAGATATCTGGGTCTGGAGTTCTGAAGAGAGATCTGGCTTGGGGGGATAGATTAGGAAGTACCCGGCAACTGTATGGATAATTTTATATGTCAACTTGACTGAACTAAGGGATGGGAAAACATTATTTCTGGGTGTACCAGTGAGGTGTTTCCAGAAGAGATTAGTATTTGAATCGATAGAATGAGTAAAGAAGATCACCTTCCCCAAAGCAAGTGAGCATCATGCAATCCATTGATGACCTGAATAGAACAAAAAGAAAGAGGGAGGGCAAATGTGCTCTTTTTGCTTAAGTTGAAACATCCATTTACCCTGCCCTCAGACATTGGCCCTCCCAGCTCTCAGGCGTTCAGTCTTGGACTGAGTTACACTACAGGCATTCCTGGTTCTCCGGTTTACAAATGGCAGATTATAGGACTTCTCAGCTTCCATAATTGTGTGAACCAATTCCTATAATAAATCTCCTCTTACATATTTCTATGTACCTAACTAATGATCTGGTTTCAATGGAGAACTCTAACACAGTAAGCAAATGGTGACCAAACCTGAGGGAGAGATTGAAACACCCAATGGAAATATAGAGAGGGCACTTCCATATTTACAGAGCATGTATTTGAGTTGCTTCTCATAACCAGCAGAATACACTTTTTCTCTAATAATGGGGTCACCTGAGTCCTTACTAATATCTCCCTCCATGTCCCCACAACATAGCTCTCAAAGGGCTGACAGGAATCCAGGACTGGGTCAGGAACAACAAACTAACTGTCCCAGATACAAGTGAACTACCAGTGGCTAGGGACAAAATTCTGTTCTTTAGTGTGGAAATCAAGAATTCCATTCTTGATTCAATTTTTGGCTAGAGTGGAATCTATAGTATACTTCATACCTAAGACACTGCATTTACTGAAATAGCTAACAAACTTAGGGTAGTTAGCTAACAAGATTAGGGTAGTAATCTGCTTTCGCCAAAAGCAGATTCTGGACTAGAATTTGTGCAATTACTTTATTTAGCAAGTGATCTCTGGAAGCACTGGTAGAGGAGCAGGGGAGTGAGACAGAGAAAGGAAGGAAGCCAATGTAGAATTAGTAGTGGACAGATAGGTTGTCACTCTTGGCAGCTGCAGCTCAATCCCTTGGGCAGAACCTCTGGAAGAATATACAGGTCATACCTCAAGGGCTGCCTTCCCCAAGAGAGGAGAAAGCTGGGATAGTCACCAATATACATGTGTTACTGGGTGAGGGGTTGCTCCCAGGGGTGTTAACTCCCAGGCCCTTCTGGCCTATTCCACATGACTCGGGCATCCTCCCAAGGCCAGAGAAAGCCCTCAGGTCTTCACAGGTGCTTGATGTAAGAATCCTGCAGTGTTTACCAAAACAATGAAAGCAGAGGGAATGGGGGGGGGGGGGAGCTGTTCTGACGTCATCTGCTAGCCAGTGGAGAAAAGCCTGGACCTGAGAGAAATCTGTTCCAATGTGTAACATCATCTTCTTAGTATTATAGAGTCTAACTGTCCCAGAGAAGTGTGAAAGTAAATGTGCTTATAGAGTTAAAACTACACATGCTGGCTCTGGTGGGGTGGGGGGACCAAAAGATGGCACATGGGCCACTTGACACACTGTGGGATTATTTTCCACCAAATGGTAATAGTCAAATGTGACTATGACTCGCTCATGATCTTCAAAGTTCTATTGTATTTGGACTCATGTAATGGAGACTTTTAGTCAGAATTTCTTGCCAAACATTAATCAACTTGTTTTTAAAGAACTCAATAAGTGATTAGCTTATGGTTTTTCAAGCCAACACAAAAATCTTTGCCAACTAAGTCTGGCAAAATCTTTCCTCTCTAAAGTCTAGGATACAGTACTTAGAGCATTGCAAAAACATTTTAGAGTCAAATCAATACCCAATCCTTAGTTGTAAATGGTTGGAGAATGGTTAAATGTATATTTATTATGTCTTTGTGACTCGAGGAGAATGTTGAGGCTTCCATTCATAATACACAGTTAGTCAGCATGCTGTATCTTTCTTCCTTCCTCTCTACTGCTTGAGCATTTGGGAGAAAACTTTCCACTCGTGGCAAAATTAAACCAGTAAATTTCCTTGAACTTGTTATTTGGAAACATAAAAAGTATTCGTTTTTAGGTTTATCTCAGTCAGTGAAGACAATTCATAAAGGTCAGATTTATAGTCAGTTGCTTTTTGCTTTAGCAAAACTGTGTCTCAGAAGACGAGACACAAGCAGAGGTCATGCTGCCTCCTTAATCTCGCCTGAGGTTTTGCATGTTAGTGGATCTCAAAGGGCAACGGCTCCAGATTTACACAAGATGCATACTTCAGCCAGACTTTTGAAATTTTAGGTCATTCATTTATCACTTATTTATTGAGGATGTACTAATGCCAGGTACTGTGGAAGCAAGCGTTAGGGATGCTGAGAAACGTAAGAGATCTTTTCTTGTGCACATGGTTTATGTTAGCCAAACAATGTCCATTTTTACTGGTTCCCTTCCAAATTCCTCTGCCAGGGCCTTGAGGTCACCCCAAGAAAAGGCAAGTTTGGAAGGAGGGAGAAGAATCAAGACAGGATGTGAGACCAAGTCTCTCTAACTATTCCTTCATTAAAGAGTCTGGCCTTCAGTTAATTGCTGTTTTGTGGGGAAA
The DNA here is from genome assembly GCF_023721935.1 of Panthera uncia. NCBI lineage: Eukaryota > Metazoa > Chordata > Mammalia > Carnivora > Felidae > Panthera > Panthera uncia. Next base: position 129,280,695 of record NC_064810.1, read on the forward strand.
AAAAAAAAAAAGAAAAAAGAAAAAATGTGCCTTTTTAATAAATATAAATTTTAAAAAATGTTTATTTTTGAGAGAGAGAGAGAGACAGAGACAGAGTGTGAGTGTGGGAGGGGCAGATAGAGAGAGGGAGACACAGAATCTGAAAGAGGCTCCAGGCTCTGAGCTGTCAGCACAGAGCCCGATGTGGGGTTCAAACTCGGGAACAGCAAGATCATGACTTAGGCCAAAGACGATGCTTAACCGACTGAGCCACCCAGGAGCCCCTATCCTCTGTGCCTTTTAACTCTCCACTCCCTTAAAGAACTTCAGGTTGAATTGGGGTCTTTATCTTAAAATTCTGAAAAGCAGAAATTGCCGAAAACAGAAAGGTATTTTTGTTATCACAGAATCACGATCCAAAGAAACTGAAACACTGAGTGCACTTCTCACAGCCTTCCACTTGCAGGAACAATTTGACTTCTCTAGAAAAAGTTTCCTGAAATTGTAAAGCATAAGATACGAAGACATACACAGTGAAATCAGGGTAGGAACAGCTCTCAAACATCTCTTCCAGGACAGCAGCACCAGGACTTGAGTGACAGGTCTTTCCTTAAGTGATCTCGACAGATTGGAACACTTCCAGGGGGAAAGGGAGATTGCGATGTTTGGCGAGTAACACGTTTCCATTAATCATGTGTTATACTCCATGGAAACAAGGTATTTCAGTGAGGTCAAAACATGGAGTAAAATTGGGCCCAACATTAACTGAATTATTTGGAACCCTTCTATTTGCTTTGATCTGTAAGTGTTGCCATCATCATCACCGCCACTTTCATTTACTGAGCACTTATGTCTGGCATTGTCTAAGGATCTTCTTTTTCCCACACATCCCTGTGAGGTAGGGAGGTATCACTGTTCCATGTGACAGGTGCGAGAAGCCTCAGAGAGGTTAAATGAATGTCCCGACTAATCTGAAACTTGAATCTAGACCTGTTTCAGAGCAAAGCTAAACCACTTCCTACTTTAAATAACAAGGACAACAGCAAAAAGGTCAGGAAGAGAGGAAAAAAAGATATTGGCCAACATCTGATCACCCCGGAAAAGTCTTATATTCATGACATTCATAAAAGTAGTATAGAAAACCGAATCTTCACACTTACTTCTTGGGACTGTAGAGGTGACCATTCTTTGGTTACAAAAACGTCCCCATTGGTCTTTACAGAGACTTTTATTTATTTACAGAGGGTATAGGTAGCAATCACATATTTTTCTGAAATTCTAGCAATGGGGATATTTACTGACAGGGAATTTTTTTTCAGCCATTTTTAAGACTGTTTTAGACATCAGACTGCATACAATAATACGTACATAGATGAATAAATAACACACCAACTTTTATTCACGATTCTTATAATGTAACCTTCATTTGGTGACTTGATTAGCTGTTCTTAACACTGTCTATGCAAATAAATAAATAAATAAATAAATAAATCTTTTCTTTACAAACATCCAATGATTCAAACTTTTCTGAAATTCCAACTATCTGAAGGGAATAGGAAAAATGGAAATTGCAAGTATTTATATTTAATGATGGTCTTTTAAAAGAATCACAAGAACATTTAGTAAAATTAAAAGGCTTTTACTACTTAAAAAAAAAGCTGAACATCCTTCAGTGGGTGTTTCACATAAAGCCTTTTATGTAAATCATAAAGTTTGATCTCACACTGCACAAGATCTGAAATCACATGGACTTCCGAGTGCCAGAAAAGCCTTCTTTTCAGGTTTTCTTGGGCACTTCTAATATTTTGGAATAAAATGAGGGAGGAGGAAGGAAACTGACAACTTTTACAAGGAAAAAAAATTAACGCTTTAAACTTTAAAAGTTTTTTAAAAAGTGTTTTAAATCACTTTATGCAGACTCTTTAGGATTTTTATGTTAAGTGATCTCACCTATGGGGACGCTTAACAGTAAGTTTATATTGTAACTTCAAAATGGCATCCTTGAAATTCTCGTATTAAAAATACTGCTCATTAATAGATCCTTCCTTTAAAAAGCAACATGACTGCTGATTCTGTAACTATAGAAATTCTTAACAAAGGACTTCTAATATTCTTGTATCTCAAATCTTAATGATTTCTGCCAACATCTCCGATATTCCTTATCACCCCTCGCCCCTACCAAAACTTTTTCCCCCACTGGCAAAGATCATCTTTAAATATCTCCATAGAGTAGATGCCTAAAAGGAGAAATGAGTGATTTTTACCACGAAAGGAAACAGAAGAAATCAAGAAGAAATCACTTTCTCGTTCCAATGTTTTTCCCTCTTGCAGCTTGCCTCCTCCCCTCAACAAAATTATTTGAACATTTGATATTGAGCCAGGTAGTTGGGGTTCCACTCACTGCAGATGTTACTAAGCATTCATAAATGGGTGCATTTTTTTTCTTTCTCCCCTTCCCTGAGACAACAATAAAAAACCCAACCATCTTTAATAAATTTGGATGAGGTATACAGAAGCAAAAGTACAGACTGGGTCTGCACAGACTTGGGAGGGACTTTTTCCCCGACCCAGGCTGGTTAACCTCATTCATCCCTCCCCGTAGTCCTGGGTGCCTGCCACACACCGGCCCCTGTGCTGGGTTTGGGGACAATGTAGGGTCCCCAAGGCACCTTTCGGGCTTCAAGGCGCATGCGTGAGCAGTGGGGGACAAGGGACCCTGAGCAGAGAGTGACAGCAGAGTACGTTGTATGTTTGCCTACAGAGGGATGCAGGAAACTAGAAGATGGGGTGAGAAGGGCTAACTGCTCTGAGGATGTGAAAAACGCAAGGAGGCGATTTCGAGTTTCTGAAATTCACTTCTTTCCTTTTCACCACAATCTTCACGCAGCTCCCTCTCCATCTGGCCGGTCCCTCCCCTGCCACTACTAAACACTTGCAAACGGCTTCAGGACTTACCTCGGGGCACTCAGCCCTGCACTTGCCAAGCGCTGCGTAGGTTTCCTCCGCGCGCGCGCGCGCACTGAGCGCACCGAGCGCACCGCCGGGAGCGCCGCGCCGAGTGCCGCCGACCGCGGGGGTACGGTGGGGGCCTCGGGAACTCGAGAAGGAACCGGCGACGACGCGGGCAGCCTCTCGCCTCCCGGTGTCCCGCAGGCGGGCGGCAGCTCCCACATCCCTCCTTGCCGCTATATAAACGTTTCTCCCCGCCCCGGCCCGACCCTTCCCCGCCCCGGCGGCCCCGGGTCCAGCGCACGTCCCCTGGGAGGGGGGCGGGTGACGGAAGCGGGAATTGGGGGTTAGGGAGACTGTAATTGCCCCCACCAACTTCTCCCCTGCAGGGAACCCCGACCCTCAACTCTAGACCCGGGGAGGGTACTGAGGGCGGGGAGATTGGGGCGTTCACCGTGCGCGCCTTCTCTGCGCCCCGCGGAAGGATAGTGCGCGAGATCGGAGGGCAGAGAGACTGCATTTCTGCTCCTACTGTGGGAACTGTCGCTTGGCGGCTTTGTCTGTGTTCTAGAGTCTTCCTGAAGAAGGCAGGGGCTAGCGAGGAAGCCCCAGAGTCTTTGGACGATGGGAACTTCCTCTTGCCTGGGAGTGGAGTCCAGCCGCTGCGCGGCCCCAAGGTTGGGGGTCGAGCGCTGTCGGGGTGCTCAGAATTTGGGGTCTCGAGAATATCCTTGACTCTTTTCGTCTGCTGACTTTTTCTTGCTTACTGTGCATTCCTTTATCCATTTATTCGTTCATGAAATATTTGAGCACTTCGTTTGTGCTAGTAGGTGCTTGGGATACAAAACCAAGTCTGGTTTTTAGCTGGTGGTCTCAGTGGGGGCCAGACGTGGAAACAGGAATTGGGAATACAGAAAAGGGGATCTACACTCAACCTTGGAAGGCCAAAAGAAGCTTCTCTGAGGAAATTAAGTCCAAACTGAAAACTGAAGAGGGAGCTAAGCATAAAAGCAGGGCAAAGAGGGTCCCAGACTAGTGGATCAGCGCCTGCAAAGGCTGAGAAGAGAGAGGGAGCACTACCCTCCTTCTGTGGAACCAAGAGTGTTTATTGTTTAAAATCTGTTTATGGTCATCCTAAATAAAGAAAAAAAATAAATTTAAAGAATGGTAATCTTGTAAGTCGTAGAACTGGCACCCAAATGCAAGCAGTCGGGTTCTGGAGTTGTCTTTTATAGCATGGACTGTCAGCCCGGCAGATGTGACAAGTTCAAAAGAGAGGTTGTTCCCACGGAATGGGAATTCTTCTGGAATCTGAGGCAAAACTTCAAGTCTCAGACCATCACCAATTGCAACTTGGGCCAGGCCGTTAACCTCAATTTCTTCCCCAGTGGAATGTAAACAGCAAAGCACTTTCTCATGTGCCTTATTCAATGCCCTGGGTCAGGAGACTTCATATTCTGGTTCACAGGCATGGCAGAGCAGCACCAGGACAGGTGACTTCAAAACCATGACTCTTCCAAGAGTCCTTTGGCTTCGGTGCAAGGGAAGCTGGGAGAGCATTCGAACAACAGCAGAAAGAGCAAACATTGGAACATCTCAAATTATTACTTATTTTACCTAAAATGAGTAAAAGTAAGCAATTCAAGTTTTCATATTCTCATATAGTGTTATTATTTTAACAATATGCTTCAAAACACAAGTATATTTTTCTTATTCTGGGTCATTATTGAAAATGGCAGATGTAATTCCTGGTGGCAGGGTTTTTAGCCAATTGCCAGCCCATCCCAAGCTAGTTTTGAAAGTGTACCCCATGTACAAAAAATGCCCATTCTATTTTAGCCCTATAGAGAATACCAGTCTGATAGAAAAGGCAGCTGGGAGTCACATGCCTGTGATTGATGGCCCAACCAGGATCAATGATCACATCAGTTCAATGGAAAGGCTTGATAGCACTGCTTTAACAACAAGCCAAGTCCCCCCGACATCTTGTTTGGGGACATCTGAAATCACTCTGTCTTCTGTCCTGGATCTTTTGATGTCCAAACTAATTTTCATGACTGGATCAAACTTTGACCATCACCCAAAGAATTAGGTTTCCTTTCACCTTGACTACAGCAACAAGGCAGAGAAAGAAGAAAGGTCTTTGAATCTTATGAATGCAGGTGGTTGCCTAGACTGGACTTAGTTTTTCCCATTATGCAATCCTTGATTTCCAGAGAAATGAGAGTCATCATATGATCAATGATGAAGAAGTAGCCAGTGTTCTTTGCTAGATTTCTGGAGCTTCTTAAGGAGCATCTGTAACTTCAGATTCCACTTCAGTGGAAGTGTGGGTACCATATGTACTTGAATGGACTTTTGGACCCCATGACACCCTCATCAAAACTGGACATTAATTACATCAGAAGACAAAGGCAACAATTAACCTAAGCCATACATATGAGCTGGTTTGCCATGACAGTGTTGGGACTTTGGGAGCCTTGTCCATTCATACTTAGGACTTTTGTGAAGTGATAGAGGTATAATAGAAACTAAAAGTTTGCAAAAAAGTAAAAAATAGAGTAGAAAAAATTAAAAATATTTTTAATAAAAATAGAAAATAAAATAAATTTTTTCCTCTTTCTGTATTCAAGAATAAGGAAAAGAAAAAAAAAAGAGTATTTGGACCAGCAAACAGAATGAAATGCGATTGAAATTATATCCAGTTTCCTCCAGAAGTCAAACTATGAAGCACTTCATAGCCGGTAAACTAAGCAGAGGGAGAGACTTGTGGTGTTCCTGAAGAGCAAGGTTGGCCCAGTGGGCAGGGCTTAGTGTAATGGCTCTGTTCTCCACTAGATGGCACTGCTTAGCTTACTGGGGTGGATTGTTGTGGTGCGTGTAGGTATGTATGTGCATGCCCGGGAGGGGTGAAAATGGTGTTACCCAGATACCCAATCTCTAGCATCAGACCTCTGTGCTCTCCCTGACCAGTGGTCAAGCACCCCTCCTTTGTCTCCTGCTTCTGTCCACTCCCTGCTTCTACACTGTCGGTGACCAAACAGTCAGGCTGCCAGGTGCTGCCTCCCTCCTGAGTTTTATCTCAGATAGGGTTGTGTTTCTCAGCCCCTCACTTCTGAGGGACTGTAGCTTTGACCCACTCTGACCCTCTGGGGGAGGGTCTCGCTGAGAAATGGCCAGGTGCCGGCCCGTGCCCAGAAATACTTGCAAGACTGTGCTGCTGCTAATGCTGAGACTGCGGCTGGGCTCAAGTCCACCCCAGAAAAAGTCCACAAGATCATGTAGCAGCAGCATTTCAGGGATTATGGCACATCAGAACACACATCTGACACCAGGCTTCACCCTTAACATCCTTGCTCCAACACCAGTGAATGTGGCCATTCTCCAGGGTCTGCTGGGACCTTGCCTGTGGGGAGTCTGCATTGCCTCTACCAAATGTCCTCCCAGCAGGGGAACCATCTCCCCGTGTGGCCCGAGGGCCTCTTGGACCTCTCTCTCTGCTCCTGGGGATTCACCCTTCCCACAAGAGCACCACCAGGCTCCTTGCCCTCTGCAGCTTCTCTCTCCCAGTTCATCTCTTCATGCCTCGTACCTGCCATGTTCTGTCGTTCAGGTTGTGCAGATTGTTGTGTTAATACTCAAATCAGTTTTCTAGGTGTGCAAGATGGTTTAGTATTGATCTGGCTTCATTTCAGGGAGAGGGATGCAAAAAAAAACCTTTCAGGGGCACCTGGGTGGCTCAGTCAGTTAAGCTTTCGACTTCAGCTCAGGTCATGATCTCACAGTTCCTGAATTCAAGCGTCATGTTGGGCTGTGTGCTGACAGCTCAGAGCCTGGAGCCTGCTTTGGATTCTCTGTCTTCCTCCCTCTCTGCCACTCCCCTGCTCATGCTCTGTCTCTGTCTCTCAAAAATGAATAAATGTTAAAAAAAAATTAAAAGAAAAGCAAAAAACTTCCATGCTGTTCCACCATCTTGGTCCCTCTGGATTTGAGCAAAATCTTGAGTGAAGATGAGAAGTATGTCCTGAGAGATAGGAAGGAGGAGTCCTCCATGTATTAGGAACAGTCAGTACAAAGACCCTGAGGCAGGAGCATGGCTGGTGCATTTGAGCAAAGGGAAGAGGCCAGTGTTGTTAAAACTTGATGAGAAAAGGGAGGAGTAAAACAACATGAGGTTAGAGAGGTCATGGGAAGGGGTCAGTCCATGGGGAGCAATGGAGTGTTTTGAGCAGAAGAGTGTTATGGTATGATTCCTGCTTAAAAGGATAACAGACTCTAAGGGATTGAAGCAGAGTCCTAGGAAATAGCTGACATTGAAGGGATGGGCAGGAGAAAAGATTGTTCAGGGCAGTGGAAATGTTACTAAAGGGTCAGATCCAGGTGATCCTAAAGATGTTAAGACCTTAGGACACTCCAGGACATGATGACAGGTTGTGCAAGAATGGCCAGTGAGGCAAGAGGCAACCAGAGATGAGCCCTCTTTCAAAGCCAGGGGAGGTAGTTATATAGAAAGAGATTCCTAGATGGTGCCAAGTGTCACAGAGAGGTCAGGAAGGAGAAGCTTGGGGTGAATCTTTTGGATTTGGCAGTGCATGCAGCCCTATGGTTACTGTTATTGCAGTGGGGGGAGGGGTTGGAGTCAGAACTTGGAGCCCATAGAGTGAATGAGAAATGAATGTGTTGCAGGAAAGCAGATTCTTCTAAGAAATATGGCAGAGAAAGAAGAGTTAGGGTTGTAACTTCACCAGGGACTGATACTGAGGGGATGCTCATCTTATTTAAAAAAAATTTTTTTTTAACGTTTATTTATTTTTGAGAGAGAGGGAGAGACAGAGCTCGAGAGGGGAAGGGCCAGAGAGAGAGGGAGACACAGAATCTGAAGCAGGCTCCAGGCTCTGAGCTGTCAGCACAGAGCCTGATGCGGGGCTCGAACTCACGAACCGTGAGATCATGACCTGAGCTGAAGTTGGATGCTTCACCGACTGAGCCACCCAGGTACCCCGATGCTCATCTTATTGATGGTAGCATAGCTTTTCTCTCTTGCAGACAAGTGAAGAACTTCTGTGCTCATCAGTAGACCCAGAATAGGAAGAGGAGCATGCAGAAGATGTCCATATTATAGGAGTTTGGAGTCTGCACTTTTCAAGGTTTGCCACGTTTTTATCTTTTAAAAGGAGCTCTAAGAATAAGAACGCAATAAATAGGCTTAGAGCAAACAGTCAGGAAATAGAAGGAATTCTAGGACTATCTCTAATTGCATCTTGGGGAATCTATCTATCTATCTATCTATTTAAGTTTACTTATTAGAGAGAGAGGAGAGGGAGAGCCAGTGTGAGTGGGGGAGGGACAGAGAGGGAGGGGAAGAGAGAGAATCTCAAGCATGGAGCCTGATGTGGGTCTCGATCCCACAACCATGAGATCATGATCTGAGCCGAAATGAAGAATCAGATGCTCAACCAACTGAGCCACCCAGCCCCGCCCTGTATCTTGGGGATTTTAAAGTAGAGTAAACCCCGGGTAAGGTAGGTGACTTTGGGTGTATCACCATTGGCTATTGGTTCTTACCCCCAGTCCGTCCTCGTTCTTAGGCCACTTAGGTGGCCTTAGGTTTTTATCACGGATGGTAGGGAGGGAGAGACCAGTTAGGACATGACTATCTTGTGGTCACTGGGGAACTTTCCAGTCACGGGGTGAGTCACGAACAGTATAAATTTCATTATCTTTCCTTTTGTGCCCCGAGGCCATATAGAATGTCCAGAAACTTTGGTTATCATTAATCTGGTATTAGTGCAACCTTAAATGACATGCACTTGATTTTCAGATGCCACCTGCCATATCATGGCAAGTGTTTCATGGTACAATTACTTACTGAGGAAATGTGTTGAACCAGCCAGAGAGATTTTTTCTTTTTAAGCTCTGAGATTTTGAGTCAGCTATGAAGTCAGAGTAGAAGACCTCCTCCCCACCCCGATTCAGTCTAATAAATATGGAGAAGCTGGAGGCATTGAGTCAGATTCTCTCACTGTTTGATTTATTTCTCTGGTACAATTCTATGAGCGGTCAATTCACTTTTATAGGCCATTAGAGTATAATTAGGATGAAGAAGACATTTTCTGAATCGTCTTCTTAAGACTAAATGGTATGTACTCCATTTTTAAAGGGGAAAAAAAGTTATACCGATAATGGAGTGAAATCTCTCTTACCTTCCATAGGAATATCTACTAGATCCTGTATTCAAACCATAAACCTCCAAGGATGGCAAGGGAGGCCAGCTGGACTCTGAATCTGGCCATGACCCCAAGATTTATCTTGTTGATGGGAACTTTCTCCCTCATAGATGTTGCTGCCCCTGCCGAGTACCACACTTTAACTGTTTGGCCCAGGAAGAGGTTCACAAACTTTCTCTTAATTGCTGGAGCACAATCAAGAAAGGATAAGACAGCCTATAGGACTGTCTAAAGACTCCGGAGAACAACAGAGAAATAATAACAATGACAAAAACAATTATCCAACCCCATGAGGTAGGTAGGTGTCTTTTACAGAAGAGGAAGCAGACACAGAAATCCAAGGAAGCTGTCCAAGCTTCCTTGCTCAACTACTAACTGTTGAAGCCAAAATTGAAACTCAGGAAGTGAACCAGGAAGTGAAAACATATATAACAAACAACCAAGCGACCTAAGGTATGGCTGGTAGATTGTCTTTCTAACGATGGTTACAGCAATATCTCTTATGTTTTTGTCTCTGCAATTTGAGTAAACACCATTTCACAGTCTCCTCTGTGCTAGCCATGAAGACTGTCTTAGTTTTCCCTCACTCCCACTGAAAAGCCAGCCTCTGAAACAAGGATTCATGTGCAAGTAGTTTATTTGGGAGGTGATTCTAGAAAACACTGCTAAGGGTGTGAGATAGAAAAGGGAAGATTACCAATGAAAGGAATGTTACCAAGCAACTGACCACCATGGACAACTGAGGCTCAGTCCTACAGGGGAATGGTGGGAAACAGTACAGAACACGCTCAGTTATTTATCCACCAAATCTCTATATGTTACTGGTTAAGAGACGCTCCCAGAGGGATTAATTCTCTGACACAGGCAAAGCTGCCTTTAGCATATAGCATTGAGTGTGGAGGGTTGGAGAGGGGGCAGTGACATCTGCTGTAGAGACCTTCTGAGTCTGTGTGCTTGGGTCACTGTGTAAGCTCCCAGAAACAGCAAAAAAAAAATTAAAGCATCATCAAGGCTCAACAGTTGTTTACCCAACTCAAACAGAATAAAAAATCCTCTTGAGATTGTGTGCAGGCATGCTCCCACACTGGCTCCTGACACTTTTCTCTTTGAGTCTTTCCGAATTGTCTCCCACTTGGTTTCCATCTGCCCCCGTCAGTCCTTGGTGCTCATGGTGGAAGTGGGCAAACACCTTTCTGCGGGCAGGAACATCACTTCAGAAACATTTATGTCTGAAGCATCAACATGGAAGAAGTGCCTTGCATTGTGTCATGGGGCACCCGGGTGGATCAGTTGGTTGAGCATCTGACTCTCGATTCCGGCTCAGGTCAAAATCTCAAGTTTCCATGAGATCGAGCCCTACGTCAGGCTCTGCAGTGACAGCATAAAGCCTGCTTTGGATTCTCTCTTTCCCTCTCCGCCCCTCTCCTACTTGTGCATGCGTGTCTGTGCGTGTATATGTGTGCATATGTATGCATAGTCTCTCTCCTTCTCTCCCTCTCAAAATAAATAAATAAATAAACATTTAAAAAACAAGAGGCTGGGTCGTGCGCATGGGGATTATTAACTTTAGCTAAGTGTAATTGAAAATTATTTAAAAAGCACACATTAAAAGCTAGTTACAAATGTGATTAGCCTTTATCTAAGAAGAATTACTGTTCTTGGGGTGCTTGGGTGGCTCAGTTGGTTAAGTGTCTGACTTCAGCTCAGGTCATGATCTCACAGTTCAAGAGTTCAAGCCCTGCATCAGGCTCTGAACTGACAGCACGGAGCCCACTTGGGCTCCTCTGTCTCCCTCTTTCTCTGCCCCTCCCCGACTTGCACTGTCTCTCTCAAAAATAAGTAAAGATTTGAGGGGAAAAAAAACTTAAAAAAGAATTGCTCTTCATGGTTATATCTAAAATAATTCAATGTTGACTGAGTCCCCAGCCCCAATGACTAAATCTTTCCAAATTAGAAATTACATAAAAGCATTGAGAAGGGTTTAACCTGATCCGAGTGCCTTAACATAGATGTTTTTTGCTTTTCACCAAGAGGTGGGTTTACCTATCATAATGCATTTTCCAAATATTTTTAATTTTTGAGACGAAAATGCCAATAATTTTTGTCTATTTAAATTTTATGACACGATTGTGAGGCCCTCCGAGTCTGTGAGGAAATCCCTGAGTAAGATACAGGATACTCTTTGGAGGCAAGTTTGCTTCACTTGAGGTTCCTTGTCACTTTCCAATTACTTAGGAGTTTAAGCTAAGGCAGGTTGTCTTTTTATACACCGACCACAAATACTGAATTTTCCAAGGCTATGATTTCAGATTATTAAATAAGGAGATTACAAGTAATTGAATAGGTGTGGAGCGTCATCTCTCAACCTGCAAGCATGTCTTTTCACCATTATTTAAGGAAGCTGAGGACAGCGGTTGTAACATGTCCTGTGGGCAGCATGACAGTTCTACTGAAAAGCCGTGTCCCCTGCTCTCCATTCACATGAAGCTCTGAGTCATTTCAGGGACATGTAAAGAGGCAGGCTGAATTTGAAGGAAACTTGTTGTGGTAGGTATACAGTAAAGAGTTTGGATAAGCTTTGCTAAACTTGTATGTTAGGTTTCTTGTGGATGTGGGGGTATTCTGTAGATGTAGGGGGTATTCTACCCTATTCTGTAGAAACCCTGCTCTGAACTTTGGCTCAGCCAGAAAAGACAGGGTTATTTAAGGTGCCTGAATGAAAGCCCAGTTTTAGGCATCTGAAGAAGCAGTCAATCTCTGTGGTAAAACACAATAAGTAAATCAGAGTTTTTGGAAGAGCATGATTTATCCACTTAAGAACAATGACCTATAGCATTGTAGTGTATATTTTGAATATAAAGTATATATAGTAATCCTGTAGCTTTTAATAGTCTAGTAGTAGACTGGATTAAGACCAAGAAATATAAACAAATTAAAAACTTCAGTGACCTTTGTTTTGGAACAAGAGCAATTAATATCACTGCAACTGATAATTTTTCTGTAAGAAAAAGGTTATGGAATAAATATGTAAACATCTCAGCTTTTGATTTATTTCAGGAAGGCCCTTGTAAGAAAGAATTTGCATTTTTCCTCCACAGTCTCACAAAGCTAACCTCTTCTTGTATATTGTTTCCATTCCAAGGTCTCTCGTGTTGGAGTTTGTTGTTATTAAACATTGGACATGATACTCTCTTCTCCCACCCTTTTCCCCAAAAGCTCTGAAGAAGTTCAGATTTATTGTGATTAGTCACGCATCCTCTGGGATCCCTGGTGCTGAATTATACATATTCGCCACACACACATGCTCAAACACACACACACACACACACACACACACACACACACAGACATGCACACACACACAGACATGCACACACGCACACACACACATGCTGTAGAAATTTATACACGCATTCCTTCAATTTGCAGAGGATGCAGTTTCTGGGAACAAACCCCAAATTCCTCTGTACAGTAGTTGCAGGAGTGATGGGAAAGATAGTATTGGCCATGTATGAAATAAAAATTCTCCTAAAGAAATGGAGCACTCAGTAAATGCATCCAAGGGGCAAAGATTTATTTCCTATGACATAAGCTTGGGGCTTATCTGGTCAGTGTTTTGCTGAGAACGGGGCCTCGGAGCATTATCTCTTCTTACTTATAACTTTGAGAACAGATGAGAACTTGCTTGCATAACTCCCCTCCTGCCCTTCTCACCTTCATAGCTGATTCCTTCAAGTTAAAATTCGGGAGGTGAGGAGGAAATGACACAGGTACATTCTCCTGCTGACACTGAGGGCTCCCATGAATTCCAAGCTGGGAGTAATTTTCTGTTCCTGGAAAAGAATCCTCAGAGATTTCTTTTTATTTATCCTTACCAAGATTCAGAGAAGTTTCTGTTGCTGTTGTTGCTAAGCGAACACTAGGCAAAAGTGGAAAAGTCCACAGTTTCCAATCTATCTTTTTTGAGGAGTGGGTCATTTAATAGGGGAGAATATTAGTGAACAATTAGAGGTGTACATCATGCCATTATTTCCAGGAGAGCAGCTTTCTTTGTATTTGTGCTCAGCCTGACAGGTGAGGAATAAAGAAAACAATAACAAACTTCAAGATAGTCTAGTCCAACCTCTTCCTTTTTTCACCTGAGGAAGTGGAGAAGCAGGGAGGGCAAGCAAGGTGACACAGAAGTTGGTGGCAGAGCCAAGCCCCAAACTACTGTTCCCTTCATCTCTTCTCTATGACCTGCTACTTTGAAGTTTATTTATTGTTGAGAGAGAGAGACAGAGACAGAGAGAGCAAGTGAGTGGGGAAGGGGTAGAGAGAGAGGGAGACACAGAATCTGAAGCAGGCTCCAGGCTCTGAGCCATCAGCACAGAGCCCGATGCGGGGCTCGAACTCACAAACCATGAGATGATGACCTGAGTCGAAGTCGATGCTTAACCAACCGAGCCACCCAGGCACCCCTGACCTGCTGCTTCTTACTTTGTGCTCCAAAATATACAACCCAAACCAGTTTTTCTTTCCTGGGTAGTCTCCCCCTACATTTCCTTGATTGATTCCTTATTTGGAAATCGCCTTTCCATAAGCCAACTTATGTAGCTCAGAAAAGTATAGGTTTTATTATTTAGTTTATACACAATGTGTGACACCAGGCTTCGGTTCCCACACGTTTTGTCCAGAAATATGCTATACAAAGTGAACAATGAGATCCTTCTGGCGATCTTGGTTCTCTTATTTTGTTGGTGTCCAAAGAAGAATATGGTTTGATCTGCTTGCTAGGTGAGTGTGTCAGACCACTGGTTTTTCCACCAAAGATCTGTGCTCCATCTTTCACAGTGTAAAGTGTTTACTGGGAAGCCAAGAACCACAATTTACAAACTCATTTGCATCTGTAGGTGGGCATATAGCCACTTTTGGCCAATAGAAAAGCAAGTGAAAGCGATGTTTATTTGTTTTCCCGGACCAAAGAGCATAACAAACACATATCCCTTCCCCACTCACTTTTTCACTTAGTCTTTCCTCATAAAGCTACTGAATCCATAAGAGGAGGGTGGAATCAGAAGGTGAAAGAAGTAAGCATCCTTGAAATCTCAAAGTTCCCATGCTGAAGGCTCCTTGCTAACCGTAACACCAGTACTAAACCCCAAACAAGAAATAAATGTCTAAAGTACTATGTTCCACCGAGTTCCCTTTTGCTGTGCAACAAGCTACTCCAGAACTCGGAGGCTTAAAATAACATTATTTATTTTACTCACTAGACTAATCTGGATAGGGCTGTGAGGGACAGTAGTCCCCTACTCCACATGGCATCAGCTAGGGCAGGGCCAATGGGAGCTGGAGGACCTGTTTTCAAGATGTGTCACTCACATGGGTGGTAAGTGAGGGCTGGGTGTCAGCTGAAGTTCAGCTGAGGCTGCTGGCTGCTGGCCCCCCAGTTCCTCTGCATTCTAGCCTTTCCGCTATTTGCCATCCTCATGGAATAATATCTAGATTCTGAGAGCAAATGTCTCAAGAGACAGAGAGTCAAAGCCGACTTTTCTGAAGCTTGGGTCCAGAAACTGACACGATATCACTTATGCCATAATTTATTGCTCAATTGGTCATAGAGCCGAGATTCAAGGTCACGGGACATAGATCCCACTTTCCAATGTGAAGGATGTCAAAGAATTTGGGGGCCCAGTCTTAAAATCATCACTTAAACCACTGTGATTTTGAGGGTTAGGTACTACAGCCAACCAACAACAAAACCTGTAGAGGAGGGGCGGTTAACTTTTGTGAATTACAAAATGAAGAGCTCTTTAAGGGGTTTCTGCAAAGTGCGGCTGAATTCAGCTTTAAAAATCCTTGCAAATCTCTTGTATGGCAACAAAACCCAAAACAACAACAACAAAAACACTGCAGGAGAAAAATGGGCAAAGAACATGCATAGATGGTTCGCAGAAAGGGAAATGAACAGCCAATATTGAAGAAAGTGGTCACGGTCATTTATGGGGTTGTGTGCCCAGGGCCCACTTTCCCATCCTAACAACACTCTGATATCCCTTGAGAAGTTCTCGCTTTCCCTCTAGCTATGATTCGGTGGGATTGTAATCAGGGCACTGCCCATTCCCAGCCTGAGGGCAGGCATGTGGCCCAGGTCAACTGGAACTTGAATGTTAAGGGAGGAAGAAAGAGACCAAAGTTGTTGGGGTTTCATTTTGTTCTTACACTGGTTTCCTGAGCAGCCCTGACCCAGTAATGCCTTTCACATTGAGTCCATTGCTGGTGTGACTGCTTCCTCACCTCATGAGATGCCTGTGTCCCCACCATTCCTAAGCCTGGTCTTCTAGGCTCCCATTAATTCTGTGGGTCCCTGCTGTCTTTCCTCTGCATTCTTCCCAATATCCATCCAGAATTACTTTTGGTTGCTTGCAATGAAAGAACACTAATCTATACAAATATTCGCTCACAATAGTAATGAAATAAATCTATATTAAAGCAATGAATTTGCTTTAATAGTTTGCTAATCGAACTGTCAAAAGTCTTCAAAAATAAATAGTAGTACCAGAGTTGTGAAGGTTTGCGAAAAAAGGACTATGCTCATAATTGCTCGTGGGAGTGTAAATTGGTACAACCCTTCTGGGAGGGAGGGCAGTATATATTTAAAAAAGCTTAAAATATGCACATGTTTTGATCGAGCCATATACAAATTCAGTATAAAGAGTTAGCTGCTAGGATATTTACTAAAGTGTTCTTTATAATTAGGAAATATTAGAAAGAATATATATAACTTGGGTGACCATATGATGTATCATCCACAAGGAGACAGTTTTGAGATTGAAAGAAGAGACTATTAATAATCATGCCAAGATAACAGGCATAAACCTGCTTCAGGCAAATTGAGATGACCATAGTCCCTTCATACATAGCCAATGATTAGGGAGTGGTAGCTTTCTTATCCTGTACTGTACATCCAAACAATAGAATTCAGTCAAGTTATTAAAAATTATAGTACACTAAAATTCTATATTTACTTAGGTCTGTTTCTGGAACTTTCATTCCATTGATTTGCCTATACCTTTTTGAACCCATTTAAAAAATATTATGGCTTCATGGTATGTTTCAGTATACAGCAGAGCCAATCACCCATTCTTCCAGATGAAATTTGTAACAATTTTTCAAGTTCCAAGCCCACCCTCTCCAACATGTTAAATTATATAATACTTTGGGCACAAATGATATTTAAAAATATTCTATGTTTTTAAGAATGTGGCACGTATCTCCTTTTGCTTTCTTTGATATTGCTTAGTGGAATTTTATAGTTTTTCTACATTTCTTGTTATGCTTATGCCTAGGTATTTTGCATTGTTGTTCTTGTTGTAAATACTACCCCCTCATTATTGCTATATTAAAAATATATAGATTCTTGTATATGTATATAACCAACTACCCTATCAAACATCCTTTCCAATATAATGGCATTTAATTACATTTTATGGGGGATTTTCTAAACAGCCACATTATCTGAAAATAATAACAATTTTGCCTCTTCCTTTCCCATTTTGTTTTATTGTCCCATTGTATTTGTTAGAATTTCCTGAATGTAGTTAATGATAGTAGTGTTGGGGCACTTGGGTGGCTCAGTCGGTTGAGCGTGCAACTTTGCCTCACAACATGATCTCACAGTTCATGAGTTCGGGCCCTGCATCAGGCTCTCTGCTGTCAGCACAGAGCCTGCTTCAGATTCTCTGTCTCCTTTTCTCTCTGTCTCTGTCCTTTCCCTGCTGGTTTTTTCTCTCTCTCTCTTTCTTTCTCAGAATAAGTAAATAAACTTAAAAAAAAAAAAGAGTAGTGTTAACAGCATTACTGTTCGTTTCTGACCTTAATGGGAAGGTACCCTATTCCCTGTCTTCTCACACATTGTTCTTTCTCCAGCTCACCTGCTCATGCTTCAGATCTCAGTTCATCACTTCTGCCCGGATGACGAACCCTCCAGATCTTGAGCAGACAAGTCTCCCTATTACTTTCTCTCCCTGTATCATGTTCCTTTACTTCATTGCACTCACCACAGTTGTAAATTCAGATTTAGTCGTGTGGTTGTGTGATGAATGACTGCCTGCCTATCTGTAAACCTCATGAAATCTGAGAACTTACCTGATTTTGCTCACAATAGTATGTCCAGCACTTAGTAAAGGGCTGACCTGGTTGATACTTGACAAATGCCTGTTAAATTAATTAGTTCTAGCATCTTTTAATTAAGTATGATGCGGTTCATTTTTCTATTGCACATTCTTTGCATTTTGTCTATTTTCTATTGGTGCTTTATCATTGAGTTTTAATAAAATGTTTTGTTTTTTGCTTACTGACTATCCAGAAATGGAGTGATTCCCTCCAATGCTCACCTCATGGCAAGTCAGAGCTGTCATTCAAAAGTCAGATTGGAGGCATGGAAGCTTTCCTTTTGAAATCTGCCATCTAGGACAACTGTGCATGCACTGAACTACGGAGTGGAAAGGGCTCACATTTGAAGGTTTCATCTCTCCTTCACCACCTTCCTTCTTTGTTTCAGTCTTTGTCCATCTGAGATCGTTTTTGCCAGAATTTCCTCCTTTTCTCTGCACAATTTCCTTGACAAAGGAAATTCGGTGTTGGTTCTTGGGACTTGATCAAAATTGCACTGTAACTTGAAAGAAGTCCTTGAAGTTCAGGCCAGTTGACACCACTCTCTAATTTGAGAGGATCCTTCCCCTCCCCCCTTTTACCTCTTGGGGCTCATCTCAGGTCATTGAAGTGATGTTCAGCTTTGCTCTTACCTGTCTTTCTTGGATGTTTGTGAGAGTCATCCCAAAGCCTTCCGAGAATTAGTTTGAGAATAAATCAACACATAGCTAGCAACTGGATGGAAACAATAGATGAGTGAACACCAATAATGTCGCCTCTGTAATTGACTAGTAAATCATTTAGGCTTGCTGGGTGCCAGTTTTCTCATCTCTGAAATGGAGATTATAATAGTACCTACTTCATAAGGTAGTTGCCAGAGTTAAGTGAGACTGCAAAGAGTTTAGAAGAGTGGCTGGTGATATGCTAACTAATTTGGATGTAAATTAAAAAAAATAAATTAAATTAAAAAAAGAAGGGTGGCTGGCTATTAATATTGGAAATATTTTGTGCTAAAGAATCATGTGAAAACAATATTTCAGGAAATAACCACAGTTATATACATGAGGAAGGCAAGTGCTAGAGAAAGGGGTATTATAAGAATAGTCTCACGTTTTGGTGTATTTTAGGGAGTTTTTAGTTTAGGAATCCATTTGGGAGCATCTCTGACATTAGTCACTTTGTCTTGGTTTAAATGACTTCTCTGCAAAGAAGCTCAGTATCTCTCAAAATCTTGTTGGGGAGTAGAGATTTAACATTAAGTATGTCATATCTGCTCAAATAACTTCCTCAGTCTATCATTTCTTTGATCACCATACAGATTTTCTTAAATTTTGTAGCATTGAATAAAACTTTTTTCCTTTGTGATTTTTTTCATTGCTTTTTGCATAGAAAAGATAGGAAAAATAATTAATAGACAACAGAATCAGAAGCATAAATGGTCAATATATATGAGAGAATATTTAGTTTCACAGTAATCAAAACTATATAAACTAAAATCATAGAACTTTTTGCATATAGAATTAGTAAAAATAGAAAAAATATAATATTAATTGTTTGGATGTGACATGATGAGCTTGTATATTGCAGATGAGAATATAAACTATTACAAATGATTTGATAATATGTTTCAAGAACCTAAATTTAATGTGATGGTTAATTTTTTTTTAAGTTTATTTATTTTGAGATAGAAAGAGCACGAGTAGGGGTGGAGCAGAAAGAGAGGGAAAGAGAGAGATTCCCAAGCAGGTTCCACACTGCCAGTACAGAGCTCCATGCGGGGCTCAAACTCACGAACTGTGAGATCACGACCTGAGCCAAAATCAAGAGTCTGACACTTAACCAGCTGAGCTACCCAAGTGTCCCTGTGATGGTTAATTTTATGTGTCATCTTGGCCAGGCCACAGTACCGAGATGTTTGTTCAAACATTATTGTATGCTTCTGTGAGGAGCATTTATATTGTAGGTGAGATTAACATTTAAATCAGACTTTGAGTCAACTAGATTCACTCCATGACGTGGGTGGGCCTCATCCAGTTAGTCCAAGTCCTCAATTTAAAAGACCTCTCTTGAAGAAGAGGGATTTCCACCAGAAGACTGCCTTGAGGCTCAAACTGTAGCACTTCCTTGAGTCTCTAGTCTACTGGCCGACTCTGCAGGTCTTGCCAGCCTCCTCACTTGCATGAGCCAGTTCCTTAAAATAAGTCTCTCTTTCCATATATATCCTATTAGTTCTGTTGCTCTGGAGAACCCTGATGAATACACTTAGTAATACTCCACTTGAACTTAGTAATACCATTTCTAGGAATCTATCACAAGGAAATAATCATAAATATAGTACAAATTTATAAAGCAAAAATAGAAAAAATAGTAAAAAAAAACAAAACCAAAAAACCACATGTCCAGTATCCTACAATTAAATAGGTATATTTTGTCATATATACCCATAGAAAGAATGATACAGTTTGTAATCACTGAAAGTCGTGTACTGGAATAATACTTATTGATATGGGAAAATGCTCATGTGTGGCATATTCATATCCCTATCCCTATATCTACGTACCTATGTACCTACCCATCTAGTTCTGTCTAATAAAGTAGATAGCCAGTAGCCACATGTGGCTGTCAAGCACTTGAAACATAGCTAGTCAGAATGAGAAAATAAAATTTTCATTTAATTTTAATTAATTTTAAAAGAACGCAAATGTTGAAACCTTTTAAGTGTGGAACAACTTGGATATTGTGATCTACTTTTTTTTCCTATTAAAACTTCATTAAAAAAATAGATTTAGGCTCACAATAAAATTAAGGGGAAGGTATAGAGATTTCCCATATACCTCCTGCCTCTACAGATGGATAGCCTCCCTCATTATAAACATCCCCTAATAGAGTGGCACATTTGTTACAATTGGTGAACCTACATTGACACATTATAATCACCCATCTCTATAGTTGACATCACGGTTCACTGTTGGTATTCTACATTCCATAGCTTTGGATAAGTACATACATATGGATCCACCATTAAGGTATCATACAGAATTTTTTAAATATGAAATTTATTGTCAAATTGGTTTCCATACAACACCCAGTGCTCATCCCAACAGGTGCCCTCCTCAATGCCCATCACCCCCCCCCCCCCCCCCTCCACCCCCCCCCCCAAAAAACCCTCAGTTTATTCTCAGTTTTTAGAGTCTCTTATGGTTTAGCTCTCTCCCTCTCTTTTTTTTTTTTTTTCCTTCCCCTCCCCCATGGTCTTCTGTTAAGTTTCTCAGGATCCACATAAGAGTAAAAACATATGGTATCTGTCTTTCTCTCATACAGAATATTTTCATTGCCCTAAAAATCTGCTGTGCTCTACCTATCCATCCCTTCCACTCAATATACTTTTCCCCCTATTTTTTAAACCTTGAATTTTATGAAGTCTAAATACAAATTTAATACTTAAAAATTGTTTTTAATATTTATTTTTGAGAAAGAGAATGCAAAGAGGGGAAAGGCAGACACAGAGAGGGAGACACAGAATCCAAAGCAGGCTCCAGGCTCTGAGCTGTCAGCACAGAGCCTGAAGCGGGGCTCAAACTCACGAACCACGAGATCATGACCTGAGCCAAAGCCAGATGCTTAACCAGCTGAGCCACCCAGGCGCCCCACACATTTAATACTTTTGATGAAAATTGAAATAAGCTTTGTAAGGCCAGGTTGTATTGCAAATTGTATTTTTGAAGTTTTCTACCATGGACACATTATTTTTATAATCAGAAAACAGTTCAAAAAGAAAATATAAGGTTATCTTTTGCAGTAAGAAATAATGAAAATATTTCCAAATATGCCTTTCAGACATTCATAGTATAACTATTCTACTTTTCAGAAGTAAGAGTTTGTAGGCGGTTGGAGAGATAATATTTAATTGAGCAGTACCCAAAATTTGAGCAAATCAGCCAGTCTGAAGCTACATTTGGGAATTTCAGAACATTTGTTAATATTTCAAATACAACTATTCAACACATTTTGTGAAAACTCTTTTCTTGAGCCATGAATAATTTGTTACTATCTTTCTGAACCCTGGCTCTGAGTTAATGCTTTCTACTTCCTGAGGGATTTTACAATTCAGTTTTGAAAAAGATAAACTGTATCTGGAAACTCTGGGAAAGACTGATTTCTGAACAGCTCTATTCTTATGGAGAAGTCACAGTCTGACCAAAGGAAGAGAGAGCTTGCAGTTTTTACTGGCATTTTTCTTCCTTTCTTCTCCAGTGTAACAGTTTGTGAGTTATCTTTGAGGATGGTTGTCCATCAGGACACTTCTCAAACAGGATGATTCTGTTAAGTTAGTGAAATGATCATTCCCATCACCACGGTTATTCCACACCATTGGGCAAAATGCTGACAGCACACAGGGTTTACAGAAATTCACCTCAACTGTTTGTGACTTTCTTCCTCCTTGTGATCAAATCAACCCTAAATACTCCCTGAAGCAGAAATCACAAACAGTGTGCACTAGCATTGATTATTCATAGGTGGATATTTTCACCTCCCTTTAAAGACAAGGAGTATCAGAAACATTAAGTGTGTCATACATGTCAGAACTAGGATCTAGCCCTCTTTGAAATTCCAGTGCCAGCGTTCTCATTTAACTGGAGGTTTCTCACTATACAGAGGGTTGTAATAGAAATAGTTGCAGCGTGTTGTGCATTGGAGAATAAAGGAAACTTCTTGGGCAACATGGTGGATGATGACACATCTCTACCTCTTCTTGAAAGCCCTTTCGATGACAACAACCAAAAGAATATTAATGCACAAGGACAAAGAGAATTAAAGGATATTCAGCCACAACTGAGAACTCATACTTTTTTTTTTTTTGAAGAGAGCAATCTCTGCAAGAGAGTGGTGACTTCCTTAGCAGAGTGCAGAAAGCTATAAGCTATGGGTGTCCGAGAGGGACATACAAGACATAATCCGATTCTTCTCTCAGAACCTTGGAAAAGCTTAAAATTTAAAGCAGCAGATACAGCAAAAGATGTGGAGGAGCACAAAGCCACCGTGGGAGGGACCGAGATCTTTCAGGCAAAATGGTTGGGGCCTTAGTTCTTTCCTTTCTCCAGAGCTAGTTAGCAAGCTTCTCCTTCACAGAGAGTTTCCAATCAGCTGGTCACTGCTCACTCTGTAATACAGGCCACCAAGCATCACTGGGCGGTTGAGGTTACGTTTCTAATATGAGAGAGATTCAAACAAACAGAAAGAGTAACACGGAGAACACGGAGGACCCAGAGCCAAGGAAATGGCTAAGAAAGTAGAACAAAAGCAAATAGGGAAGCAGCATAAGACATTTGGGAAGGTCGATCCGGGAGATTTTAACTAGTAACAAATAGAGGAGAAGGAATTTCCAAAGACAAAAACCACAAGATAATTCCCCAGAACTGAGAACTTGTCTTTCCAGATTGGAAAGGTTCTCCAATGTGCCCCGCTCAATCAATAAAAAGAGAAACACAGTCAGGTAGATATTTATGAATTTTAGGACACCAGGAATACAGAAATCTTCTAAAAGTTTATGGTGGGAGGGGCACTTCACATACAAAGAGATGGGCATTCAAGTGTTCTTTGACTTCTCCAACCAACGCTGGAAGCTACAATGCCATGGAGCAGAGCTGTCATAATTTGGAGGCAAATTATACTCAATTCTATGCTCAACATAGAATTGTACACATGGATAAACCATGGATTCTTTTCCAAGAGCTGTCAGGACAAAGCACCACCAACTGGGTGGCTTAAAACAGTAGAAATGTATTCTCTCAGTTTTGGAGACCAGAAGTCCAAAATCAAAGTGTCGGCAGGGCTGATTCCTTTTAGAGGCTCTGGGAGAGAATGTTTCCTGTTTCTCTCCTGGCTTCTGTGATGGTCAGTAATCCCAGACATTCCTTGGCTTGTAGATGCCTCACTCTACTCTCTGCCTTTGTTATCATGTGGCCTTCTGTCCTCTGGTGTCTCTGTGTTTTCACATGACCTTCTTATAAGGACACCCATCATTGGATTTAGGGCCCACTCTGATCCAATATAACCACATCTTAACTAATTATATCTGTGAAAACACTGTATCCAAATAAGGTCGCATTCTGAGCTATCAGGTAGGCATGAATTTTCAGGAGACAGTGCTCAACCCAGTGTAAACCATCAACCAAATATGAAGGCAGAATAGAGACCTCTGGGGGCATGTAAGGACTGAAAAATTAGATCTCCAAGTGCTGTTTCTTAGGGAAGTTACTGGAGGATATGTTTTGTCAAAATAAACAAGTAAACTAACAAAGAGGAAGACACGGAACGAGGTAACAGGAATCTAACAAGAAAAACAGAATTAAGAGCCCCAGAGTGGGGCACTCTAGGAGTGACATCTTCCAGGGTGAAGGAAAGAAAATGCTAAATATGGGACAACTTTGAGTATTTGGAAAATGAAATTGACAGTTGTTTGACAGAGCTGAAATTCCAAGATAAAACAAGTTGAATAAAAAAGAGAACATGTTCATAGTCTCTTCTTGACTCAATATTAAGTAATCTTTACATAGTCATTAATAGTAACCCTAACTCTTGATTTAGTGAAAACTTAAGGGACTATATCAAGAAGATGACACTGGATAATTATGTTAAGTAAATTCCTAAATATTCATCAGTCATAATAAGAAGTCAGCAGGTGATGTCTAAAATTAAAAGGACATAAAATTGCAGTATTAGCATCCTATTTAGAAACAAAAAGATAAAAATCAGAGGAGGAAAGCAATGAAAGTTTATATGGTAACCTCTAGGCAATGGATCGGGGCAGGGGAGAGGAGGTGATTGTTGTCTTTTAGTATGTCTTTTAATATTATTTGGTTTCTTAAAAATTTGAGCAAGTAATACTTTCATAGCAACTCAAATTAAAAGAGAAAAGTAGAATATAATATGTTTAACAATTACCCGAAGAATGTATTCAAATGCAACTTCTGTGTTAACACCCAGGTATTCTAATTTGGTAGGAAGGGGGGCCTGGAACTCTTCATTTTAACAAGGGCTGATGGAAGGGGTTTGCAGACCCTGCTTTGAGAAACATGTGTCTGGAAACGTCCACCCATTTCTGGGACATCAGCTCCAGCTGCTTTCTGGTAGAGACCAGGCGAGCTTGATCCTATGTGGGCATGGCCATCCCCTTATTGGCACTCATGCCAAAGCCCTGCTTAACTGACAGTTGTTCTAACCTCTATTAGAAGTCAGTTAGTAGTTTTTTGCTATTGGTTATTTTATTCTCCAAGAATAAGTGCCAAAGTGAGAGACTTAGATGCCGAGGTCAGGAAATGGGTTCCAACGGTCGGAAAGTCTTCCAACCAGGCAGGTTGCAAACATTGGCAGAAGCTCTGAGGACAGTCGCTCCATGTTTGCGTGAGGCCGAGTCAGTCGTGTGAGTTCCGGAAGGCTTACACAAAATGAAACACCATCGATTCTGCCCTGCCATTGCTATCGAATAGTTGTGAGTCTGAAGGTGCCTGAGGTCACATCCCAGCCTGTGTCCCAGAGAACCTTAGACATGTACCCAGTGGAAATGCTGAAGTGAAAGCTGTTGCAGAAATTTGCTACTTAAACAGTGACAGAAGGTCACAGTGGCAGCAAATCTCTTGTAAAAGTCCTAATAAAGCCATGGTCAGCCTTCTCCAAAGTTCCACACGACCCTGCTCCTTGGCTTCCCCTCTGTTGAGGAGCTGCTGTGAGTGCACTGTACCATGCACTTTATACCTGCCAAATCCTACAAAACCAATTTCACAGATGAGAAAAATACAGATTCCGGTAAGTTAAGCCACAAGCCTGGCATTACCTAAGTGTACGTGACAGAACAAATCTTACTTTTTCCGTGATTCCAAGTTGCGTCCTGGACCATCTTTAAGCTTACGGGATATCAAATAACAGAACTAGATCATCAGTATCGAAGCTGTGGAATGTGACCCATTTGTCACTGCAAATGTGTTCACTGGACAGAAATCCTGCAGGTCTGGCATGAGACTCTCACACAGGCACTGCAGAGGGGGCCGAACAGAGCAGCCGCCCAAGACCCAACGGAGCTCCTGCAAAGGTTGTTATGCCCAGAATTCGTGATCCCCAAAGACCACTAGGGAGCCGAGTCCGATGCAAAAGCAAAAGAACCTTTATTCGAGCTAGCTCGAGCTCAATCCCCTACCTGCACCGATGCAGCGGTGAGATACCAGGGAGAGAGAGCGAGTTTCAAAAGCACAAAGGTTTTATAGGGGTCTAGGGGCAGTTGGTGAGGTAATGGCTGTGGCCTCAGCCGATTGGCTGGGGAAGGGTCGTGGCCTCAGCCGATTGGCTGGGGAAGGGTCGGAGTCCTGTTACGCAGGTCGCTGGGCGTGTTTTGATCAGGAAGTTTGAACGGGTGAGCGGGAGGTTACTCAAGGGGAGGAGGCGCAGTCTGAGGTTTCTGTGATTTTCCCGGAAAAGGGGTCATGTCGGGGACATAGTCACTCAAGGTGGAGAACACAGAACAAGATGGAGTCGGCCGGCGTAGGCCCGCCCTTTCAAAGGTCACCAAAACACTGCCACAGCTCTCTGTCCCAGCTGTGGGTGAGCAGCAAACATCCACAGCTGGCTGGACATCCTGGGGATGAGGAGGAGTGGGGCTGGGGACGGGGGGCTGGGGGTTACAGGAAGGGAGTAGCTGATTGTAAGCAAAGACCAGTTCTCAAGATGAGGTCACTGGTTAGTTTCAGAAAGTTGCTGCTGATACCAAAGAAAGTAGCAACTTTTTTTTTTTAATTTTTTAAATGTTTGTTTTTGAGAGAGAGAGTGCGAGCACAAGTGGGGGAGGGGCAGAGAGAGAGAGAGAGAGAGAGAGAGAGAGAGAGAGAGAAAGGGAGACCCAGAATCTGAAGCAGGCTCCGGGCTCTGAGCTGCCAGCACAGAGCGTGACCCCGTGAACTGAACCCGCAAGGTCATGACCTGCGGCAAAGTCTGACGCTTAACCGACTGAGCCACCCAACTGCCCTGAGAAAGTAGCAAACTCTTCATCTCAGAAGTTGTAAACTACAGGAATGTTAGGGAAGATGGTATGGATAATGATGATAATGAAGTGGAAGATACAACAGCTCACATGATTTGAGTATTTTCCATATGCCAGGCATTGTGCAGAGCATTATCTCATTTAATCCAATGAACTAGTTTGTATGCCCATTTATTGATGAGAAAATCAAGGCCCAGAGATATGGGGATTCACTCACAGTGGCACCACTAGTTAGGGACAGAGTTAGGACTAGAGTTCGGCACCTCTGGCTATTTTTTTTCTCTGTACCTTACAGCCAATTTCTCTTCCCATCACCATGTGTGAAAAGAATATGGTCTTTGGAAGAACTAAGCAGACCCAGATCTAAATCCTGCATTTCCTTGTGCAACCCTCTCTTTCTGAGTCTCAGTTTCCCCATTTGTAAAACGGAGATAATATCTTACTCTCTCTTTTGTTATCAGCATTAAATGAAATAATGTATATCACGTACTTATTAGAGCATCTGGTACACAGTAAGGACTCAACACGTGTGGGTTTTGTTTCGCTTTGTTTTGTTTTGTTTTTTTCCCTCTTCCTCTTGCCTTGGGTGTGGAAATAATGTCTACTAGGTCTTTTCAGTTATCTGCCCTCTTAGGTGGTAATCATCATATATCATATTGATATTCCAGATGGATCAACTATTTACTTGCCTACTTATAAGACACACTAAATGAAGCATTTGGAGGGAACAAGAAAATAGGAATATTATGCCAAGTTTTCATAAATTTAAGAAACACCAAAATGGCTCCTTTACCTGGGTTGCTAATATAATTAAGTGGTACTTAGCTGGTGTTCAGCTGCACAATAGAATCACCTGGAGCTTTAAAAATGCCCAGTGTTTAGGCTGAGACCTCATACCAATTTAATCAGGATCCCTGCTGGGAGCATCAGGTTTCAATAGTTTAAAAAATTTCTCAGGTCCTCCCAACGAGCTGTCAAAAGCGAGGTTCGCTGAGCTACGCTAGAGCAGTGGTTCTGGAAGAATGGCCCCAGATTGAGCAGTGTCAACACCAGCTAAGAACTTGCTAGAAATGCACATTCTCAGGCCTCACCCCAGAGTTGCTGAAAGAGAAACTTTGGGAGTGGTGTCCTCCAGGGGATTCTCATGCATACTCAAGTTTGAGAACCATTGGCCTAGATACCTAGTTCTCTCCCTTGTCCTCTGCTTCAACTAATGGATTTTCATGTCCCACTCATTGTACCTTTTAGATATTTCCCTTTTATGTCCACGCATCTCCAGCCTGAACATCATGGTCCATTCTTTTTTTTTTCTTAAAAAAATTTTTTTAACATTTATTCATTCTTGAGAGACAGAGAGACAGAGCATGAGTGGGGGAGGAGCAGAGAGTGAGAGGGAGACACAGAATCTGAAGCAGGCTCCAGGCTCTGAGCTGTCAGCACAGAGCCCGACGCGGGGCTAGAACCATGTACTGTGAGATCATGACCTGAGCCGTAGTCAGACGCTTAACCAACTGAGCCACCCAGGTGCCCCACCACGGTCCATTCTTGCCGGGAAAACGGATTACCCTATGATTAGTTCGACTTTCCTTCAATCTCCTCTTCCCTCAGCAGCCAGTACCAGCCATAATAAATTCTAACTACACTCCTCTGGTGCCTCCGGAGTAGAATCTAAACTCTCCAACATGGCACACAAGGTCCTCTATGGCTGGCCTGTACCAACCTCTCTATGTCCATCTCCTAGCCTCAAGTTAGCGAGGGTCCATGCAGTCAATCTTCTTTGCCATGAACACAACAGGATTTATGGTTTAAACAAAAACCTATTTTGAGAACAAAGACCTGGGCGAGACGATTGCTTTTTGAGGGTACTTACTGATCGTTGCTCGGCTAAATTGTATCCAATGATTTTCATTCAAACCTCTGGGTTCCCAGTCTGGGATAAGGATTCCTCTGTCTTCTCACAGTGCTCTCTGCACACCTACACCGCAGCACGACTACGTGGGATTGAAATGATCTCTTTCTGGGTCAGTCTTCCCAGTGGACCCTGCGCTCAAGGCATGTGTCACCTTTTATTTATCTCCATATTCTCCATCTCTGGCATAAGGCATGCTATCTGGTAGGTGGCATGTGTGATGCCAAGCTGAGCTGAAAGTCTGCAAAATGCATCTACTCACTTGTAGAGCTTCAAGGAGGCGAATTCTAAGTCAGCACTTCAGGAACCTAGATGTGCCTATGAATTACCTGCAGATGTTAACATGTAGGTTCTCATCCAATTGACTTCAGGTGGGAGCCCACGAAGTTTGCATTTCTTACAGGCCCCCAGGTGATATCGATGCTGCTGGCTCACGGCCCATCAGCTACACCTTGAGTAGTTAGGATTGTGGCCTCCCCTCCAAAACCACGAAACACAGGACACCTGTGACTCAATTTACGCAACAGAAGAAAGAACATTTTTACTTTGTAGAATTGCTGGTAACGGAGAGGATAAAAGATTTATGCTGTTTACTAGTCTATTTACTGTCTATTCCTATAATATCCCAGCAACCTGGAGTTGTGTATACTCTTTTAAGAGACTGCAAACGGGCGTCTTGTGAGCCGGGCCCCCACACAGATGTTGTTCTCATCACAGGAGGCGAGAACTTCCTTATCGGCGGCATTTGTGGGCAGGAGAACTTCTAGCTGTCACAGGAATTTTTCTCAGCGCACAGTCCAAATTCAGTTTGGAAAGTAGAAGCTGGAAAGAAGAAGTGAGGGAGGCCAACAGGATATTAGCCAGGATTAGCAAGATAAGTAAGGCTTATTCATTCATCCCTTCCCTGCACAAAGAAAACCAGTTACTGAGCACCTCCTACTCTAAGTTCCAAATGTGCTACAAAATGAGATCCTCTAGGGTTGTCAAGGTGGACAATGGAGGGCTAGAGAAAATGTTTAGTCCAAAGAAAATTCCAGACTTTGGGTCAGAGATGGAAAGATGTTTCAATTATAGAGTCCAGTAAGAGCTGCACAAAGGTTCAACTGTGGTTATTCAAATTCTCAGCCCTGCTGCTCACACTCGGATAAAAGACCTAGGAGTCAGATTTAAGATGTCAAATGAAGTTTTCCAGAGATATCACAGGATTCTTAGTCATCTGTAATTCCGACCAGCTGTTCTGCAATGCGTTGTCCATGTCATGTAAGGCTGCTGTGCACAGCTGTGGGTCACTTCTGCACAGAACCCCTAGGAAAGTATGTACTTTCTGCCTGTTCCATGCTTCCTTTTGGGGGGCATGCAATTTTGTTGACAGGTCACTCCATATTCAAATAGACTGGCTATTGTGGAATGGTTCAAGATTTTTTTTTTTTTTTAAGTTTGCTGGGTTTTTGTTAAAGATTTTAAGAAAAGGCTTTTCAGCAACCCACCACACCTGCTGTGGCCTCAGCTTCCACCAATTCCAAGATTTCCAGTCCAGTCACACTGACCCCCTTTCAGCCCTGCTCACACACTGCCCATTTCCCCACTCACGTCAATGCTCATACACACACACCCCGGCCTTGCTGGCTATTCTCCCCTTCTCATTGTTCATGCCAAGTCCCTTCCTACCTATCCAACCAAACCATATTTATCTTTCAAGGTGAATATGTTTATTCATTCATCAAATCCTGGCCCCTTAAGGGCCAGGCACCATCCTGGGTGTTGGGGGTACAGTGATGGACAAGTTAGGGGTGCGCACTTGGGTGCCTCTTGGGGACTTGGATAAGTGAATTAGACACTTATAACCACTGTAACCCTCCTGGCAAGGACCTAGAGCAAGAGATCCAGTACTGGGAGAATATGCAGTGTGGTGGGTGTCCCCTTGCCCAGTTTTGGAAAGTTTATGGAAGGTGCTCCCAAGCAGATGGCAGCCAGCACAGAAAGATGAATAGGAGGCGCTGAGGGAAAGAGGTTCCTTGTGGTGGGAAGAGATTGGGCTGGGAAGGTGAGTAAAGGTCAGATTTTGCCAGGTCTTTTAAGGCATGGATGGACTTTGTACTGTTATCTTCAAGGAAGTGGAAGGAGAGGATTCATGATCTGTAAGTACAGATGTGGTGTGAATCTCCTTTATTCTTTCAAGTGTTCTCCCATGATTGGAATCCCAAGTGATTTTTTTTTCCCTTCTTTGATTTCCAAAGCAATTACTGGCTTGACTTAGCAGCCTCACTCTGAATTTATGCACAGTATTTTTCATCATCCTGTGGTCATTCTCTGCTGTCGGTTCTCTACTTCTTTGTCCCCATAGCACACGCTCAAGTATTATATTTGGGGCTGGACTGTCCAAAATACATAATACACTTATTTAAAAGCTCCTTATATTTACAGCGTAATTGTTCCTCCAGTGAAACAGTGTCACTTTATGTCACCCCTCTTACATCTTACCTGCGTCAAATTGTGCTGTTCAGCCTCAGAGACCACTCAGACACAAAATTCACGTGAAAAGTGAATGCACAGTCAGTGGTAACATAAACTAATTTTATACATTGGGATGCAGACAAGTTTCCCTGGCCCTGGTGCTTTGTGTTCCAATTGTTGTAGGTTACCCAGCTCTAGCGACCTTGACTTAATGCAAACTCATCAAGGGAAAGGACAGTTATACATACTTTTAAATTCCTCACAATTCTTTTTCCTTTTTTTAAAGTTTATTTTAGAGAGAGAGAGAGAGAGAGCACAAGCAGGGGAGGGGCAGGGAGAGGGGGAGAGAGGATCTCAAGGAGGCTCCATGCTGTTAGTGCAGAGCCCAACACAGGGTTCAAATCCACGAACCGTGAGATCATGACCTGGGCCGCAATCAACAGTCGGCCGTTTAACTGACTGAGACACCCAGGCATTCCAAAATTCCTCAGAATTCTTAGCACGATGCTGGATGTAGCATAAGGATTTATTTGAGTTTTGCATTTATTTTTGCGACTGGGTTTATTCTTTTTAAATTATGGAAATGTGTCACGCTTTCAAAAATCTGTAAAAATAATACAAAGAACACCAGTTTTTCAATACCTAGTGTAAGAAATAACACATTATAACGGCAATTGGACCTCTGCTTTACCCCTCCTCACTGAAAGATCACTACTGTCTTAAATTTGGTGTTCCATAGGTGGTGTCATATATGCTCTTACTCCAGTTGTGGGCATTCATAAACAGTAGGCCTTGTTGCCTCTCGGGTTTTAAGAGGTCGTATAAATGATGTCATAATGTGTCCCTCGGCAACTTATTTTGTTTCAGTATTACCTTTGTTATTTGTCCACTGTTTATCAATGCAGCTGTAATGTAGCAATACGCCACACGTAGGACGATTCAGTTGGCCTCACCTCTTCACTGAAACACACAATGCTCTGGTGAACCAGTGCTTTCTTTTGGTGTGGGGTGTATATGTGTGACAGGTTCTACAGGCATAGAGACCTAGAAATGGGACAGCTGGGCAGGAGGATATGTGCATCAGCAACCTAACTAGATATTGCCAACCTGCTGCTCAAAGGTGGGACCATCTACTCTTCCATCAGCAGAGTGGGAGTTCTTCTGGCTTCACATTCTTGAGAACCCACGTTACTTTCAGCTTGAGGGATCTGATGTATTCCTCCCGCATGCATTTATAGACACATGCACAGATCAGGATTCTTAGGGAAAAGCAGAACTTTAGTTTACCGAAGAGTCGAGTTTGCTTTAGAACTTCCCAGAGACCAATGTGTGGCTACTTTAAAATTTTCGGCAGCCTAGAATTGGTTGGATTGTTTGAAAATTATTCAACGACAAGAGTACTGTTAAGGAAAATTATGTGGGAAAAGTACAAAATTGCCAATGGGATCACCCTATTAACATAGTTACTTTTAAAATATACAAAATATACTCACTTGGCAATTACTAGTTGCCTTGATCAAACTGAAAGATTTAAAAAAATGAATTCACTACTGGCTTATTTTACATTATATATACATTTTCCAAATATGTCTAATCCTGTACTGCTCTTCCAATGGGTCTGAGTTAGCCTACAGGTAAATAAAAAATGAACAGAACAAGCTTCCGGATCAGACTTGCTTTTATTTTAGAACTTGTCTCTTGCTCCATTGTAATTCCCAAGAACAGCTCTGATCATATAGAATATTCATGTGTTTCCCAATTGTTTTTCCCAGCAAAAATCAAGTACATACAAAGCAAAGCATGCTAAAATGTAAAACAAATGATCACAGCACAAAACAACCACTCACAAAATTAGCCTCATCTCACTTTTTTTCTTTCTCACAAGTTCCATTCTTTTCTTTTTCTTTCTCACGAATTCCATTCTTTTCTAAATGTTCTGGTAAAGAGCAGGCTTTGACTATGGTGGTAGCAGCCTGCCAGGTAGCTTTTACAGGGCGCTCAGGTCATGAGGGTGGCACGAAATCGGAAGGATGGACGTGGGTTTCTAGTTCTATGAAGAGAGAGAAGACACTCCTAGTAAATTCTAACTCCGCTTTTTACTCAGCAGTCCAACTTGAGATGCAGACGTGATGAAAATGAAAGTCTTTAGGCAGATAGAGCGTCAGAAGTGCTGCCCGAACCGTACAAGAGCTGTCAAAGAAAAACTTCAGTTAACTCTTCCTGGTCGGTTGTCCCCATTCGTGGAGGAAATGAAGTCATTCCTAGTTTCTCAGTACTGCTCGTTGATGTCTTCACTCCGAAAAGTCTCCCTCTCAGATTCGAAACAGAACAAGTTTAGCACGTCATTAGCTGATTGGTTTCATGAGAAATTCCTGCCGATCACCATTCTCCTTCCAGCAGATGATTTACAGTTTCTAGTTAGCACCACGTGGAATCACACATTGCCAATGGAGCTGTCTTCCTTTCCTGCTCTGATCATCTTGGGGCCTCACCATCTGCAAAACATAAAAATATGAATTCGCTCTTAATGTCAGTGGATTTGTTTAAAATGTTCCTCTCGACTCTTCTTTTGCCACATATGAAATGAACACACGTTGTTTTGCCATTTTCGGTAGTCAAAATAAAAGGGCAATGTGATGATACAAATGAGCAACATATAAGTAGAACTATAGATAGGCTTCCTCCTAGGAAAATGCTGGTGCGTTCATCATCTGAAATGCCACACTCAGCACATTCAGTGGCTGGTATCATGGATTCAGGGCTAGAAGGAATGTGCAGAGCTAGGACTCTGCCCAGAATCCTTCTGATCTTTTTTAGCATTGACTTGGAGGACAACATTCCTTCCCCTCCCATCCCTCTTTCCCCCTCCTTCCCGACCACCCCCATGTGAGCTTTTGCTTCCAGCATCTTAGGAGGGCTGCTGTCCAGCCACTGGAATGGCTTTAATCACATGCAGCATGAGTACCTTGGAGCTTAAAGCCCTTCCCAAGACAACCCTTGGCCAGTCAATGATCCAGGAGGGAGTAAGAAAGCCCAACTTCTTTGTTTCAGGTCAGGATGCTCTGCAGCATTAACTCAACGTGCCAGAGCGCCTGCAAAGACCAAGTGCTCTACGGTACTTGGCCCGAGATGACACCCTTGTTTGTCTCCCACTCTTTCCTGGTTTGCTTCCTCCATTCCCTTTCCGCTTCTCCTGTCAGTGAGTGCTATCTCAATAAATCACATGCATGCCAATCCTCACCCCGGGGTCAGCTCCGGGGAACCTGACCCAAGGCAGGATATGAGAGATGATCCCACCTACTTGTCTTCACACACTTGCTTACACACCCGCCTCAAAGGAAAACAATCATGTACTCTTGCCTTGCATATTTTAAAGTTAACATCTAATTATTTTTTCATTAGGATTTGAGGTATTAGAAAAGGATGTATAATTTGTGACATATCATAAAAACTGATATTTAAAAATAAAACTGCCACATTTTTCTTTTAACTTACCATATAGACTCTAAATATCACAGTCATTTGATACACCATTATCTATTTAAAATACATGTAAACATGTTCACAGTTAAAAGTCAGATATTATGTAGTGTTTAATTTTCTCCTTAAACATGTATTTCCATTGCACTTCCCCCATAGAATTTCATTTAACTGTAACACATTTATATGCTTTAAAACCTTTTATTGTCTGCCTAACAATAATCCTCTGCAGCAAAAAATATATTTAAATGCACATTTTTCATTTTATATGGCTATAAGCTTCTATGTGTTAACATTTTTTTTCTGATGGATTACCATCACAACTTATCAAAACAGCATATATATTCAAATTTTGGTAATTTTATCATAAAAAAAGTAAAAATTTTATTGGACATGCATTTCTTATTGAGAGGCATAGTTTTTCCCTATCATTTTTACTTACTGCTACTACAATTTATTGTCAGAGTGAGGCAACGTCTAATATTAATTCTATTAATATTTACTATTGTAGATTTAAGCACTGATAAATAGTTTACACAGATGGGTTTTGAATTTTATTAGAGCAATAGCAAATAGTTCTTTGAATTGTTTCTGAGTTTTGTGTCCAAAATGACCCCATCATCTTTCAAGAGGTTTTACAAAGGAATGTTACCCAGTCACTGAATGACGTTTTCTCACTTCTGGAAAATGTACCCCAAAACGCTTCACTAAACTTATCAAATGGCTATTAATAATACCAGTTACTCTTTCATTTATGGGTATGGTGTTTAACTTGAGAAACTAAAATATAGCTGGAAAATTCGAATATTGTTAAATTAAGCACACTTGCCATGTATCCTATTACTATATTTTTTGATAAAATAATAATATTTCTTATAATCTGTTTTATATATTTTTTCTTCAGAATTTTGAAGCTCCAACTTAGCTCCTTCACTTTATGGGACATATCCCCAGATAGCCTAATTGGCAGAAGTGGTCCTTACAGTAAAACCAATCAACACCTCATTGTGTGATGATGTCTTATTTATGATTCCATTCATAGGTAAATGATTAAGGCTACGATTTTTTTGGCCCAATGAAACAATGCTTGGTCTCCATCAATATTTCATGTATAGACTCTTTGCTTTGTTCTCACAGATTTCTCACTTAGAAGCGATGCATCTTTTGGGGCCTCTGGGTGGCTCAGTGAGTTAAGCTTCCGACTTCAGCTCAGGTCATGATATCGCAGTTTGTGAGTTGGAGCCCCGGGTCGGGCTCTGTGCTGACAGCTTGGAGCCTGGAGCCTGCTTCCGATTCTGTGTCTCCCTCTCTCTCTGCCCCTCCCTTGCTCACGCTCTACGCGTCTCTCTCAAAAATAAATAAACATTAAAAAAATAATAAATAAATAAATAAATAAATGAAAGAAGAGATGCATCTTCTGCCAAGAGTTGGGAAATGGAAGAGGCCAGATTACTGAATGAAACTTATCATCACTCCTACCATCCTCCGTTTAGAGTATACCTGAATTCAGAACATCCGAACATGACTTCAAATACCTCTTTTCTAGCAACACGCATTTTCCTTAACAGAAACACATACAAGATGGGAAAGACATGAAGCCTTATGTGGCTTCAAGGAAGCCTATAGATCCAGTATTTTGACTCCTTGTTTGACACCCACCCCCTATCCCATGCCTCCCTAGCAGGGTTTACATCTGGGCAAAGGACATAATCAGATTCAGAATGGCTGAGAAAGGGGCCCCTGGCTGGCTCAGTCAGAAGAACATGTGACTCTTCATCTTGGGGTTGTGAGTTTGAGTCCGACATTGGGTGTAGAGATTACTTAAAAATAAAATCTTTAAAAAGAATGGTTGAGAAATATTCCATTTCTTGTGTGAGGTGTGTGTGTGTGTGTGGGGGGTGGTATTTGTAAAGGGGGGCAGGAAAGGAGGCCCTCCATGATTCCTCAGATAGAGACATTCTCAGTAGAGAGTCCTTTAAGAGTAGTTCTCAGAAACCCATGCGCTGGGAAGTCTTTGTGTGACCCCAGGAGCCCCCAGTATGAAAAACACTGGCCTTGACCAAGCTCCTCATACACAAATAGGAAAGCTGAAGACCAAGGCAATCTGGTGCCCATTTGAGATCGCAAAGCTAGCTGGTGACAGAACCAAAATTAGCATCTGGGTCACCTCATTCCCAGTCTGACATTCTTTCCACCATGACCATCAACTCTAATGCGATTTGTCATCATCACTGTCATTATCATCATCATCAATATCTTAAATAATAGCTAATATGTGTTAAGCTTTCACTCCATACAAAGTGCTGTTCGAAGCACTTTACATTCATATAGCGATCACATTAGCCTATGATGTATGCTCTATTATTATGTCCATTTTACAGAAAGGGAAATGGAAGCTCAGAGAGACAGAATAATGTGCCTAAGATTACATGACTAGTAATTGCAGAAATAGGAGTCAAACCCATGTCCCAATTCAATGATCCCTGGATTCACTCTTTCAACTACTATTTCCCAAAGTGGTTTCTATAAAATATTAGCCCAAAAAGATGCTGTTACAAGATTTTGTGGTCATAGTGGTTTGACTGTAGCCCCTCTCTCAGAATCACAATGAAGATGAACCCATTAAAGGCACTGAGAAGTCCTGCAAAAATGATACCTACTTATCAACGTTTTATAGGAAAATTATTTTTTTCTAATTACCTATTAATGTCTAGTGAGAAGACTCCCATTAAAGAAGACTAATTTAGGCTCAATATCTGTAACAGTAGGTCAATGGTTCTCAAATTCTAGTCTGCATTAGAATCATCTGGAGGGCCCCAACTCCAGAGTTTCTGATTCAACAGGCCCATGGTGGGATCCAAGGATCTGTATTCCCAATGACTTCCTAGATGATGCTGACGTTGCTGGTCATTGCTGGACATTGATATTAGAAAAATAAAGACTAAGAAACAAGCCCTAACTTGGCATAATGGGAAAAGGAATACAGTTACACTTTTTAAAATCCACATTAAAATCTTGTGAATGACTACCCTACGACCCAGCAATTGCACTAGCAGGTATTCATCCAAGGGATACAGGTGTGCTGTTTCAAAGGGGCACATGCACCCCAATGTTTATAGCAGCGCTATTGACAATAGCCAAAGTATGGAAAGAGCCCAAATGGCCATTGATGGATGAATGGATAAAGAAGATGTGGTGTGTGTGTGTGTGTGTGTGTATGAGGAACTTAAGATACAAAACAGATGAACATAAGGGAAGGGAAGCAAAAATGATATAAAACAGGGAGGGGGACAAAACAGAAGAAACTCTTAAATATAGAGAATACACAGTTGTTGGAGGGGTTGTGGGGGGGGATGGGCTAAATGGGTAAGGGATAGGGGGCATTAAGGAATCTACTCCTGAAATCATTGTTGCACCATATGCTAATGAACTTGGATGTAAATTAAACAATAAATAAAACATAAATTAAAAATAAAGTAAAATAAAATCTTGCAAATGTACACTATAATGAGCAAAAAAAAATCTGTGCATTAAGTAGATGGATAAAATTAAAATATCAGAAACAAAATGGGCACATGAAAAGAAAAGCCCATTCTCTTTGGGAAAACAAAGATAAGCATAGCAAAGATAAGCATATAAAGGGTGATTCCTCTTCACAGTGGATTTTTATTTTTAATTGTCCAACATGTTGTCAGACTTAGATCATTCATGCAGGGATAATATTAGCTGACTATGTGCCAAGCACAATGTGTATTCTGACCTTCATATGTATCATCTTCAACCTTTCAACAACCCAAATAAATATTTTATTATCTTTCTTTCATGGATTAACTTTAAGGTGAACTTGTGTTCTATAAACATAATTGTAGAGTATAAATCTTTGTGACAAAATGGTGTGGAATAGGTACTGTGAATATTCTTTGGTATAGACACTTTTAGATATCTATAGCTTCCGTTTTCTTCTCTGTAGAAAAGATACAGGACGACCCAGTGATTTCTAAAGTCATTTCAGTTTCAGATTCTAATCTTCCACGACCCAAGAAAGAAGCCAAACTGACACTGCCTGAAGAGACTCAGACTGATTTCTTGGAGCAGAGCTGGCCAAATGTTACCACATCAGGCTGTTGGCTAGAACTCTCTGAGCGAAATGAATAAAGACATCATCAACTTCTGGATGTAGGATATATAATTAAGTAGAAAAATGAAGAAAACTTCTGGAGGAAAGAAATTATGAAGAATACTAAACAAGAAAGTATTGGTAATGTTCACTTGATAATCCTTTTGAGTCTACCAACCTTATGATTTTCAATAGGAATCTCACCTCAAGATATCTAACAGGACTGAATCAAAGGAGATTTATTGCAGTGTTTTTCAAACTTGTATGCACACTGCAGTTGCCTTTGGAGCTTCAAAAAAATGGATGCCTTGTCTCACTCCCAGAGAAGATGATTTAAGTGATGTGGAATGTGGGCTGGACTATGGAATTGTCAACAAATACCTTGGTCATTATAATGCACAAACTTGGGCAATGCTGATTCATAGGGTTCTTTCCTATGATTACATTGTTAATTATATCCCCTACTGTGGACTGAACTGTGTCCCTCCAAATTCATTTGATGAAGGCCTACACTTTACATGACTGTATTGGGGACAGGGCCTTTAAGGTGGTGACTAAGGGTGAATGCAGTCATAAGGATAGAGATGTGATCTGATAAAAATATCGCCCTTTGAAGAGGAAGTGACACCAGGTCTGTCTTTCCACCATGTGAAAACAAAGCAAGAAAAGGTGGCTGTCTGCCAGCCAGAAAGAGAGCTCTCATCAGGAATCAAATTGGCTGGTGCCCTGATCTTGGACTTCCCAGCCTCAAGAACCGTGAGAAAATAAATTATTGTTGTTTAAGCCCCCTAGTCTATAGCATTTGTTCTGGCAGCCTGAGCTGCCTAAGACATCCCCTCTTACACTCACTCTATTTCGGATCTCATTCCTTCCTCCAGCGTTGGGAAAGCGTACTGAATCAGGAGCTGCCAGACCAGGGTCAAGTCCCAGGAAGTCACTAAACCTCTTTGAGCTTCAGTTTCTCCATCCAAGTATGGGGGGTATTAACTCCTGTCTCTTATACAGGGTTTTGGAGGGAACTCAATGGGACATGTATATGAAATTACCTTGTAGACAGTATGGCTCTGTACATGGGTGAGCTGCAGCTGGTACCTGCCACTTTCTCTCAACCAGCCTCCCTTTCAAATCCCCTCATTGATCTCCCTCTGGGTTTCCTCCTCAGCATGTTCTCTCAGCCATCTGGTCCCACTCATTTGACCTCACCTCCAATTCCCTGGTTCTCCCATCACTGCTCTCCATCAGCCCAAGTCTGCTAGCAACAAATCCTCCTACTTTTCCTTTATTTGAGAAGATCTTTATTTTGCCTTCATTCTGGAAGTCTATGTTCACTGGATAAAAAATTCTGTGTTCAGAGTTCTTTTACTTCAGTACATTAAAGAAAAGGATGTTTCACTGTCTTCTGCCTTCATGGTTTCTGATGAGAAATCTATGATCATTTGAAGAGTTGTTCTCTTTTTTGGTAACATGTAGATTTTCTCTAGCTGCTTCAAGATTTTTCTTATGTTTTGTTTTCAACAGTTAATTATGTGGCTTGAGTGGGTTTTTAAATCTGTAAAGTTTTATATATTTTACTAATTTGGGAATTTTTTGTCCATTATCTCCTCAAATATATTTTTTTCTGAATAAATCTAACTTTCATCTCTTTCTACTTCTAGAATGCCAGTGAAACAAATATTAGGCCTTTTGATATTGTTCTATAAGTCTCCAAGGCTCTGTTAATTTTAAAAACTCTCTTTCAGATTACATAATTAGTCTATCTTCAAGTTTACTGATTCCTTTCTTTGTCATCTTCCTTCTGCTTTGGAGCCCATTCAGTGAGCTTGTTTTTAAATTTCAGACACTGTACATTTTTTTTACTTCTAAAATGTCCTTTTGGTTCCTTTTTTAAATTATTTCTATGTTTCTGCTGAGAATGTTATTTCTGTTCATTTCAAGTTGTTTGCCTTTACTTCATGGAGCATAGTTATCATAGCTGCTAATTTAATGGCTTTGTCTATTGGTTGTCTTTTCCTCTCAGAATTGTTCACATCTCCTGGTCACTGTATGTTGCCTAATTTTGGATTTTGTCCTGAACACTTTAAATATTATGTTGTATAGACTTGAAGTATTGTTATAATTCTCTGTAGAATTGTTTTTTTGTCAGTGGGCAATCAACCTGGTAGGTTCACAATGCAAGTGCTATCTCACCTTCTGTGGGCAGTGGTTCCAACCTCAGTTTAGTGCCCAAAGCCTTCACCATCCTATTCTGGGTCTTTCCATTCGCACACAGCTTAGGTGAGAGCCCAGGGCTTATGCAGCTCCCATAATTAGAATTAGAGGATCCCCTTCTCCAGTTGTCTTGCCTCTGGGGCTACCCCCACATGCTGGCCAACAGGGCCTATCTTCCTAGTTCCTCTGCCCAGAAAAACAGGGTTTCTCTTTAATTTTAGCTAGCTAGTCTTTCACTCAGCTCCGAATTGTGCCCACTTCAGAGCAAAACCATGAGAAGAAAGGGAGGAAATGGGGATTTCTTCCACCAAGTCTGACAAATGAGGGCCCTTTTTCCTAGTTCTTCTGCCCAGAAATATGGGGGTTCTACTGAGTTTTAGCCTCCTGCCCCACTGCCATCACACAGTTCCAGGACTGGGTCTGCCCTGAGCACAAAAACCACAAAAGAAAACAGAAAAGAAAATGGTAAACTCATGCCCCTTCACAATATATCTGCTTTTTGTTACCTTTCAGAGATCTCAGGTGGTTAGTTTTTGTATTTTTTCCATAGTTTTCAGTTGTAGTCAGTGGGAGAGAGGGGTAGTATGGGCTTAGTCCACCTTGACTGGAACTAGATATTTCATTGTATTTATATTTGATTTTTCTTTTCTTACCTTTCTCTCCCCTTTATATATTTTTCTGTATTTCTTCTACTCTCATCACTCTTATTTTCCATCATTTTGCTGATTTTGTTCAATATCTATACATTAGCTATGTTTATAATTATACCCATATCTAATACATATAGTGTAGATGTATATATGAAGTATCCATTTGTACCACATACATATATAGCATTGTACATATATACCGCATACCCATATGGTATTTCATTGCATAATCATACCAAAATTTATTTATCATATCTGCTGTTGGGCTACTACAAAGAATGCTGTTATGAACATTCTAGTACATGACTTCTGGTGAATATATATTTTTCTGTTGTGCATATACATGAGAGCAAAATTGCTGGTCATAGGATATGTAAAGTTTCAGTTTTCACAGATACCAAAGAAGATTTATTTTAAAGTAATTTCCTATACAGTTTTGGTACACGGCAAAATAGCAGCTGAAAACTGCTCTAGAGCCTACTATAGCTTCCTGTTCGTCATCTCCCATGTTTTCTTTAGCTGTAGGTCCAGAACCATCTCCTCACATAGCCTAAGAATCTGCCCTCAGCCTCCAAAGAGATCTCAGAACCACAACAGCCTTGTGCATTCTAGGCACCACGGGGGTTGGGGCTGAGCTAGAAGCCCACATCTCAGAGCAGGCAAGCCCAGGGTGCTATGGGAGATGGCAGACCCTCAAACATTAGAGGCTCATTGTATAGGTCCTCCCCACCCCTACTTTGCACAAGGATGTGGGGATCTGCTTGCCTACCAAGGACCTGTGTGGTCTTTGTTCTCACTCCTCCTGTCTCCATTCCCTGACCCGACACCAAGTATTTACATCGACTTCTAGTTCTGGTTTTGTCAACACCATTGACTCCTTTTTTTTCTTTTTGCCTTTCTGGAGTTTTATCTGGTTTGCCTCCTCATTTGGGGAACCCCCTGCAGCCCCAGATGATAGGGTCCTCTATCTTGTCATCTCCACCTGTCCCAGTGAGTTCTCCTTGCTCATCCTTGCTCATTGTCCACTAGGGGAAAATCCAAACAAAGGTTCTTCAGGGTCTTCGATTCTATTGTACCCAAGGTTACCTTTTTTATCCTGTCGTTTACCATCTGCTAGAGCTGGCATTTCTTCTGCATGTGCCTCTTCCTTATCATTCATCATCAGTTCTCCAGTTGAAAAAAGCATGTATAACTTCTGGATCAAATCAGTAGTGGTCCCAGAACCATTACTAGGATTGTTCCCTAATACAAAGGAATGCTGCTCCTGGGAACCAAATTCATCAACCAGCTCACTGTTTCCTGTCTCTATTTCATACACCCCAGGAATAAGGCTGAGGTGACAGAGAAAAGAGATGAAAAACACATTAGCCAAGCCCCTTGCAGAATTAAATGTAAATACAGGCAGACATATAACAGCAATCAATTTTATGCATGTGATTAGAACAGTCCAAATGCAGTTTATGGATGAAATCTGACTCAGGGACAATTTTTTAATATTCCAAAGAGAAATCAGAATGTTGTGTCAGGGGTTTAGGACTCCAAAGCAATATTATTTTCATGACTGAATGTTTATTGAGTACTTAGGGTTGTACTTTGCAAAATCAAACTTAAAAGAACCCTTCCTACCAGTTTTCATATGGGTTCTGTTTTTTGAATGGCGAATGTTTTTGTTGCTTTGAAATTTTTTCTTTTGTGTTTTTCTTCTGCTCTAAAATTGCTACAGCTAACCTTTGATATTATAAGTTGTCTGTTTTGACAGTACTCAATATTAGTGTGGTGTTATATAAGGTATTGATAAGAGCCTCTGGTTTTTTTCATAAAAGCAACAGAAATGGGAACATGGTTCTTTCTAATATGGTTCACATTCTATGTGCTATGAACCCTAGATCTGTGCAGCCATCACAAACCAGGAGTATCTCAAACGCGTGCGCGCACACACACGCGCACACACACACACACACCCTGCTACATCCGACAGCCAAACTTGCATCCTGAAAACTCAAACACCATTCCTGTCAAGTTATTTTCATTAGGACTGTTTCCAGCTGTAGTATTACCCAAACTGTGATTTTGTCAACTCACAATACAGTGTTTCCTGAGCCAACGGTCTCTGGGTTGGGAGAGGTGATGTTAACACACTTGGCTATCAGATCTGCAGGGGGATATTTGTTGATGGCACCTGGAGAAAGAGTGGCTGGTTAATCTAAATTTTACCCTTCTGTATTCTATCGCCCAAAGTCAGTTCATCTTTTCTCGTGATGTTTTCAAGATCAAATTAATTTTATAAGGGACTCAGCAAAGTAGACACCCTCTGACATTGCAATGCCTCATTGGTAAAGTCAATGAGATACAGCAGTGATTCAGTAAAAAATTCTTAAGCTCTGTGTGCCACAGGCTTGTGATGTGATTCAAGGATATTTCTCAACCCCTTCTAACATCTGTTTCTTTCCC
Organism: Panthera uncia; assembly: GCF_023721935.1. Taxonomy (NCBI): domain Eukaryota; kingdom Metazoa; phylum Chordata; class Mammalia; order Carnivora; family Felidae; genus Panthera; species Panthera uncia. Next base: position 129,324,286 of record NC_064810.1, read on the forward strand.
TTTAACAGGAAGATCTCTCCAGAAGACACCTTGAGCTATTGAAATGGTCTGCCCTATTTACCTTGGGGTTGGAAGAAGGCATCATTTTTTTTTTATGCTACTATATATAAATCCTGAATTCCAAGATTCCTAAGGGTTACATGAGCCCTGCGGCTTCGCGAGTGGCGGAAAATCTGCATCTCTGTCATTTCCTGGTAAATTTGCAGGAGCTGCAGATAACTACACAAGGTGGCCTCTGCCTCACCCCTAATCCCAACCCAGGCCAGGATTGGCTTGATGCTACAAGCTCTTGGGTATACTGCTATGCCCATGTCTAAAATTGCAACACATGGACAGAGGCTGGGGCAGTCACTGTCACTATAAAAAGACACCCTTAAGCCCCTGCCTGGCTATGCCTGAGCCAACTGTCTGGGACAGAGGCTCTAGAAGAGATTCCTTCCCATGGCTGAAAAGAATTAAAGTCATAGCCAAAGGTAATTTATAGTGAAAGATAGAACAGAAGTCCTTGGAGTAGATGGAGGGTGGTGGTAGTGAGATATTACTGATTACAGCAGTGTCCTTCCTTAAGGGTATAGGAGCTGAAATGTAGTTTAATGAATAGGAACACGGATGGCTCTGGGGTCAGAATGCCTGGGGCTGAGTCTAGAATTCACCAACTATTAAACTGTGAACTTTTGAGCAATTTATTTAATGTCTCTGAACCTTACTTAGTATGCTCACATGTAAAATGGGGATACTAATACTTTCCTTTGAGGGCTGAACTGAGAATTAAATGATATAATCCATTTAAAGAATTTGGCACATAGTACCAAGTACATATTAAACAGATTAGGGTTAAGAGACACTTTTTACCTATACGGGGATTTTTCTGGCTAAGACTTTGACAGTGCAGCAGTAGAGTTCAAGGTCAGTAAGACCTGATATTTTTCTCTGGTTTTCTCACCCCTACTCCCACCTTAGACTCTACCACTCTCCACTGAAGTAAGGAGTATATTACTATGTCAACTGGTGGATTGTACACAGAGACATCAAATCCATTGCAAAAGCAATAGAAGAGAAAAGGTTTAATGACTTACGTCTGATTAAATGAACAAATGGCTTGACAAACTTGGTGATATAGTTCAAATCTGGCTTGTGGGTTCGGCCAAGCTGGACTAAGTGATGATCCAGTGGGTGGCTGGCTAATTCTTCTAATTCCTTGTCGTTGTATACAGAGCCAAAGGAAAACACAAATATGGAGTAGCCCTGACACTTGGCTCTCAGAGATACATTTCTTAAGACTTCCTTGTCTAAGGGGTTGGTTTCTCCAGCAGATATAACAAAGATAACTTTGTTTTTCCTCAGGTTGGGGGTTCCTACAAAGACATTGTCAATTGTCCACTGCAGGGCATGGCCGATAAAAACATCTCCATTGAGCTGTTGAAAAGAGTCTTGGAGATGATGTTTCATTTGGTATATACTGTTATAAGTAACCAAATCAAATTCCAGGTAGACAGGGCATTCTTCACTGTTGGGCATATAGCCTGGAGGAGAGTAGCTCAGGACTGCCACTCTGTCTCCTAACATGGAGGTCAGTGGGTCTGGGGCAATGTGAAAGTAATCAAGCACTGAGATTAGAAAAGTTTTCACTTCCTGAAACTCCTCATTTCCTATTCTTTGGGAAGAATCTATGAGGAAAGCCACATCCATGTAATATTCTTGAAGAGAGGTATCTCCAGGTTCATAAGTAAGACCTGGTTCTTCTTTTCTGCCATGGTTTTCATGTCCTGCAATAGAATAGCTCAAGTCATTCTTTTTAGTAGAAGGCTAAACTTGGAGCTCCTAGCCAAGGATGGCCAATACACATCATGGGATTTTTGCCATGCTTCATTCCCACACCCATGGCAGACATCATTAATCAATTACAGTACTTGTTCTCAGATGCATTTTCCACACATTGCATGGGAAACCACTGGGCATTCAACAGGGGCCGTCATGTGAAAAGAAACGTTTGCTAGCCCATCTCAGATCTCTGTCAAAAAGATCTTTGACTGATCCTCTAGCTATTTTCATATCCAAGATGAAAAACATATAACTATTTTTAGTGCACTCTACATGATCACAAAATTTGCATGAGATCTAATTATTACGCAGTGACCCTTAAACTATATATGTCAAAATCACATTTACTGATGTCACAAACACTTGGACCATTAGATACATGTTCAAAATATGCGCCATAGTGTGATGTCATGAGAGCAAGTATAAATGCTGATTTTAGAATCCAAACTCTTTGTAAGACATTAAATACTCTAAGATGTTGGTTAAGTGCCAGTCTACAGTTTATTGGCCCATGACAAAATAAGGAGCTCGCGCCATGTTGTAAGTCATCTAATTACTAAGTATACTGTTTAGTTCAGCCGACTCCTTCTTTTTTTTTTTTTTTTTTTTTTGTAGCAAGACTTTCTCAATGGAGAAACAGTGCCTTGATTTATATTCTGATGCTAATGTCTTATCTTGCTGCAGATCAGCACTTCAAGAAGCACTGATCTAAGCCTAAGGGATCATAAAACCACGTCTACAACCATGGGATAGTGGCTGGTTGGTGAAGCCACAATAGGAAATCCCAGCTTAGAAAGACAGAAAGTAGGTAGCCAATATTCTTTTTACCATGAAAGAAGTGTGTCTATGAACCTAATCAAGCAAGAAGTAGATTTCTAACAGGCAAAAATTTATTGATCCCCATTTGTGCTCAACTGCATTGTTAAAGCTTTCTATTTATTACTTTATTTACTCCTCACAACAATCCTCGCAAATGAATCAATTAACCTGTATTAATGTCATAAAAACTTGATAATAGAAATAGAATGCAAAAACCACCATGATAGATAATGTTATTAACAGGGCAAAGGCTCCATTAGATGTTTATATGTTCAAATAACTGAATTGCTGGGGTAAGCTACACATTACCTTTTTATCTATTGTTGGATTTTTTTGACAAATAAAAATTATACATAAATGGTAAGGTTTATAATGTGGTATTTTAATAACACTATACCTTGTGTAATGATTACAACAATCAAGTTAATATTATTGGATTTGATTTACTTAAAATTTTGTTTTGAATTTTACATCTATGTTTATGAGGAATATTGGCATGTACTTTCATTTTCACATAATGCCTTTGTCTGGTTTTGCTATCATGGTAATCTGGCCTCAAAGAATGAGCTGGAAAAGAATTTCTCCCTCTTTAATTTTCTGTAAGAGTTTGTGTAGAATTAGTATTATTTCTTTCGTAAACGTTTTGTTGAATTTACCAGTGAAGTTATTTTGGCTTCTATATGGGAAATTTTGAACTACAAATCAATTTCTTTAATAGGTTTAGGGCTACTTAGATTACTTCTTGAATGAGCTCTGGTAATTTGTGAAAATCGCAAGAAATCAATCTGTCTATTTCACCTAAGCTACTTTAGAGGCAAAATATTATTTATCATATTCTCTGACTATCCTTTTAATATGTGTAGACTATGTTTACTCTCTCATTCCTGATTTAATAGTGTCTTTTCTTTTTTCCTGGTCAGTTTATCATTTTCTTAAAAAATTTTTAATGTTTGTTTATTTTTGAGAGAGAAACAGAGCACGAGTGGGGAAGGGCAAAGAGAGAGGGAGACACAGAATCTGAAGCAGGCTCCAGGCTCTGAGCCGTCAGCAAAGCTGACAGTCACCCAATTTTATTGACGTTCTCAAAGAAACACCTTTTTGGTTTCACTGATTTTCTCTTTTCTATTTCATTGAGTTCCACTTTAATTTTATTACTTCCTTTTTTCTTCTGCTTACCCTGGGTTCTTTCTTTGCTGATTTCTTGAGGTGAAATTTGAAGTCATTGTTCTGAAAACTTTCTTCTTTACCAATGTAAGTATTTAATGCTATAGATGATCTTGTAAGTATTGTGTTAGTGGAATCTCACAAATTCTGGTATATTGTGATTTTATTTTCACTCATTTCAAAATACTTTCTAATTTCCTTTCTGATTTCTTCTTTGATCATGGATTATTTAGAAGTGTTTCACTTAGTTTCCAAACACTTGAGGATTTTTTGAAGATCTTTCTGCCACTGATTTTTAATTTAATTCTGTTTTGGCCAGATAATATATTTGGCATGACTTCAATCTCTTAAACTTTTGAGAATTGCTTTATGGCCCACAATACGGACTATCTTGGTGAGTGTTTCATGTGTATTGAAAAGAATGTGAATTTTGTTGTTGTCTGGAGTATTCTATTAATATCCATTAGGTGAGGTTAGTTACTAAGGTTGCTCAAGACTACTGTATCCCTGCTGATATTCCTACCAATTATTGAGAAAGGGTATTGAAACTCTGATGTTCTTTTCACTTTTAAAAAATCTTTTCTCTCCTTTAGTTTTATTTTGGATAATTTCTATTGCCATGTCTTTAAGTTTATTGATATTTTTTTTTTTACCAAATCTGATTTGCTATTAATCCCATCCAGTGTATTGCTCATCCTAGACATTGCAACTTTTTATCTCTACATATTCTATTTGAATCTTTTTCTTATATCTTGCACATCTCTACTTAACTTTTTCACATATGGAATATAGTTATAATAACTATTTTGATATCTTTGCTAATTCTAATATCTGTGTCAGTTCCACTTCGTTTTAAGAGTGATTATGTTCTTGATTATGGTCATGCCTTTCATGCTTCTTTTTGTGCCAGATATTGTGAAATGCTCCTTTTTTTGATATGGAATACTTTTGTTTTCCTATAAATATTAATGTTACATGAAAACGGTTTGATCCTTTTGGGTCGTGCTATTATGATTTAGGTGGCAAATCTAGAGCAGTGCTTAATTTAAAGCTAATTACTCCCCACTACTGAGACAAGACCTCCCTGAGTTTTCTCCCCTAATACTCTATGAATTATGAGTTTTTCTAGGCTTGCTGGCAGGAAAAAGCATTGTTCCTGGCCCTCTGTGAACAACTGGCACTATTCTGTAATCTTTTCTGATGGTTCTTCCCCCAGGCTTAGGGCATTTCTTCATATGCATGTACCGTCACCATTCTGCTGAATAATTAAGGGGACCCTCTGCAGATCTCTGGAATTCTCTCTCTTTGAAGCTCTCTCCTCTCTGGTATTCTGTCCTGGGAACTCTTACCATTTTGGTCTCCCTGGGTTCTCAGCTCTGCCTCCTCATCTCTAGGAGTGCATTTGGGCTCCACTTGAATTCCTCCTTTCTGCACCATGGCAGTAAGCTGGAGCATAGGGTTTACCTCATTTGTTTCTGCCTCTCAGGGATCAATCTTTTAATTCCTGATGTCTAGTGTCCTGAAAACTATTGGGGTGTGTGTGTGTGTGTGTGTGTGTAGAGATATAAATATAAATATAAATATAAATATAAATATAAATATAAATATAAATATAAATATAAATATAAAGTATATATACATATATATATATATAAAATAGATAAGAACTGGCCATTTTGTTTGAGATGTTCCTATGTTCTCTTCCTTTTCACAAAAGGACTAAGAATTCATCATTTTTATACCAGATTCTTCCTTTATCAATACACTTGTAGTAACTGAATAGGATTTTGTATTTCACAAGTATGTATAAAACTTGTGGGCCTCCCATTCCCCACCAGGAACCTAGTTTTAAATTCTTCTTAGAATTTTTTATCAAGATAAAGGTCTCTAATGAAACTATTAAAGTGTAGACAAAAGCATTTATTTTATATTCTTCCTCGCTGTGACTGCTATGTAGCACACTTTAGCCCTAAAACATCACCACCAAAAACGCTTCTAGAGTTCTTGGCTATAGTGGATTAGCAACTGTGAAGGTCAGTTAAATAGTCATTTCTGTCATGTTGAAGTTTACCATCCTGGAGTTAAATAACCACCACCTGCTCTGTCATCAGTATCTCTGTTTTCCAACTAAAGCATTCTGGCTTCCTTATAAAGGTCAATCAACACACTTTATCAAAGCACGAGGAAAAGTATTTCACAAATGTTTTGACAGAGGAAGAGGGCTGACTTATGTTAGTGAAATATTTTTTCACACGTGAAATATTTTTTCACACGTGCTCATATCAAAAAGATTACTGTTTTTTCCAATTTTCTCTTTATAACTGAACAAAATCTCAATCCTTTTCCAAAGTACCCAGCAGCATTAATTTCTAATGGGGTGTATTTTCACCTACAAAATCGATAAAAATAGGCTGTCTTTCTAAAAATTTTTTTTATGTTTATTCATTTTTGAAAGACAGAGAGAGACAGAGCACAAGCAGGGGTGGGGTGGAGAGAGAAGGGGACACAGAATCAGAAGCAGGCTCCAGGCTCTGAGCTGTCAGCACAGAGCCTGACGCGGAATTCGAGCTCACGAACCATGAGATCATGACCTGAGCCGAAGTCTGATGCTCAACTGACTGAGCCACCCAGGCGCCCCTAGGCTCTCTTTCTATTTACAGGAATAGCATGAGACTCAAGAAGCTCAAAGTGGATGCTTACGGTTAGAAAACTCTAAATTTGTCAAACATAAAGAATGATTTTTCTACTTTGAGTTTAAATTTATTTTACTTAGGGAGAGTGAGCCTTCAAAAATATTTTCCCTCAAGAAAACCTGGCAGGAGTGTGGATACAATATACCCAGAGCTCATGGCAATGCTGTGTATTTTCTGGAAATGTCAAGAAGCCAAATTCCCATCTTCAAGTCTATGGAAGAATTTCCTCAGAATGGCAGAAGAGGAAGGGCTGGCTCACTTTATTGTGGAGGAGGCTTGGAAGGAATGAAGGATCCAGTTAGGTTTCCAGGGAAGCGCCCCCAGAGATTAGCCTAACTCTGGCCAACATGTAAGCCATAACACCATATGTGCTCCAGTAACTTTAGGGAGAAGTGGGGGTGGAAAGGGAATTCAGAGAGAAGGGAGAAAATTCAGGACCTGCGCCATTTGGAATGGGATTAAGTATGCTGTGAAGTAGCTATACTGCTTTTCATGGCCTTCGTGAGAAACCTCAGGATATGCATGAGTTATCCAGTGATCTGGCCCTCTGTCCAGGGGACAAAATGAGCCATATGTTCTCCACAGGCAAGCCACATGTACAACTGAGACTACCTTATGTGCATATTTCTGTCCACATGAGCTGTGGCTGAGAGGTTCAAGTTAACCTTGTTTTGTCAGACTTCCCAGGAGGTTAGCAATGTGTTCTTTGCTGCTTTCCCACCTTCTGAGTATTTAATTGAGCGTTCAGTTCACTTTAGGTCTTGTGCTCAGCTCTACGCATGCCTTCTCTCATTTAACCTTCCACAAGGCACTATGAGGGTAGAATTATCATTATTCCCTTTCTGCAGATGAGCAAGCGGAGGCTTGGAGCGAGTAAATGACTTGGCCAAGAAATGACAGCCTCTAAGGGGAAGAGGCAGGATTTGAGCCCCACTCATGTAACTCCTTCAGAACTGGTCATCAGACATAAGAACACTGCAGACACATTAAGGGACACATGAACCACCTCGCTAAAGGCCCTGGGACCTGATCTGAAGAATGAGGTTCTCGGTCAACTGCTATTCCTTCTGACTGAAGCCACTAGAGAAAGTTTTCTTCCAAAAGTAGGCAACTAGATGAATTAAATAAAATTTGCAATTTTGTCTTCTCTAGGTATCATACGACAGTGGTTATGAGTAGAACCTTTGCGGTTTGAGTCCTGTCTCTGCCATTTGTTACCTCTGTGACCCTCTGTATCTCAGTTTCATTACTTAAAAACAGTAATAATAAACCATAACCTTATAAGGTTTTTTAGAGAATTAGATAAAGCTTGTACTGTGCCTAACATATCCCGAATACTCCACAAATACAATTTTTAGAGGGAAATAAACAAATGGAAAAGTCCCAGACATCTGAAAATCCTTCCCATGTTACTATATTTCACAAATCAGAATTTCCATAAGAAAACATGCATAGTCAACTAGTGTTAGTGGAACACAGCTTGCACATGCGTACATATGTGTGCTCTCAGAAATGAGAACACAATACATTCTGTTGTGTTTATGAATGCTTAACTATGGAGGAGTTGGCAATAATTTATGTACCTTTCCATTTAAAAATGCCACCCCTTGGGGTGCCTGGGTGGCTCAGTCAGTTAAGCATCCAACTTCGGCTCAGGTCATGATCTCATGGTTCGTGTGTTCGAGTCCCATGTCGGGTTCTGTGCTGACAGCTCGGAGCCTGGAGCCTGCTTCGGATTCTGTGTCTTCCTCTCTCTCCAACCCTCCCCTGCTCGCACTCTGTCTCTCCCTCTCAAAAATAAATAAGCATTAAAAAAAATGTAAAAAAACAGGTGCCACCCCTGGCCTGTCCTCCCTCCTGTCTGCTGAGGTCACTGGCCAAGCTCTAAGCTGGGGAAGCAAGGGAGGGAGGCTCAAGAGTATGTGTGACTATGTGTCATGATTTTACACCAAAGAAAAAACCAGACACATTAAAAATTCTCTTGTTTTGTTGTATGAGGTCCTCTCTTCCCCATCTGCCTGAATAAGTAGAAGGGATGGTCTTAAAATAGATTTCATCCTTTGCCCCCAAAGACTTAGAATAAATACCTTTCTTGGTGTAGACTCTTCTAGGTGGCACTTAGTCTGAAAGACTCACTCTTGCTGTCGCTTCATGCTCTGAAACAATAGTCTGCAGAAGGTACCAGCATACTGAGAAAAAGTGATGCGTGCCTTAGGAATTATTTAGACCCAAACCACCCAGATCTGGCATTTTAGTCTTCATGGTGTTATTCTGCGCTCTGGCCTCTGAATGAGTTTATAAACAGTTTATGAAATCAATTTATTCTGGCCTGAGTGCCTCTGGATGAGTTTATAAGTAGGAATTTTTTTAAATAAAATTAAAATTTTAAAATAAAATGGCACTACCAAAATGACTTAGAAATAAGTCTCCCAAATGATGATGTGATTGAACTTCTTCTCAAATTTGGCAACTGGATATATTTCTTCATCTGTAAATGCAGACAATGCCATCGGCAAGCAACAGGGAACACACCGATAAAAGTAAGTGGGCATGGGTTTGAATCCTGGCCCTACCACTTAAAGCTCTGTGGCTTGGCTTGAAGTTCTTAACTTTTGCATGTTAAATATCCTCATCTGTAAAGCACACAATGTAATAATAATAAAAATGATAGGCTTTTTGGTACAGATTAAATGAAATCATGTATGTAATGTGCTTAGCATTGTGCCTGGCACACAGTTGCGCTAAGTAAGCAGTAGCTTCTGTGGTTATGGTTATTCCTCACGCATTATTCAATCGTCAAGTGAGAGAGTGCCCACAGTGCTTTGAGAATCGTACTGCATGGAATAACCCAAGCATCCCATTTGCACTTTTAATCAAACTGAATACTTTCTGACCACAAGTATCCTTGAAGACCACAAGCTCCTTGAAGACGGGGCCTCTGAGTCTTTAAAACAAAACAAAACAAAAGCTCTCTAACCCCCCCAAAGAGACTAGCTCAGGGCTTAACTCAGAACAGGAGCCAAATACATGTTTGCTCCATGAAAGGCCATCTGAGTAATCATATAAGCATAAATGCTTAGTGCTTTCATATAGTTAAGCCCTCAGCGGGGGCTGTCACTATCACCTCCACCCCCATCACCTCCCCACCAATACCAGTATCACCGTCCTGACCATCACCACCCAAGTCTCATACCCTTACCTCCATCTCTGCCATCAACAATGTCACTGTCGCCAACATCCCCACTACACACCTCTACCCCACCAGCAGCAACAGCTAACATCTTCACCGCCACTGCCTTCACCTCTACCGCCACCATCTCTATGGTGGAGATGCCAACACCATTTCTACCACCACCACCGTCACTATGACCCAATTACTACTCCAAGCAGCCACGTTTTATTCCTTAAGAAAGAGTCCACATAAAAAAATGTCAGTCGTGCTCTAGAGCATTACTTTATCACTTGCAGTAAATAATTGCTTGAGATATACAGAAGCAACCGTCATGTGCATCTGAATTCAAAAAGTCCACACACCTTGAACCATCAGTTCACATCAGTTTTGCCCACCTGCAAAACCTTCAAGGAAGACAACCAAAACTGGTCATCTTAATGTCTTAAGCGGATCAGGAAACTCAGTTGATTCCCCCAAAGAACATCAAGATGGGTGAGACTTCCTAAAGAGTTCATGAAACATTAAAATTCAGGGGCTCCTGGGTGGCTCAGTTGGTTAAGTGTCATATTCTCGATTTCAGCCCAGGTCATGATCTCACGGTTCATGGGATTGAGCCTTTATCGGGCTCCACGCTGACAGTTGCAGAGCCTGCTTGGGATGCTCTCTCTCCCTCTCTCTCTCTCTGCCCCTCTCCTCATTCGCACATGCTCTCTCCCACTCTCTCTCAAACAAACATTTAAAAAAATAAAATAAAATTCAGGTATGACCACAATTTTATCACTGACCTCCTTTTTAGAATGTACACTGATATGAAAGTAGGACACTCCACTGGTGTTCCATAGGGGACTCAGAAGCCAATTCTGCTGCATTTAATTCCAGCACAGATTTAAATTTAGCAGAAGTCAAGATAACATATTCAAGTTCAGTACATGACAGCAAAAATTAGAAGGTAAGTGTTCAACAAGAGATAAATAAATTCACTCATTGAAAGCAACATTATGAGGATACAGAAAAACCAGTGTGAAGCCTGCGGCAATATGTAAAACATATGACATATTACATGGAAAACAGAATATCCAATTGAATGAAACTATGTAAACCTATATGCTATGGAAAAACCAAAGAATATATTCTGCACTACAAATAGCTGCTTACTAAATTATTTGAGGTTCTCAACATTCAAATTTTGTACGTTTATAATTTTTAAAAAATCAGCAGAATTTTGAGAGTCTAAGAGTGTAGGGATTGTGAGTCCCTATTTTGAATCTTCCCGAATGACCTTGGGAGTACGAAGTTTCTTCTAAAACAGGGTTTCTCCCACTATTGACAGTTTGACTGGATAATTCTTTGTTGGGAGGGGGAATTCTGGGCATTGTAGGATGTTTAGCAACATCCATGGCCTCTACCCATTAGATGTTAGTAGCACTCTCCAGTTGTGACAACAAAAATCATCTCCAGACATTGCAGTAAGTCTCCTGGGGCAGGTAGAGCGCAATTGCCCTTAGGTGAATTTGCAAGAGGTCATCACTAAATACCTTTTCAGCTCTAATACCCTGTGACTGAGTCGAAGTCAAAAGACATATTGGCTTAAAAAAAAAAAGAAAAAAAAGCTGATTTGTAGATTGGAAACAGATTAAAGTTAGAAAAATAAAAAATGTAAAACAAAGACTGCAAAATCCCTTAAGCGCGATACCAGATTAGCTGAAAGGGAGAAGTGTTGCTTCTCATCACCAGATGAAATTCATTGAAAAGAACATCAGTTGAAGTTATCCTATGGCCTGAGACCCCTTAAAGCTATGAGCGAACCCTAGGCCGAATTTGGGTTAATATTTAATGTTTCATTACAAATTATCCTGTCCTTTAATCTTGAAAGTAGACTGACTGTATCTTAAACATTGGTCAACAGAGCATACTTGATGAAAGTGCTATGCTTACCAGTGGGTCAACACTCGCAAGATGCTTAGAATTAAACCACCCATTTTTCATTACATAATTCCAAAGAACTCATGTATTTCATTGGCACACAATTAGGAAGGACTGAATTTTCCAAAGAATTTTTATATGGCAGATGTTGTGGTCAAAATGCATGATATTATCTCTACATTATCTCTATATATTTAGATCTTAAAAAGCGTTTTTGTTAGATGTTAGACGGAGAGAGGGAGGGATGACTGTTCAGTGGTCTTAGATGAATAAAATAAAACCGTAACGCAGTTCACCTGGAATCCTTCGGAAACGGGACTCCCACTTCTGTTCTGTGACACTACTAGACATTCAATTGCTTTCGGCTCCATTGAGAACGTAAAGCAAATCCGGGACCCCAAAGTGGTAGGGTAAGCAGTAGTTCTGAAGATACAACCTGTGTAAGAGTCTCCTGTGCTGCTGGTGAAAACTCAGATTGCTGAACCCAGCCCCAGAGTTTCTGACTTAGTGGGTCTGGGATGAATGCTGAGAAGCTGCATTTCTAACGAGTTTCCAGGGGCTGCTCATGCTGCTGGTTTAGGGACCACCCTTTGAGAATCCCTGGGATAGTGGATCTCAAACTTGAGGACATACCAAAATCATCAGTGGTTTTCAAGCCCGTAGCCCTTCTTCGCCACTCAAACCCCTAAATATAAAGCAGTCGTTCTGAGGAGGGTTTAGCAATCTGTGTTTAGGAAGGACTTACAGGTGATTCTGATACGGACTGTTCTTTAGCTGCTGATAAGGACTGGAGAGGGCCAGGAAAGGTGATGGAATTGAAGGCAAACTTGGAAATCAGAGCAGGTGGTAAGAAGCAAAGGGATGGGCACAGGTAGAGAGATGGTGATTATGCTTCCTGTGAAAGATACACAACTCACTGCCAGTGCACGGGACTCTGGAAACTATACATTTCTTAAACAGTTCAGATTCCCACTTTCCCCCAAGACTCTCAGTTCAAGAGCAGGAAAATCAGCCATCAGCATCACATTACAAATGAGTAATAAGCACAGCATATGGAGGTGCTTATGCAAGTTATCAACCTTTCCTTTGTGCCATACATCTGAAACTAATCAAAGCTCATCTCTTAGCAACTGAATACAGTATCTGAACCACAATGTACTTTCCGGGGACAGCACATTATATACAGAGTTCTCAGCAGGTTTTTGCAACTGGCTAAAGATGATGAAAGAAAGAGAAGGAGGGAAGGAGGGAGGGAGGAAGAAAGGAAGGAAAGAGAAGGAAGGAAAGGGAAGAAAAGAAAGGGAAGGAAGGAAGGAATGAAGGAAGGGAGGGAGGAAGGGAAAAAAAGAAAATAGCACAAAGTCCCTAGACAACAATTATGATCTGAAACTCAGACTTATTTTAAAGGTTAAAATATATATATTATCCTTAGGTCTGACACTCACACTGTTTGCAGGCACCACAACATGACAATATCCTCCACAGAGCTCCCAATACACTTCAACCCATTCCAGGAGAAATGAAGTGGGGAGGGGCAACTAACAATCTACATTTTTTCCTACTAGAGCCATGTACAATTGTTTGTTCAGCCAAAATGGACCTTCCGCTGGCTACAAGTATCTCAGTTCTCCAACATCTGGAAAACCAAATGAAAAGTCTTTCTAATATTACTGAACAATGGTTGTTAAAAATGGCAACAGGCGCGCCTGGGTGACTTAGTCGGTTAGGCATCCGACTTTGGCTCAGGTCATGATCTCACAGTTCATGGGTTCGAGCCCCGCATCAGACTCTGTGCTGACAGCTAGGGCCTGGAGCCTGCTTTAGATTTGTTCTCTCTCTCTCTCTCTCTATCTGCCCCTCCCCTGCTCATACTCTGTCTCTTTCTCAAAAATAAATAAACATTTTAAAAAATGGCAACAAGGAGTTTCTTTTTCTTCTTTTCTTAAATATCCAGTCATATCTGTCTTTTCCTGAAAAGATTCACATTTCTGAGTTCTTAGACTTTAGAATGCTTACCTCTAATGAAACAATCACAATTGACAGTTTGGTATTCTAACCCTGTCAAACAACTTATTTTTTTTTCTTTTTCTTCTTTTTAAACCAAACCATCATAAATTCCTATACCATATCATTGAAATGAACACCCAAAATTAGCTATATCCATTAAAAAGAAGTATTCTATTCTCTTGCTTGAGCTATGTCTATAGGATAATAAAAATTGTTTAAAAATAGACAATTGAATGTCATGATGCCACAGCATTACACACATTTGGTTTTACTGCATTACCTCTTTTTTTAAGCCTTATGTTTCAACTAATGATTGACCTTTTTATTCTTAATTCTAGCTTCAAAAGGGAAAGTTCAGTTGCTTTTGCGATAAATTCAAATATTTATATTTCATAAGGAGGGGGACAATTCATCTAAGGAAATCACTGAGAATGAGTATGATTCATTCTTAGGAATAAGTGGCACGAAATTGGCCCCTTTTTCTATTAAACTTGTGCAGTCTAACAACATACATGATACTTAGGACATAATGCTTGAAATGCGAGCATGCTGGCCAAAGGAGCATTTTGGAAGCCCGTAGGTGTACAGCTGAAATGGTTGAAGTCTGTTTAGAACGTCACCCTTTTCAGTGAAAACACAGACAAAAGTCCTCTGTGTCTGATTGGTTTGAAACTATTAAACCTGCCGGAAGAGAACGGTTTCTTGCTTTGCCATTCAGAGTAGGCCGCGGGGACGTCTGTGCTCTGTCTTTTCCAAGTACCTCCGACATAACATACCTTCTCATGCAATTGCAATGTCTGAGGCCCTGGCCCGGCCAACTTTTAAAGTGATTTCAATCCTTCCTTTGCTCCAATGTTCTCTGTATTTTTTCCTTCTACTACGTCACACTAACCTGTTAAGCTGTGGAGGCTAGAGAAATCTCAAGTTAGGTGAGAATATCAGGGACATTTCTTAGAGCTTATATCAGTGATCTCCTCAGTGGTGCCTGTTGCCGTCTAAATCTTCATTTTCAATAAAAGCTGTTGCAGCTACTATGTTGAACTCGAGAAAAGCTGCTTTAGATAACACGATTCATTTTACTTGATTCTCTGCTAGTGTTAAAAGATGAGGACCCCGTCATTTAAAAATGTCCATCATCACTTTTCATTTCCTTACCAGAAGTGAAACTTGCAATTTCTTCAGAATCCTGACCTTTTTCATATTTAATCGTTAATTCTTGTGGCATCAGCATGTGGCTTGGGATGTAAACCAAGTGGTCACTTCCACTGTCCTCCAACACAAAGGATGAGTCTCTCCCAGCACTTAATTCCTGGCCAGGGAAGCTGTTCTCTCCCGAAGAAACCTCATGTGGCTCAGGAGTAAATCTAGCAGATAAAATGGAAAGCTTTAGGTGAATCTCCACAGCTTTGGGAATGCAAATAAGATTTCCTAACAATGTGATATATTACTTAACCATTTCTTAAAAGAAATACAGATTAGATAAAAATCTAAATGCATTTCAATACAATTATTAAGATTTTCTTATTTTTAAAAAGTATAAACTGACAAATAAAAATTCCCATTTATCCTTCCTTTTCCCCCATCTGCTTATTGCCTAATAACCATTACTTTGGAATAAACCAAGTCTGATTGGTGACAGAGTTTTAGATAAATGACAAGAACCTCTATCATAGGTTATTTGGAACCACCATAATCCCTCATATTGATATCAATCCCCATAGAAAATACAGAAAATAGTAATTTACCAAAAACTGTTCTGAGAAGAATAAGACTGTACAAAACTTACCTCATTGACATCATAGCTCTTAAAATGGTATTACATTTATAGTCTTAGGAGTTTAAGAATTCTTTATAACTTGGTAACACTGTGTTTTGTTTAGATGATGACAGAAAACACATTCAATACAAGTTGATTTTTACTTTTATTCTATTTAGGCACCTTTTTGCAATTTCAATGTCCATGTTCACATCTGTGTTTGCTACTAATATTCAGCACCCAGGAGTATTATTGCCTTAACTGTTGAGAGTTAATGAGGAAAGGGAAAAAAGTCAGATACGACACATGAATAATACGTTCACCCCAAGTGAAAGCCAAATGATATCATGACACACAATATGCATAATTCTGCAACAGTACCAGGTAAGGACAAGGGGTGAGGAATTAAGACATCATGCAACAGAGTAGACAAGCTGAAAGCAGACGTACCTCTGCAACATGCATCATATTTTACATTCGTTTATCAATATGTACTGTATTTTTTTTAGTTTTCAGGAATTTTATTTTGGCAAAGCAGAATCATCCGCTATCTTAAATTAGTGTTTTAAATTTGTGTTTTGCTGGGTTTGCTTGGATGTGATGCACATTTTTTTTAGTCTGATAGTGGCACAAGAACTGTAAACATAGCATTTAGGTTTACATGTTCGAGTAACATTATAATATTTTGTCTGCAGTTCTGTAAGAATGGATTTGCCCTTAAGTGAACTCATGACTTATCCAATGTAGGGAAATACTGCTTCACGTGACATCAGTGCCATATTATTCTTCACGTGTTGGCTGCTGGACACTTTCTTGCTAAACTACCAAGTAAATGCAATCTGACATTATAGGAATACGTACTTGCATGAGTTCTGAGAATGCTTCGTCTTGCTGTTTTGCTTCTGGATGTGTGTAAGAGACCTTATCTGTTCTGAGAAGCTCTTTGCTTAATTGCAATCTGAGAGGAAGGAGTAATTATGGGCTTAAATCTAGGCTTTTGCAAGGCTGCAGTCAGGGATCCGAGCTTGGGGAAGTAAAGAGAGAAGTACAGAGAAACCAAAAGGGCTACTCATTCTGTTTGAGGTTCAAGATTCATTCTAATTATTTACATTGTTATTTAGGATATGACTTTAAGAAAAAATACTTACATGTGCACTTTAAGAAAAAATACTTACATGTGCAATTACGGTGTGGGGTCTTTTATGCTATCTTTTGGGGTATGAAACAATGAATCATATGCAACCCCAGACTTCGGTGAGACATGACATTGGGATATACTCTAATAAGTGCCTCCACAGCGTAAGGTGTAAGAAGGTACAAGAAAGTAAGGACTTTGAAAGTAAAAATGGGCTTCAAAGAGGAGACAGCTTCATCAGGGCCACGGTTGATGGGTAAGATCTCACTGGTAGCAACAGAGTTCCAGGTGGTGTGACCAGAAACCCAGGAGGGTGAAGCAACGGTTCACACAAGGCAGACAAGACTCCAGTGTGGCCAGAACTTAGTGCTGACGGTGTGGAGAGAGGAGAAGGGAGGCCAAGGTGGTTGAGCCGAAACTGTGGGTTCTATTCTGGGGAACATTTCAATGTGGGAATTTCTCAGGAAACCATGAATTGAAAGACAAATTTGTAATAAAGCCCATGAGGATGTTATAGACACATCAATCCGGAAAGCACAGTTGCCACGTAACAAGTGCTACAGAAAATGGAATACATGAAAAGCCTTTACTTCAGAGACCTTATTAGCCTCCTCGACCTAATAACCCGCCGTCAGCCAGTTGTATACCCATGAGTCAATTAACAGTCCCTTGTACATGTAAGAGCTTTCTAACTCACAGGAAATCGCTGTATTGATTATCCTCTCCTTCTGCACCGATGAGTCTACAGGCATTCTCAAGCATTGGTGGTGGGTACTGGTTGAATCCCCCTATTGAGAGAGCAAAGTTATAGTTAGATTCTGAAATCAGAAATTAGGTTTGCTAAGGAACAAGAATCCCAACAGGAATTGGCTTGAAGCACTAAATGTCACTAAAATATTTCAGCAAAACTTGGCTGGGGTGCACACAGAAAATAGTAGCAACTAGAAATAGCATTCAAAATTTGATTTCAGAGGGCTTTGCAGCCAAAGAATTACTAGGCTCATGGAAACAAACCTCCTTGAACTGCTCATTTAAGGGTTAATTGTGAGGCAGAGACACGTGATTTCCACATGCTCAGGCTAACAGAATCTAAGGGAAATTTTATTCTGACGGGCGTTTCCACTCAGATTTATGCTAATAGATCAAACATAGAAAAGGTAGCATTTTATTACATGATGCTATTTCTGTGCTTCTGCGCCCATTAACGTGGATTTCCTAGGAGGAAAATAATCAAAGAAAAGATTTTAGCTTATTGATCTAAATAACATGCCCCGTTATCCCCTCGCCATTGCTTTTCTATAAGCTATGGAATATTAAGAAGCGTATCAATTTTTCCCTTCGTTCAGGAAAATACTTTTTAGTTAAAGGAGGCTTTTGGCCACTGAATGAGCCACAATTCCATGAAAATATTTCAGAATGTTTGTGGTTTCATAACAATTGTACTTCTTTAGTTCTTAGAGGAACATTTTTTCCCCTTTCTCTGAAATGACACTATGTCGTCTAATCAATTGCATTTGACAACTGCTATTAGTGAGGCAGGAACTGTGATACAGGTGGTATTTCCCGTGTGTGTGGGAACAGCAAACGTGTCAGCACCAAAGCTTGTAGAATAAGGGTCAGTAGTTTAGAAAAAATTCCCAGAAGTATGAGTAGAGGAGTCTTTTAACTCCTACAAACCAAGTGGTTATAGGACGAATTGGAGACATTTAGCAACACTGTGAAGGCGGAAATCAAAAATAAGCTAGCGCTAATAACTGCAACCTGAGGCATCCACCGAGTCCAGCTTTAATTATTCTATAGTCTTTTAAAAGTGCTGTGTCATCATCAATCTTGATGACATAAAGAACAATATTGCATGGAACAAGACAATCAATCCACAAGGTATCAGTGAATCTGAGTCAAGAAATAGCTCACAGGAATCCAATTTTGAATATAAAGACATTTTAGGAATGCCTCCACCAGTCTATTTTATACATATTCCCTTTTGATGCATGCACAAGAGTGATATCCGATAGTCTATCTAAAATTTGAACTCTTTTAATTACTATAAAATATAAAACTCTAATAGGCAAGTTGGTACCAACAGTTAATTGGAAGCACTTTTTCTTTCTTTTTACGTAACATAATGGAATATCATACAACCGAAGGCATTTAAAGAAAGAACATGATATTCCCAAGAGGGAAGGTGTTGGGATTCTTCAATCAAATATGAGTTACAGCAAAAAGATGGAGCTCTCTCTGCAATGGAGAGTGAACTTTCAAGATACCGTCAAAATGGTACTGTTGGAGATTCCTTGAATGTCAGGGCAACTTTGGAGTTCAAGGGTAGTGAGGTTGGCTCCAGCAGAACCAAGGTCTACACCTGGTAGAGTCTCAGAAAGAAAAGGTTCAGCCCCGATTCTATGGGATGCCCTAGAGGCAGGGTTTCTCAATTTTAGTGCTATTGACAATTTGGCCTGGACCATCTTTTGCTTTATGGAAGAGGGGATGGTATCCTGCATCACTGGAGGATGTTTAGCAGCATCCCTCGTCTCTACGCACTAGATGCTAGTATCCTTTCCCTCAGTTGTGACAAAAAAAAAAAAGTATCTCCAGACATTTCCAAATGTCTGGGGGACAACATCATCCCCAGTTGAGAACTATTGCTCTAGAAAGAATATTTCTCAAACCATTTGTGGGGAAGGTATTTTTACTTCTCATCCTTTGCAGACTGATACTTGTGGTTTCCATCTTGTTACGTGAGACAAGGTACACTGCTCACGCACTTGTATGCTGCGGCAATGTCAAACTGCTTTAAGTTTCTAGATGTTTATTCTCAATTTCTGAACTTCTCTCTTGCAGATCAGTTTGTGGACTAGCACCCACCCTAGTGACATTTTGTAGTGCATTGGCCCAGAGCCTTCCTACTCACAATGTCATTCTTGGCCCAGGAGCACAGACATCATGGGAGAGACTGTTAGAAATGCAGAATCTCAGGCTCCATCCTATACATACTGAACTGGGACTTGCATTTTAACAAGATTCCTATGTGATTTGTATGCTTAGACTCTTCGGGAATAGCACAGGACTGCGCCATCTTTAAACCTTCATACAGGTCTCCAGGGCGTGCCAAACCAGGTATCGGGGGTGCCTGGGTAGCTCAGTCAGTTAAGCTTCTGACTCTTGGTTTCAGCTCACGAACTCGCAATTCGTGAATCCAAGCCCAGCACTGACAGTGCGGAGCCTGCTTGGGATTCTCTCTCTCGCCCTCTCTCTCTCTACTCCTCCTCTGCTCATGCATTCTCTCTCTCTCTCTCTCTCTCTCTCTCAAAATACATAAATAAACTTTAAAAAAAAGAAAGTAAACCAAGTGCAGTAGGGAAAACTTTTATGTAAATACTCATCAAAGAGCTGCTAAAGCTTCTTCAGGTTGAACAAATGTGGCTCTGGAGACCTCCAATCACTCTGTGCTTTCTAGTCCTGAGATCTAATGTAAAAGACATTCTATCATGAAAAAAAGTCTCACCACATTATGACCAAGGTAAAAACAGGATATAACCAGGATATGTCCCATCTCTGTCTCCATCGCACCATCCAATGGTTATATTTGGATAAGCTCTAGATTCAAAGATGTGTTAGGCTATCAATGCTATTAGCAAACACTAATTTATTAAAACAAAGAAGAAAAACAAAATAATGGCTTACGTCTGACAGAGTGAACAAATGGCTTTAAAAACTTCGTAATATAATTCAGGTCTGGTTTATGAATCCTCCCAAGTTGTATCAGATGGTGATCAAGTGGGTGGCTGGCTAACTCCTCTATGCCATCCTTGTGCGCAGAGCCCAGGGAGATCACAAACATGACGTAGCCTTGACACTTGGCCCTCAGAGCCACTTTCTTTGCGAAATCCTTGCTCTCGCGATATTCTCCAGCTGAGATCACAAAGATGACCTTGTGTCTTCTCAAGTTGGGTGTCTGTGCGAAGAGATTCTCCATGGCCCATAGTAGGGTGTGGCCAATAGTGGCTTCTCCTTTTAGCTCTTGGAGGGAAGTCTGGATGTGCCTCTTCATTAGGACTTGGTTGTCATAAGTTATAAACTCAAACTCTGTTTTTACCACACCCTTCCTTCTCCTGGAACTATCCCAAGGAGAATAGCCCAACAAGGCAATCCTATCACCGAAGTCTGAGGTTATAGGTTCTGAGGCAACCTCAAAGTTGTCAATCATAGAGCTCACCAAGGTTTTCACAGCCTTAAACTCATCACTTGCTATAGTCCGAGAACTGTCTAAGAGGAAGGCTACATCCATGTATGAACTTTCAGGTAAAAAAACCTCTTTGATGCAATCACTTGGAAAACATTTATCTGGAAAGATATAGAGAGACTTATCAACGGTTCAATATCTGCACAACAAGACACTGTTGTTTGAGATCTTATTCAAGTGACTCAGTAACTGATTACCAAGAGTTAATAATCTGACCAATACCTCTTTAATCTCACATTATTTAAGTTAATGAGGAATTCTCAACGTCCCAAAATTTCTGTGGCCACTAGAGGACAATTTGGGAAGGTCTTTTTGAAAGCAGACGTAGGGAGCACGCAGGCTTGAAGTCTACGAGTCATGTCTAAACTCATTTAGAAAATATTTTCAGTATTTTAGAGATTTTTGATACAAACTACCAAACTGTCTCCAAGAAAAGCCACATCATTTGGGAGAATATTCTAAACAACTTTCACCTTCTGTGGAAGCTCTAAATATTACAAAGATTAAAACTCTGATGTATGGCATTGAAAGACTAGAAAACTTAAAATAGAATCTATGACCAAAACTAGAAATATCTGATAAGGCCAGATTTAATAATTCGCTCAGAAGGCATTTGTTTCTGCACGATAAATTCTTCTCATGGGTCTTACCATAGCAAATGGTACAGCGCCGAAGTTTTGACACAGACTCCCCATTTGGAGAAATTGGGATCACCTGAAAGGTTCCAGTGTTGTCAAACTACAATGAAAAACAAGTATATACTTATTCTTTAACCATTATCTGGAAGCCATTGTGCACTCACTTTAAGGACTAGTTTGAAAAATCCCTAATGAATCACCATTATCTTGCATTACAGTCCAGTACATGTTCTCTCAACCTCTCTCTCTCTCTCTCTCTCTCTCTCTCTCTCCCTCATTCTCTCTCTCTCTCTCTCTCTCTCTCTCTCTCTCTCACACACACACACACACACACACACACACACACACACACACAGACACACCATCCTGCTTTTATTCCAGACAACACAAAGAAGTATATAGGACAGGTATCAGCACTTTATTCTATGATGAGAAAACTATCCCAGGATAACCATCAGATTCACCTACTGGGGCAGGTATTAAACTCTCACACTTATTTCTAATTCTGCAATTCTTCACTGAATTTTTACATGCTTTTTTTTTCTTTTTAAGATTTTAAGTACCCAACGTGGGGCTTGAACTCATAACCCCAAGATCAAGAGTCATATGTTCTACCGACTGAGCCAGCCAGACACCCCTATATGCTTCTCATTATGCACCTGCTGATTATGTGCCACAAGTCAGCTTCTGAAGTTGGATCCTGCAGAAATTGTATTTATGTACAAGTTCCCCTGGCTTCTTTAAGTAATGATCCCAACTATTTCCATCCCAATCACATTATTTAGAAGAAGGCACATCTTTCAGATGTCAAGTACGTTATTTCAGATGAGGACTTCCTCAAGCACAAATTCTAATTTGAAAGTTTATTTTGAAAGATTGTAAACAGAACACACTAAGTTTCCTCAAAATTCTTGGTCGTACATGGCCTGATTTTGTCTGTCTCTTGATAGCTTTTCTTGCTTCAATAATTACTGAAACGGGCAATATATAGCATTAATTATTTAATTCACTCACTCATTCGTTCAGTGAGTCAGTAAGTATTTATTGGGCATTTTCTCTGTCTGAGGCACCATGGAAGGCAGACAGTTTTATAACAATGAAAGAAATCTATCATTCCCAGGTGGTGATGAAAGTATTTCTCAAGCCATAAGAATATTATACTCATACTTTTCCCCTTCTCCCTTGGGAAAGTAAAGGATTTAGAAAAGCCACACCCTGTTTTCTGTGAAGTGTTGAGCAAGCATTTAAAAATATTTATAATTATTCCAGCCTTACAGTCAGAAAATATTTACCACATTCCTACCATTTTTTTGTAAAATTGGATACTTTGGGTGTTATATTGTATCTGACTTTGTCCCCCATATAAAGAATAAATGCTATCTTGGTAAATCAAGGAAGCTTATTCATAGAAATAAACCATATGCTCTTCATTCATTCATTCATTCATTCACACACTCATTCATTCATTCATTCATTCATTCAATAGATATTTATTGGATGCCTATAATGTTATATAGGTAGTGTCCTAGATGCTGGGGATATAGAAATGAACAAAGCAGATAAAATCTCTACCTTAAAGTCTAGTGGAGGGGGGACATATGCCATAATATAACAAATAAATTATCTAGTATGTTGGGAGGTAATTATTTTCATAGAAAAAAACTCTGACTTTCTATAATCCTTTTTGTCAGTTTCTATTGTAACTCTCCCTGTCTTCTATTCCCAAAATCTTCTTGGATGTTTCATGAGCAGATTGATTTTCTTCATGTTACAGAGGGCTTCTTTTTCTTTTTTACAGTAGAAATATATGTATTTGTGTGTGTGTGTGTGTGTGTGTGTGTGTGTGTGTATATATATACGTATATATATATACTCTTGGATGACAGGATAGGTTCACCCAGGTCCAGGAGCACTTAGTTAATGGATAATGTGAATATATTTAAAAATAGTAGAACAGAGGGTGCCTGGGTGGCTCAGTCGGTTGAGTGTCTGACTCTTGATTTTAGCTCAGGTCATGATCTCAGGGTTGTTGGGTTGAGCCCCGCATCGGGCTCTGTGCTGAGCATAGAGCCTTTTTGGGATTCTCTCTCTCTCCCTCTGCCCCTCTCCCCCACTTAAGACCTCTCTCAAAAAAAAAAAAAAAAAATAGAACAGTAGATGGAGAAATTCTTCATTTGGAAGGGGAGAGAAAGAAACATAGATTCCCACAGGACAGCCTCTTGTGGGAAAAAGCTTCATATACATTAAATATTTTACACAACATTAGGGGTTCAAAGATCCCCTAAACTTCATCCATCATAAATTAAGACCAGCTATTCAATGAGATTCAGCAAGGAGATGACAGATATGAGAAACACCTGATCTTCAGAGGGCTGGTAGAACACCGTATTCATGGCCCCTTCTATCAGACAGACCATAGTTCGGAGTTTGATTTAGCCATTTAGGAGCTATACACAATTGGACAAGTCACTCAAACTCTTGGGGCCTCAGTTTCCTCATTTTTATTTATTTAGTTTTTTAAGTTTATTTTGAGAGAGATAGAGAGAATGAGCGGGGGAGAAGCAGAGAGAGAGAGAGGGGCGGGGACAGAGGATCCAAAGTGGGTTCCGTGCTGACAGCAGAGAGCCCAGTTCGGGGCTTGAACTGGCGAAACGTGACATCAGGACCTGAGCCAAAGTCCGACATTCACCTGACTAAGCCACCCAAGTGCCCCTGTTTCTTCATTTTTAAATAGAGATAAAAACTGCGTTCCCTTCAGAGGGTTGTGAGAATGTGTGAGTATGTATGTAAAGCTCTAGGGACAGTGCCTGGTGCACAGAAACCACGTCTCTTTCCCTACTTCCCACTATTCCCATCTTACTAGCTCCACTAAGTTAAACATAAAGAAGTCGCAGGGGGAAGGTCTTACCTCAAAAGCCTCAGCGAAAACCCTTTCATTGAGAGCAAAGACAGCCGGACTGATATCTAGGGCATTGAACTCCATGGTGGCTGTGAGGATGGATGACTGACTGGCTGTCTGTACGCTGCTGAAAAACACAGCCACTTTCCTCACATTGGCTCCCGCATACGTCCGCTTGAAAACGTTGCGGGCCACAAACTTCATCGCATTACCGATGTCTTGAGCTTCCGTGGGGCGTCGATATTTTATCTGGGAAAGAAGCTGGAGGAGCTGTTTCTTGTTACGGTAGTCGGACCCACGGATGAGATAGCTGGTGCCCGAGTCATAGGAAACTACAACAACTCTTGCTCCCACAGGGCAGTTACTTTCCTTGACGCTAAGATCATTGATGATGAATGTGATGAGGTTCCTCGTTTCATTAAACCTCTGCTCTGTGATACCATAGGACTGGTCCAGGGCAAATACCAGCTCTGTTGGGTACACTGGACACTTTGTTGCTAACATGAAAGGCAGAAAGAAGTATGACGTTACCTTGCTGCTCAAAAGCCCTTCCCGTCCTCTTTACCCCAGGGCTGAGGCTGATTCACACCAAGATCTAGGGAGATACAGGTGTTATCTACAGCTCTGGAACTACAGGTACACACAGGTGACACTTTGTGTGAAGGTGTTATATAAGTCTCTAGCAGTCATATTTGGTGGTAAAACACTCAGACTTCACAGCCCTCACTCAGTCTGCTATTTAAAAAGAAATTGAAGCGAGTGTCTAGGTTAATGGAACGGTTCTGTATCCTGATTGTGGTGGTGGCTACATGAATCTAGGCATGTGTTAAAACTGAACTCGCACACGACAATTAATTTTACTGTAAGTAAAATTTTAAAACAAATGAATGAAAGGATACTATGGCTTATTGAAGGTTTTGAAAGCTTACGGTCTTCAGAAATCTTCAGAAATGATCTACCAATAATGCTAGTCACTTGGAAGATTTTCATCCGCTTATGCAACAAATATTCATTGAGTAGCATGCAGGGTGATATACACTGTGCAATACAAGCAAAGATGAACCGAATTCAGGACTGCCCTCAAGGCATCTGTCCCGGGGAGGACTGCTATACAGAAAGGTACAGACTGACTATTATTCTTCAAGAGCATTCAGAGGACAAAGCGACTGTTTCCCAAGAGAGGGGATTTCAGGGCCTCCCAGAAGCTAGCTTTTGAAGGAAAGCAAGGGTGGCCAGAGGAAGGGAGCAGCAGGACCGCAGCAGGCTTACCATGAGCTGTTATAAAAATGGGGCTCTTTTGCAATTTCTAATTCAGTGCTACTAATTTTATGATGATTTAATTTTAGGAATCTCATAGGGTATCAGCCCTACGTATCAAACCTAACTTTTCAAAATGCTATTAAAGTCAGACCACAGGAAGAGGAACAGGGATTATTTAAGAAATGAATGCCCTCGTCTACATAGACTGCTCTACTATCTTGAATCTGGCTAACTCTTCAAGCGCATTAGACTCTAATAATCCCACACCCCAATCCACTGTTCTCAGCAATTGAATAGGAGACTAGGGTTGATTCAGAGATGTGTTTTGAATCAAGGAATTTTACCGTGAAGAAAAAAATATCAAAGCCAATAATGAAAAAATAAAATATGAGAAATTAAGTAGCCTTAGTCTTCCTTTCTTAGCCTTAACACTAAAAATTATTAAAGAAGTAGTAGGCAAGCATCTTCAAGACTGACCTCTCATCACAGATTTTCCCAGAAAGCAGAACCGATTTCGATTTATTTTTATTCTCTCCTTTTCCTAGTGCCCAACAGGGTACATGATAAATTGAATTCAAATCCCTGAAATTTTACTGGGCACTTACTTACATATATAAAGGGCTTCTGTTTTCATTTTCCCAGAATTTAGGTGAATGATGTCACTTTTGGATAAGCTCAAACTTTGGGGATAAGTCCCTGTGAGTCTACTTCAGTAGGCTTCTAGAAGACCAGGAGCTCTTGACATTGACAAAACCAGCTTCAGTGGCAATGGAATCCAAGGGATCTAAGGCTGCTAAGCAACACCCACTGCGATCCAGGTTCCAGAAAGACCATCCACAGCAAGGTCAGGTGTACAAGCAGTGGGCACTTGGTGAGATGTGAGAGAAAGGAAAGGAAACGTTGCCCATCCAAGAAGCCAGTGATCACTGGGTCAGCAACACATCAATTAAAATGTGGTCATTCAGAGCCCTGTCCCTGAATTTCCCAGCAACACGAGCCTACTCTGTGAAGAAATTGAATTGTGAACTCAGACAGGACCTAGAAAGCATAATAGTGTAAAAGGGCTGGGAGCTGGGTGTCACCAATTCACAATCTGGTAGAAACGTGACATTGATAATTATAGCCATCATCAAAAGATAGATGTATCGGCATAGAAGGAAGTAGTCCTTTTTCCCATGGGGCTAAGAGTTTCTTTCAAATTGGTCTTATCAGAATGCAGTTAATTACTTCAGCAAGAAACACAGTATGGTAAAAATACTCACCATTCCAACAAGCTATAAAAAAGAGAAAGAGAAGAGTCTGTTACATTTTTGGCACACAGACTAAAAATAATCCCCCAAGACAAAATTTCAGCAAACCTTAACATTTTGTTTGACTCTAATCGCAAATGAGGCTAATTCCTAAATAACAGGCAGCTAAGGTCAAAGGACTGAGGAACACATACAAAGAATTCAATTAATGGGTGAACCTTCCTGCCCTTTTCTCCTTGTGAGCCAAGGCCAGCAGACTTCAGCAGAATCTTGCTTGAAATCTGAAACACTGATCACTTGTCTTAGAAGCAGAATAGATGAGCCTTTGATTAAATGGCAAGATAGCTCAAATTCAATTTGTTTCCGTCTCTCTTCTTACAGCCCTGAGAGTCATTCAGCAAGGCACGGCTAAAATATGAGGGCTTATTTTCTTCCCAGATGAACACCTTGGGAACCTCTCTCTTCCTGCAGAAATGTGGGGATTTCCAAATAAACTTGGTCTCTGCTAAAAAATACAGCTCCTACGTTTGAGTGATCTCCATATCTCTAGGGAGGAAGGAGAGCCCCCAAGGGTTTCTCCCGAGCAAAACAGCATCTGGTTTTTCTAAGTGATTTACTCTGTAAGCATGAGACCAATTAGAGGCAAATGTTGGAAATCTTTAGAAATCTTTAGAAAGCACTGGTCTGACAATGTCCTTGCTCATTTGCTTCAAGAAAAGCAAATGAGTCACTCTGATATAATAAAAGATTTTATTAGCATTGGCAACCAGCTAGCCTTCCAAGCTGCCTGCCGTCCCACAGCACTGCGCTCTCTCACATCAACCCCATTAACGCCTTTTGATGGTCTTAATCCTGTGGCTGCGGAGATGCTAACAGCCAGCAGACAGGGCTCCAAACCCACAGTCTCCCCTGCATCTCAAGGCCTGAAGAGGATCCCTTTTTCCTGACTGAGCACTTTCATATGTTAACCTCCAACCCAGCTGTGAGACTAGAAACACAGGCTCTGGAAACGGGTACACCTATCTGGTTTGAGTGTGGCAAACCTTGCCTGATTTGGGGGAAACTACTTGATCTCTTTTAATATGTCTATCTTTCCTAAAAATCTTCTTTACTTGTGCCCTTCCTTCCAAAATTCTCATCATTTGGGCCCTCTTAGTTTATTTGTGACCACCCCCACTCCACATTCCCATCAGCCCCCTTGAGCTCTTATGCTATTTTGGGGATAGGGTCCCAGTGATCAGCTCAGGACCCGGGCCTCATCCCAGTGCTGCAGTACTGAAGAGGAAATGTGTTAGACCAGGAGTCCAACCAACCCAATTAGCTCTGAACATCTGTTGCCCAAATCCCATCTCAGTTTTGCACTCTGGAGTTCCAAGCTCACCGATCAAGCACCCTGTCTGGTTACAGAACCCACGCTCACCCTCACCCTCCGCCCCCTAATTTCCTGTCTAACTCCTTTCACTCTGTGTTGGAAAACTGTCTTCGGATCCCTAACCCTCCCTGGGCCAGTACTCACCTCCCCCACTGCTTCCTCCTCCTTGGTTCTTCCCTGGGAAGATAGCTTTTGATTTTCCTGAGAAGAACTCCCCTCCCCTACAGTGGCTCTCCTTTCGTTCTCCCCCTGGGGCCCCAGGCCTTGGTTCTCACTTCCTCAGGGTGATGGAGAGCCTTTCTACTTCTCAAACAATGCCTTTCACCCAGGTCCCCTCCCCCGAATCTTCTGTCCTTCCGTTTGTTCTTGCTTTTCAAGTGACCCACATGTGCAGAATTTCCTCATCTCTGCGATGCCATTTTCTGTCCTCTGGCCTCACTTGCTTTGCTAAGATGTCTTCCTGGATTCATCCCTTGGGTTTCTGTTTCTTTCTCTGTCATTTCCCATCCTTAGAACCTCAACCCATCCGTGTGGCCTTAAGGACCACAAACATCCCAGTCTCTTCTCTTGATCCTCACCTTTATTACAGCCCACTTCATTAGCTGCCTGTAGATCATTTAATTTAGGGCCCACACAACATTCTCCTGCCTCTGAAATGTTTGAGGCCATCATATTTTCCTACCAATGGATTTCTCTTCACAGTCCCTCCTGCCTTCTCATCTGTAGCACTACTTAGCTTCTCCTGCTCTGGCCTTATGCTTATTTTAAACTCAGTTTTGTTGTTCTTTCCTCACCTCACCCTTGCAATGACTACGTTTTTATCCAGTGTTCTTCAGTAAGTCTCTCCAATTTCCCCATCTGACATTCTTCTGATTGTGATTGTATCAGCATCATTATAAGCCACAGTGGAAGCATGAGGAAAGACAAATCACCTAAAATTCTACCACTCTAACACAGTAAGTTGTTACATTTTTCTCCCTTTGCTTCTAGAACTGGTTTCTATGTATATCTTTAGCTATATGTGAAATAATGAGGATCCAATTTAATTTTCTGCTTTTTATTTTATTTATTTTTTAAATTTTTTATTATATGAAATTTATTGTCAAATTAGTTTCCATACAACACCTAGTGCTCATCCCAAAAGATGCCCTCTTCAATGGCCATCACCTACCCTCCCCTCCTTCCCACCCCCCATCAACCCTCAGTTTGTTCTCAGTTTTTAAGAGTCTCTTATGCTTTGGCTCTCTCTCCCACTCTAACCTCTTAATTTTCTGCTTTTTAATGACAATATTATTCACATTCTGACTGAGTCTTCAAAAAAACCGTATCTGTTTAGTATCTGATCAGAAGATGATGCACCATAAACTAATTAGTCTCTACGTGCAAACAGTCTAAAGGTATGTTCATTTTGCTCTAATGAGTAATGTTTCAACGACCATATTTGCCTATAATTTTTTCTTTCTTTTGCTTTATTTCCTTGGGATAAATGTTCAGAAATGAGGTCACTGGGCTTCATCTACCTCATTTCCCCTTCCTCCTAACCAAAGACAATCTCTCTGTTTGTTGACTCCTGCTTTATTCCTCTGGTGAAACTACTCTCTGGCCACTCCCTATCACTTCCCCACAACTAGATTCAAGTACCCCCATCTAAGGAGACTCTATTGACTAAGTAACTAAGCAACTAACCCCAAATCTCCATGCTCGTCCCTTTAACACCATGCCCTCGCAGGCCTTTGTACAATATTGTATTAGTGTGAGCTGATTCACACAACTTTGGAGTTGGTTTCCAACCATTTGCCATAAGCATGCTTTCTCTCCTGTATGAATTACACTTTACTTACATCCCTCTCCCTCCCACCTTTGATGTGAGCTGTTCTACTGCAAGTACTCAGGACAAGCCTGCTGCAGGGGACATGTGCCACCAGTGGATTCGGTTACTGATTCTGTATACCCACACTACACTCCTCCTAAGTGCTCTCGCCAATCACCGACGCCCTTGTTCCACGACACGCAGATACTCACGGCTATGGTCCCGCATGAACTGGATCAGATCACATTGCTGTAAAGAAAAAAAAGAGAAAGAGAACAGAAAGATGAGCACAGCGACCCCTGAGAGGTCGTGTTTATTTGCCAGTGGACTGGTTGGGTTTTCATTTGTGAATAAGGAGATACGTACAGAATACACAGGCTTCCCCGCCATGCCTTTCATGCCCTAGCAAAATAAAACCAGAGCAAGTTATTGGTATGTGAATTGGAGTCTTTAGTGACAAAACAAGAGCAAAGAAAAAAAGCACGTTCTTAAAAGCACAGCTGGCAGAGAGCGCTTAAAGTATTCCTGAACAGATAGATTACAATGCTATTTCCCCACTTAAATCAACAGTGCATACTTCTTTCTTTCAGTGTGAGATCAGTTAAGCTAATGTCTTCCCAGAGTGAACTGAATTATCTTTCTAGGTAATAAGTAAAGAAATTAAAGTATTTCTTGAAGATGTTTGTACTCAGGCTATGACACTTAAAAGGTACTTCTCATAAGAAAAGTTGAAATGTAAACAACAGACTTCCCAAAGCATGCCACAAGGAGAGGAATTTACTGAGAATTCAGAGGTACAGATGTATTACAATTCAAGGAGTTGAAAATGCAGGCGGTAGCATACAACTTCTACGTATGTGAAAGAACCAGAGATAATTAGTATCAAAATGGGCTTTATGCAAAAGAAGAGCATACAAAGTGAGCTCATAAATGCTGAGAGGTTATAAACAAAGGAGTACGCATAACTGGGTGAAATGAATCAAGGAGGCTTCCTAAGAAGAGACAGTGCTTTTTTGATAGCTTGAGCTTTTCCCTTTCCCCCTTATTCCTTTTTTCAGGATCAGGCTTCCCCTTGGCAGTGGTTCTTAACATGTTTAACACACCTGGGTCTCTTTGGGCAACTGGTAAATGCTAGTGTGCTGGTTCCAGAAAATGTTATTACAGGCTCACAATCATACAATTTCACTGGCCTCAGAAGCTCAACCAGGGATGTCAGTGTAAGAACCCCTGTTCTAAATGACAACTGGGTCATCTGTTCATCTGTCCTTCCTTCCTTCCATCCATCCATCCATCCATCCATCCATCCATCTAAGAAACAGTTAATTGTCTGCTGAATGCTGAGTGTTACCTGGAAATGCTGTGGCATCCATAATTCTACCCACTGGGACACAGGCTCTTCTGACCAGAATCAGGAAATTAACTCTCACTAGGAGATGCAGAGGCTCATCCTTCCTTTCATAAGTTATGGCAGAAGACAGAAAAGAATGCACAGCCACTTAAACAGAGAGAGGAACAGTTTCTAGCTAATAAAGAGAGTAGGCAGACCACATCTTGCAGAGGATCAGAGCTGTAGAGCGTCTGTCCTAAAGGACTGAGTTGGAGAAGAACTTGGAGCAAGTTCTTGAGCAGAGGTTGAGGACTGAGAGCCCAAGACAAAGAAGTTGATCTGATTCTAGAAGACCCGAGATAGAGAAGCCACACTCTTGGGACCAGCAGCCCCAGGACAGCAAAACCACACTCTAGGGACCAGCAGGGCCAAGCAACAAGGCCGGGAAGATGCAGGACCCCCACGCGAGAGTTCCAAAATCTGGAAAGGAGATAAATTCAGACCAGATCGGTATGACTCAAAGACGAGATCCTCGCCCACGTGACTACGAATGTTCACCAGGTCCTTAATGTGAAAGACAGAAAGATGCATCACAGCGTCCTCACAGCTAGTTGACTCTCATTCTGCTATCATCCACAAAACATCCATGCTTTTGTTTTCTCTACAAGGTCCCAAGTTAAAGAACTCCTCCAGGTAAGTCTCTAAATGCTCAGAACGCACCAAACAAGGTAAGCAGTTTCTCCACTCTGTACACAATGCTTCCTGCGCCTCTGACACAACACCCAGGTGCTGGCGACGTCTAGTTCTTACCTGACTGTGCTCATCAGGGGAGAGAGATGTGTAAATAAATCATTATGATAACACGAGAAGCACTAAAATAGAGATATGGATGTTTCGTCAGTGGGGGATGTGCCTGCCTCTGCCCGGAATGCTTCCAGAAGTGATATTTCCCTTCCAGTGGAAGCCTGGTGGGAACTAGCAGTTGTATTTCCAAATCTCTCTAGAGTCTACATTTTGAAGACGGGAAGACAACGGTGATCTGGGGAACTCTACTGACCTGTCTCACGTGACGGAACTTTGCCAGGACCCCTGTATGAAGCTTATCCCATTCTGATTTTTATAAACTTCAGTAAAAAAAGAAAATAACGGTAACAGCTAATATTTGCACTGAAATTTATCGTTCACAAAGAGTGCTCACATTTGGATATACAATCCTCCCAGCTACCTTTTGAGGTGGTAGGACAGGATAGGTCATCCCCCTTTTAGAGGTCAACTGAGAGACCAAGTGACTGGCCCAGGGGCACATAGCTAGCAAGAAGAATTTGGATTTGGATCCAGTGCTCTGACTTTAAATTCTGTACCCCTTCTATTGAATATCTAGAAACCAGTATAGGCTACTTAGCTCTCATGGGTGTACTTACTCTCCGTCCGGGAGGGCCTGGGGGTCCCGGAGGTCCCTCTTCCCCTTTCGAGCCTCTAGTGAGCTGCAGAGAGGAATATGCTTTAGTTTCCACACTGTCTATGCATGGAGAATACCTAAGTTTTAATGAGACTTTACAATTTAAAAAAGATTTTTAAAGAAAGCAACCATTAATTCAAGTCAAATAAATTCCTTACGTATAAATATAAATAACCATTCTTTTTTTTTAAATTTTTTTTTACCGTTTATTTATTTTTGAGACAGAGAGAGACAGAGCATGAACGGGGGAGGGGCAAAGAGAGAGGGAGACACAGAATCCGAAGCAGGCTCCAGGCTCTGAGCCATCAGCCCAGAGCCCGACACAGGGCTCGAACTCACGGACCGCAGGATTGTGACCTGAGCTGAAGTCGGACGCTTAACCGACTGAGCCACCCAGGCGCCCTATAAATAGTCATTCTTAACCATTGGTAAGTATCTATTTCCCTCGTAGCCTCCCCACTTAGTGACATACTTTTCTCTGGCACTGGCTATGCATTTAAATATAAATTAGACATAAACTAGGATTGGTGCTAAAAAAGAATACTAGAGCGCACAGAGATCTAATTAAAACCCTCCCGTCTACAAAGGATCAAACACAAAAAATTCTCCACATACATAAGAGGACAGGGGTGGGCTGTGTCATTCCCATACTTCAAGGTGATGGATGTGGATGCTGATGAAATTTATCCAGCCAGATGGAAAATATCTGTTGAATTGCATCTCTTTCATGCTGATAATGACCACTGATATTACATTCAAACTTCAAAATGAAAAGATGCTTGTCTCAGCGTTTTGTTTTTTAAAAAAAAATTGTAACACACTACTCCACACTGTGCTAATTAGAAGATGTCAACAGCCTTCCTTAAAACGAATACCCTAGATGACCTTGGTTCTGAGCAGTGGAATTGTCAGAAACCCTTAGAGACACAGCGGGAAGATGTCGGCTTCATTCCCACTCAGGGTTAATAGTCTGGGCTTTAATATGGGCCTTAGAAAATACTGGAAGGCACTGACATTTCTTGGAACAGCCAGCTATCAATCTGTAAATCTTTAAAATAGTTCAGATTCATGGAACCATAGAATTTTAGAGCTGAAAGTGACCTTTGGTGTCAAGTTCAAGTCTCATGTTAGAGAAACAGAGACCCTGAAAAGGTGTGGTGAAGGTCACAGAGCCAGGAAGTGGCATTTCAGATGCTCTTGGGTTAGATCAATAATCCACATTTATTATTACAACATAAAAGCCAGAGTCCTCCAAAGAAACATTTATTATTTCTGGAATTACAGGCCACTTACTGTTAA
This sequence comes from Panthera uncia, assembly GCF_023721935.1. Classification (NCBI taxonomy): domain Eukaryota; kingdom Metazoa; phylum Chordata; class Mammalia; order Carnivora; family Felidae; genus Panthera; species Panthera uncia. The sequence goes on from NC_064810.1 coordinate 129,358,333, forward strand.
TCCCTTAAATCCTTTGCGTCCAGGACCCCCAGGAAATCCAGGATCACCCACATCACCCTAAAGATTCAAATATAAGAAATCAAGATATTAAAATATTTGCTTGAAATAAGAGAAATAATTCTCTATAATCTAAAACCTAATTGATCTTATAACTACACAATATATTAAACATTAAATGACATCTTCTGCCGCTTGCTTGGAACAAAGTCGTTGACACACTTAAATATTCCCCCAAACTATTCTTAATTTTCTAACACAAATATTTATGCATAAATATCAGTGCAATGGCTACCCAATCAGTTATGAAAAATATCTAAAGCAAGAATGCTTGAAAATCAGGAAAAACATATGGAATATTAACCACAGAAAATACTAAACAATTAATTACTTTCTAAATTTATAAATCACTTCTGAAAAAGCTGAAGGTAATAAAAACTTTACTCTGACTTTGGTGGGAAATTAATTTTAGCACCTATTTATCAAAAAAACCCAAAAAAACAAAAAAAACAACTAATCTCACATTTATCCCTAAATTTAAATATGCTCATTTTCTCCCTTTATCAGTAAATTAGAAAATTGGTCTTTTACAGTGAGAACTCTTGTCCTAACAGTTCCTTCTTGCACCCTTCTCTACCTAAGGAAAGAATCTCTTCTGGTAATTCAGCAATTAAAAGCACTTTTAAGAGGGTTCAAAAATTGGCTGTTTTCCTGTAGTTGATTTGATCTGCTTACACATTCAATTTTTTCAATCTATATTTTGCATTTTAATTTGGACACCAAGTATTGGAAAGCCACTCTTCTGGACAGGATGCTTAAAAAAAAAAAAAAAAAAAAAAAAAGGAAATCTTATTACTGAATTCCAGTGCATAAAAACAGATATAATAGGAGCTACTCTGACTGAAATATAAGGTTATGTCTGGTTGGAGATCATGGAGACGGATTTTTCAATCTGGTGGGCAATGAGGAATTCTGGAAAACGTGTGATCAGGAAAGAAACATAATTAGGTTACACTGTGGAAAACATCAAGTTGACAGCAGTGTTTGGGATTAACTGAAGCAGTAAGAAGGTGGTAATGGAGACCAATGAGGAGAATGTTGTCACCTTTCAGGGGAGGGGAAGTGAAGGCCACAATAATAAAGAACAAACAGCAATAGCTGAAGCCAAGAGTTTTGAATGAGATTACTGAGGCGAGAAATCCAGAGGACAAGAGGAGTAAACTGGAGAGGAAATCCAGGGGTGGAGTTTCAAGACCAGGGCCGTCAGGCAACAAAGGACAGGACTGTCTTTTCCAACTTAAAGATTCATTCATAGTAGTAAGGTCCTTTATTCATGAAGTCCTGGAAAAACAACTGCCCTTCTTCTTTTCCTTCTCCTTCTCCTTCTCCTTTTAACTTCAATTCTCAAGTAGAAAGTTAATATCATGGTAATTTCAAAAGAAGGACATGTGCACAGTACCTTTTGCCCCATATCTCCGGGGAATCCTCTTGGGCCCTACAATTTGCAGCAGAGAACATAAATAAATCAACATACCACTTCTGCAGTATGATTGTTTTTTCTTGTATTATTTACGTTTGTCTCATCAATTAAAGAAATAATTAAAGAAACAGTTTTCCATATTTACCTTTACTCCTTTTCGTCCCATTTGACCATAGCCTGGGATGCCATAATCTCCCTGTGGACATACCAGTTCATTTTAATTTCTCAAAAGTGAAACTTAATTGTAATATATACTGGTGACAAGAGAGAAGCACTGGGCACTTCCAGGTAGAGGGGCCCTTACCAGTGACCTTGAACTCTGGGGTCATGCATATTGTTGGGTTTCCTCACTTGCTGGTATGTGCCTTGGTACTTTGGCCAGCTCCACTCTGCAAACATTGCAGGAGGCAGAGGGATGGTCAATCAAGACTAATGGAGTCAGTAGCAATTACTTGCCTGGAAAATTAGGAGCTGGTTCAAAGGACATGGGTGAGGAATTCAATTCCCCAAAGACTTACAAATGGCTGAGAGACAAATGGAAAAATGTCATCCTCACTAGTAACCAAAGAAATGCAATTTGAAACAGTAATGAGAAACTATTTTTTGTTAATGAAATGGGTATAGATGAAAAAAAGAAAGTGACAATACCCACTGCTGGTGTGGATGTCCCGAAGCAAGCATTTTCCTACATAACACAAGGGTGCATAGATCACTGAATATTCCTAAGGGCACCTTGCAAAAGAGGTGCATATTCTTTGAACCAGTTATGCTACTTTTTGAAATTTTTACGTAGAGATTATGATTTTGTCTAAAAATTCAGATACAAGAATGCTCATTGTGGGCTACTTATGACAGTAAAAAATTAAAAACAAATTAAGTATTCAATAGCAAGAGACTGGTCAAGTGACCTAAGGTACGTACATTCAGCGGAATATTTTGAAGCTATTAAAAAGAATGTTTAGGGGAAAATGTAATAACATGGAAATGTGCTCATGATACACTGTTAAGAGGGAAAAACGGAGTGATTTTTTTGGTATCTCCAGGATGTTAATAACGAATATTTCAAAATAGTGAGATTATGGGTCATTTTTCTTCCCCTCTTCCCATCTGTTAAGCTTGGTAAATTTTCTACAATATGTATACACATTTATAATAAACATTATTTTTTGAGAAGAAATGAAAAAATGTTCCTATATTGGCTGCTCCATGCACAGAGACCTTAGCATGGCAAGAGCCACTAGAACAGACAGCTCACTTCTTGGATCTACCTCCCTCTTGTTCTTGCCCTAGAGTTTTGCAAGACAGGGAGAGAAATGCATAGTGCTGTTTTTCAGTGGACATCCATTGACATGGCCGTACTGGTTGTGAAAATACTGAAATGTTATCCATTATCCCCTCTGCATGCCCCCTTTCTCTCTTGCCGTTCTCTCTTCTTTTAACAGACAGACTAGCTATAGAATGAGAGCTGCAGGGGGTGGGAGAAATTCCCCCACATCTTCCTAGGAGGTCCTAAAATACCTTTAATACTCCAGGTGCTTAGGCTGATGGCCTCAGTTCCCTTCTCTTTACCTCAGAACTAAGCACTTGGAGCTGCGAAAAGAGAAGGGTCCTAAAAGCTCATACCTGTTTTCCTCGCTGTCCAGCTGGCCCCACTGGCCCTGGATCTCCAAGAATTCCATGTTCTCCCTAGTAAGTGAGACAAAAAGGGCTTCAGGTCAGTAAAATCCAAACTGGCTCCCACTATAGGAGGTTGAGACGGGAAATCTTAAGGCTCTCAGTGAGGGTTCAGTGCTCAGCCAAGGCATGGGGTGTAGGAAACCAATAATGATCTTTCCAAAGGCGAGCAGAAAATGTCAGCACAGCCCAAGCACTGCTTTCCTGGTATTCTAGAAGGACTGAAGGAGAAGGGAAAGAGTGGAAAATTTACTCCAGCGAAAGTTGCTTTATTAGCTGATTTGTCTGCCCATCCAACAAGTATTTATCGTCCTGGAAAATGAACTACTGAATATGATAGATGTGGTCCTGCCTCAGCAAAAATAGTCTGGTTGGAAAGAGAGACAATTAGACAGGCAGAAAATTATAAACTCAGGATGCCATGCCAGTGAAGGGGAGGGGAATCTAAATTGGATTTGATAAGGGGCACCTGGATGGCCAGACTTCAGACTTCAGCTAAACATCAGACTTCAGCTCAGGTCATGATCTCACGGTTGTGAGTTCGAGCCCCACATCAGGCTCTGTGCTGACAGCTCGGAGCCTGGAGCCTGATTTGGATTCTGTGTCTCCCTCTCTCTCTGCCCCTCCCCAGCTTTCTCTGTCTCTCTCTCTCTAAAATAAAGAAACATTACAACAAAATTTCTTTAAATAAATAAATAGATCTGGTGGGGTTAAGGAGGCGGGCTGCCTGAAGCACAGGAGCAGGGGTGTGAGGTTTGAGGGCGGAGTTGTGTGACTGGAAGAAGGAACTGCAGGAGGGGTGAGGGTGGTCACGGTCGGGGTAGAGGAAAGGCATTGTTGAGAAGCCTGGTGCGGGCACGTGGGAGGGAAAAGAGCTCTGAAGCCTCAGAATTAAACAGGGTCAGGGGGCCTTCCAAGCTACTTTAAAGTCTAGAGCTTTTCCTAAGAGCTACGGGGAAATTAAGACTGGCTGCCTAATTTGTGGGGCTCGGTGCAGAATGAAAGCGTAGGTCCCATCCTCAAATATTAAGACTTTCAAGATGGTGACAGCAGGACATGAAACCAAGCATGGGGCCCTTCTAAGCTGGGCCCCCAGGGTGACTGCACAGTTGCCAGTCACAGCTGGCCGTGGGACAGGGAGCCGCTTAAAGGTGTTAAGCAGGGAGTGGGATTCTGAAGAGGCCAACAGTCCGCTGTCTGACAGTCTCCAAAAGAGCCACATCAGAGACAGTAGGGTGAATGAGAGAATGGTATGCACAAGCAGATTGAGTCTGGACACCCCCCTTCTGGACTCTGCCCCATGCATACATTCATGCCTGCAGGAAATCGGGGAGTTGAAGAGAGTTTTCAGAGTTATTTCACCACGCGTGAGATCACAGTGTCTCTCCTGGTGAAACAGGGCAGTGTCAGGAAGAGATAAGCATTTAGAAATTCTTTGCTCAGTGGAAGCAAAAGAATGTATCGCAGAAAGCAGGTGGGGGGGGGGTTGAGGGTGCCCCTCTCCTGCGAGGAATTAATATGGAAATCAAGAAAAGAAGGGCAGTACTTTTTTCTCAGTATTTAAATCTATAGGAGATGACACTTACTTTTTTCCCTGCGGGTCCGGGATTTCCAAGGCTCCCTTTAGCTCCCATCGGCCCAGGAAAGCCCTGAACGAAAATGGGAGACACGTATGTGGGTGTTGCAACAATTCTTAGAAAGCCCCTTAGATCAGTTTCGCTTTTCTTCGTGTCATTTCCAACAGCTCCTTGATGCCTGCTTAACAAGAGACCCAGCCACCCAGGGGAGAGAGACATCTGTGCTGAAAGCAGGTGACTCGGCTTACAGTCTGGCTTAGAGGACCACAAATCTTCATCTGCGGGGACACCACTAGTCCCTCCGGGGCCTTCGTGAGAAACAGAAAGGGTGCTCTTGACAGGACATATGCTATTTCTACATGCGGCACATTGGTTGGAATGTACTGATTTTGTGAGAACGAGACATTGCCCCTCGTGAGCATTACACCATGCGCGCATCTGGAACTCTATGCACAGTGTGTTTCAGTCCCAATCTGAAAATGGGCACAAGTGTCTTCCACAAACATGCCGGCATGATAAGGAGGCAAACAGGTGTTCCTTCTGAATTCTCGCTGTCGGAGCTGAAGAACTGAACAGATTCAGAACATTTTTCATAGGAATCCCCTCACCAGCCATCCCCACTCTTATCACTCACTGTCAGAAACCTAGGGACCAAATAGATTCAGAGGGTGAGCTGAGGAATCAAGTCAATTTGGGTGGCGAGGGATCTTTGTAGAGTCCATTTTCAAACATCTACAGTCGGTGGAGATACATGTGGCACAGATACATTCTTAAAAGTTAGAAAAGTCAGCAGAGGGAATCAGGTTTTGAAATGTTCACAAGTCTGCGAGATCTGTACTCTTCCAAATGCTTTCTTGGGGCTGATGCGATGGGTCCGTGCTCTCCCAGTAAAACCCCAGTGAAGGAGAGAGAGGAGGGCTTATGTGATGTGCAAGGACTCGGGGCTGTGCTAAAATTTGCTGCCAATTCTTTTTGTCCCAAATGTGTCCCAAGCTAATTGAAAAATAAAATACCCCAAACGCAGATAATATAAAATAAACTATGTATGACGATGTTTTTGAAGTAAGAGAAAATGGTCTGATTGGAGACCACTGACTCCCAACGTTCCTGAGTCACTCACCTGAGGTCCTTTGTGCCCTGGGCTTCCCTTCTCTCCTTTGCTGCCAGGAATTCCATTTCCCCCCTAATGTGGTAACGAGAAGTATAATTACATGAAGCAATGAAAACGTACTTTCTTCTTTAATGCTTTTGAAACATGTCCACAGAAAAGCGCTGGTCCAACACCACAAGTCACCTTGTAACTGTGAGATTAAGCGTATCTTACCAAAGGGACTGAGTGGAGGCCCAGACTCCGTGGTACAGATCTTATCCAGGCATCTCTGCCTGGGTCTAAGACCTTCATCCCCCTCTGACAGGGGGAAATGAAAAGGAGACCAAAGGGAGAAATAAAACCCTTAGAAGAAGGGGCGAAGATGCAAACAACGGTCAGATGGATTCCTTTGTTGGGGCAGGTTACCTGGGCCAGAGTCCTCATTGTCAACGTGGAAAACGGAAAGCTAAGTTGTTTCAAGTTGGCCCAAGAGGACATTTTAGCAGCAGAAGCTCTACCAGAGGAATTCAAGCCTATTTTCCACTATATTAGCATCTGATGCAAGGTTCTCGTATAGATCTCTTGCATGGAAGAAAAAACTAGAGGTGCTGGTGATGTTTCCCGACTCCCGGGTACCAGCTGTACAATGGTTGTACCCACTGGATGAGCCGTCGTTCTCCGCCTGAGTATCAAAGGGACCCTGGAGCAGCTGACCTAATGTCCCCCTTCTCCCTACAAAGGGGAGATGGATCTGGGCTGGTCACGTGGTTACTCAGCCTAAAGGATTTGCTAGCTGGGGGTTTGATTCAGGGACCCCAGAACCCGCAAGAGAATACCAAATTCTACTTTGGCGTGAGTATCTGAAACTTCCTAAAAGAAAAATGAACTCTCGAGAAGGTCTTAGGTCTAGGCACACCTTCCAGACGAATCCTGGCTTCAAGCAGGCTCCATAAGGTAACTAAATACCCATGTGTTACAAAACCATTCTCCAGGGATGACCCCAGCACCTTCCCAACATGAAGGAGAGACAGAGATGTCCTGACTCCGATGCCCATATCAGCAATGATACGATCAAGAAAAAATGGCTCATGTCTGAATCATGAGCCATTGATCACTCTCTGGAAGGCAAAAGATAGGGCTCAGGTACCTACTAATTACTAATTAGTAATTGTTACTAATTAATAGTAATTCATTGATCACTAATATAATAGTAAGGTCCTAATAATTCATTATTACTAACAAGCTGATACAATACTAGGTGAGCACAAGAGCAGCCATTTTCTCTATTCATGAGCTGCAAAATAGGAGCAGGTCTGATGGAGCACAATCACTCTCCCATGATGGGAAATGTAGAATTCCAGAAACATGGACCATGGAGGAGGGCAGGAGCAGATTAAGCATTTCTCAGTTATTTATTTTTATACAGAACTACCCACTGGCTTCCTATTGGAATAACTCAGCATTATTTATCAGCATTTATGACTACTTCAACATACCTGTGGGCCTTGTAATCCGTCAGCTCCCTGGGCACCTGGAAGTCCAGGATTTCCCGGCTCCCCCTGATGAACGAGTTTTCAGTGTTAATACTGTCTCCACATAGTTTCCATAGAGATTTTCTCTTTATACTACCTAGTACCGTAATACATAGTACATGGGCAATACTTTGACTGAACCTTGGCTCACCCCTTACTTTGCCTAGGATTCTATTCATTTCCATACTAAAAAATGAACACAAGATTGTTTCTTACTCTAGTAAGGAATTTCCCTCCCATGCAGTTGATTCCCAGTGCTTGTGAAAGGCAGTCAAATATATAACATTTGGGATCGCACAGATCCTCTTGTCTATGAGGTGCCTGTGAAGGAGGCTCTGCCTTAGGTCAGGCCCGTCCAGTTCCTGGCAGCTGAGCTGATGGGCCCTTGTTTCCCCTCCATGGGTGGGGCCATTTCTATTGCTCTACACTTCCTAGAACATCTTTGTCACATTCTTGCTCATTCCCAGTGCCATCTGCCCATGAGGACTCTCCTTGGAACCAACTACCTCGAAGGGCAGGAAGTAAAGGGTACTTACCGGGACACCTGGGGGCCCCCTTTGGCCTTCCCTTCCCTGGAACAGAAAAGGCAAAGTGTTAGTGTGTACGTAGCCAAGTGGAGGGTTCTTAGAGGCAAACCAGCCTGTTTCATTCCCTGACAGACATAAGTAATGAGCAGCTCACAGAAATGGCTTCCCTAAGGCACTTTCGAAAGACAAGTTTTCTCGCTGGGCACTTCATTATAGACTAACATTTGGGGGATTGATTGAAAGCCAATCTGAAAGTCATTACAGATCCAGCTCCAGTCTGACAATTATTCAGGAGGTTGTTTGGAGGATCAAATCATTCTGAAGAACCTGTCTTCTATCCTTCCCTCTTCAGCAAATTCCATAGAGTACTGTCTGCTAATCAGAGGCTTCCTACATGAGAACAAGCTGTGTCCTGTCTGTCTCTCTGTCCCAGGCCCTGAATGTATCTTAGGGGAGAGTAAAAATTGTTAGGTTCAGTGCTTCACACGTGGGCCCACTGAGGTTTGTTTCCAAGGAATTCTACAAGAAGGAAATGGCCGACGGGGTCTGCCCAATGACGTGGCGGTCCAGCGGCCGGGCCACCGGCCTGTTTGTACTTAACCAGTGGTGATTTCCATGTCACCAGCTCAGGCTCCCCACCTAAGTGTCCGCCTTTGTCACACCCTCTCCAGAGAGTGTTCTAGGCAGGAGAGGACTCAGACCCCAGATTTTAACTTCTTTTTCCCTAAACAGCAGCAATAAAATCTATACCCTCACACCCCCCTCACCCCTGCCCCTCTGAGAGAGCTATGGAACATCCCAATCACCAGTCTACTTTGTATTGTGATAAACGACTATGATTCCTTTAGGTACAAGACAAATACTTAAAAAAAAAAATTCTATTCATGCATTCAGAAAGGTAGCCATGGAAATTATTTCAGAATCGGTTTTCTTTCAACTGCCTACCTTCTGAATTTCCTTAGAACGAACGACCTGACCAAGTATCACCTCTACCACTTTGGATAATGATTCGAATTCCTCTCCTGGGGTTCTGCCCCCTTGATTCAGGTATTCTGCTTTCAAAATGCAAATGCCCTTTGGGAGAAGTTACCCATTGTAACCTGTGAGCTCTTTGTTCCTTGATGGGACTAATAGAGCTCCCGACAAATGAAAGTAGGGAAGAAACAGCAAACAAAGGTTGAGGCCACTACTATCCTGGGATGTCTCCATTAAAAGGATAAAAGAACTTTTGAACTACATGCAGACAATATTGCACAATGGTTAGGGTGTGCCTTTAGAAGTCAGGTACTCCTGAGCTCAAGGCTGCCCTTTGAAGCTTGTGTGGCACAGAGCAATTGCTCAGTAAGCCTTAGCCAGGAGGTCGGGACTGCAGACTCTGGTGTGAGACAGTCTGGGTTCAAACCCCAGTTCTGCCACTTGCTACCTATCCTGATCCTGGGCAAGTGTTCCAAGGGTCCTTGTTATTCTCATCTGCAAAATGGATATAAATAATAATATCTACCTAGTAGGCTTGTTATAAGGATTTAATGAATTAGTATTTGAAAGTGATTTGATCAGGACGTGACATAAAATAAATGCTACAGAAGTAGAAATACTATTATTTAAAAGCAGTTGTGTGTTTTTTTTAATGTTAGCTTATCTTTGAGAGACAGTGCGAGTGGGGCAGGGGCAGAGAGAGAGGGAGACAGAGGATCCAAAATGGGCTCTGCACTGACAGCCGCAAGCCCCACGTGGGGCTCCAACTCACAAACTGTGAGATCATGACCCAAGCCAGAGTCCAACTCTCAACTGGCTGAGTCACCCAGGTGCCCGTATAAGCATCTGTGTGTGACAGGCCAAAAACAAGGGACCTGGACTGTCGATTCTAGTGCTCTGGTTCTCAGAATATCAAGCCCCCGTCTTGGCAACAGCCGGTACAATCAACTTGCATAAGTTGGAATTCTGTCCCGCAGGCGGCCATGTCTTAGGTTTGCTTGTGTTCTTAGAATCTGTTATCTACTTAAGATCCTCTGACCCTCAGAGAGAATTCTTGCCTTCACTGGAAAAGTTGGGGAAGAGGTAGAAAAGCTTAATGTTGTTCTATATTCACATAGCCTTGTTCAGTTCAGGAGAAGAGAGGTTACAAAGGAGGAGCTGGGCAGGAAAATGGGTGAAGATAGGAGAGGGCGGGTGAGAGCCTCCTGTCTCTGAAGTGATTTAGAGTCACTGGCTGGTTTGTCCAAGTAGTAATCCCCAGCCCCATTCCTAGCATCTCTTTTCAAAAGTATTTGATTGAGGGGGATAGTTATAAAGCTATTTCAAACTAAGTGTATTTTCTCTTAAACCAAGAAAAATATATATTTATCTTTAAAATTTATTGCATGTAGGGGTGCCTGGGTGGCTCAGTCGGTTGAGCATCCGCAGGTCATGATCTCACAGCTTGTGGGTTCGAGCCCCATGTTGGGCTCTGTGTTGACAGCTCAGAGCCTGGGGTCTGCTTCGGATTCTGGCTCTCCCTCTCTCTCTGCCCCTCCCCCACTTGTGCTCTGTCTCTCAAAAATAAATAAACATTTAAAAAAATTTTTTTAAATTTATTGCATGTAGTATATGTTGCTGTTCCCTGGATTCCTCTGGTTAATTTTGATTCTCTTGTGTGGAGAAGAGGGCAAGGTCCCAGAGAATTTTTACCAGAAGCACCAGGAAGCCTAAGCCAACTGACTGTAGATCCTATCCCTTAATAACTATGATTCAAGATAAACAAAGGCAAGAGGAATTACAACACATTTCTCCACTATCTAGATCAGAGAAAAAGGCAATCGGCCATGGCCTTCAAAGTGATGAGAAGACTCCAGGTCTGCAACAGAAAAGAAGGCCAAGTATTTTCACTTCTCGATCAAACAAGGTGCAGGGTCCAATCTAGGAGACTGTGCGTTATTGTCTTTTTATGATCTCCATTCTGAGTGCATGACAAAAGGATTTCTAACACATTATAAATATCATCTCCCACTTTAGTAATGCACAAAAAGAAAAGCGATTTCTTAGTTGTTCCATAAAAAGAAGGGGATATCCAGTATTCCTGTTTTAGGCCTGGCATCACATGGGATGCTATAAAGTTGCCCTAGGCTCTCGAAGTTGCCAGAGGCTTGTTCCTAGTCACCGGTGTTTTGGTTCATTCAAGAATTTATCTGTGATTCTTCTTTCCCATTGGCGACATCTGAAGATAAAGAGAGTGGGTTTACCCAATTCATATTCTTATAGAAGTTCAGAGATGCTAAGCTACCGGAGGAGAACTTTCATGTTAAAGCATTGACTCTCTCCAAAGACATTCAAAAGCTTCTGGAAGGCAGAAAGAGGAAGGCAGACTGTCACAGAGGTTCTCATCTAGGAGCAATTTTGCCCCCTGCTCTCACTCCCCACTCCCCCTCATCCCAGACATTTGGCAAAATCTGCAGATGTTTTTTGTCTGCCACAACTTGGGGGGAGTGAGTGCTACTGACATCTAGTGGGTAGAGAACAGGGATGCTCTTAGACCTCCTCGAATGTACATGACAGCCCCTCACACCATCTAGCCCCAAATGACAATAGTGACAATGGATCAGCCCTGGGCCAGCCAACTCTGCAGGGGCAAATATTGTGAAAACCTTTATGGCATCGTCAGATGATAAGGAGGGGAAATAAATGTTCAAGGAAAAACTTACCCTTATTCCTCTGGAATTAGGATCACCTGGAGTCCCTTTCTGTCCAGTTCTACCCTAGAAATACAATTGTTCCCCCAAGATCATAAGGCAATATATTCTGACTAATTACATCAGCATAAAAACCTCACTCACTATTAAAACAGCAGAGCAAATGTGTCATGCTAGAATCTTCTGCATGTTAACACTATTGGGTATATATCTGTTAATGAGGAAAATGGTGTAGTAACGTGCACTGCTAACTATCAGTTTCCCATTACAATAATGTCACCTGCCAGAAACTTAATAATTTAACCCATAAAAGTATAACCTACTACATATGTGTCCTGTTTTCAGAAAATAATGCTGTTTTAAATGTGAACTCGGGGCTGTTATTCAATTATAGAAGGGTTACATATTTTATTAAATAATTAAGACTTCATGAAAGCCTCCATTCAGTAACAGAATTAATCATTCATATATATGTAAATAGGTCTATAGGTTCTCTGTACGTAAAACAGAACCAATTACTTGTCTTCCTTGTTCTCCTTTGGAGCCCTTCTGTCCTTTGATGTTACTGTTGCGTCCTGGATTACCCTAGAGGAAGATATAAAAAGTATTTTAGAACCAAGGAATATCAGCTTTTTTTTTTCAAATACAATGGTACAATGTTCATGTATTAAGCTAATTTGGGTTAAGTGAGAAGGGGTGACAGAAAATTCTCCATATTTGAAATTCATCGACTTTTGAGAAAAAATACAATAATATTTCCCCAAGTTTGAAGAGGGTTTGGTGATCAACAAAGTGATAAGAGTGTTTGCCAAAGCCATGGCAATGATCTCTTCTCTGTATCGGCAGCTTCACTGATGGCTGAACATGCTTATGGTACCCCCTTAGAGGTGTAATAAGATTCCCTTGTAACTGAGTCTGCAAATAGGGAGTCTGTAAGATTATAAGCCCAAGAAGCAGAACTGTGGAAACGTCTCCCGAAAAGGACTTTGGAAGTCTCTATATAACAATAAGGATGATTGAGATGGAACCTGAGCTCCCAGCTCCAATTTTTTTTTTTTTTTAATTTTAATTACTTTTTGAAAAGAGAGAGCACAAGCGGGGGAGGAGCAGAGTGAGAGGAGGACAGAGGATCTGATGCGGGGCTTTGTGCTGACAGGCTGATAGCAGCAGGGCCAACGTGGGGCTCAAACTCACAAACTGTGAGATCGTGACCTGAGCCAAAGCCGGACACTTAACTGACTCACCCAGGTGCCTGGGTAACTTAACTCACCCAGGTGCCCCGAAATTTTCAATATAATCAGCTAAAATCAGATGTGGACAGATTTTTCCCAAGCAGATAAGTCTTGGACAATACCTACTACCCCTGCTCCCAAGACAAGGAGACAAGCCTTCACCTAGAGGTTAGTGGGAGACACAAGGGAGAGGAGATAGGAGCTTAGAGCAACTACATAATTCAGAGCCAACCAGACCCTAGTAACTTACAGGATCTCCTGGGAAGCCCTTCTCCCCATATCTCCCAGGGGGGCCTCTGGAACCTGGGCTGCCCTAAAAAAAAATAAAATGAGCTTCTGAGTTAGCTTGTAGGAGGGTTTCAGAATGGTGTTAAAGAGTCAAGCGTGTGGTTTTGGCGGCAAGAAAGTCAATCAGACAAAATGATCCATGTTCCTTTATCCCAGCCAGTTTCCTCAGCCTTCTCAAGCGATACTCAGTTCAGTGTTAAAAGGTCAAGATGATCGCTAGTCAGGATTATCTAGAGTGACGCTGAGCAATGGGAAAACTCTCGTGATCTAGCATAGCGCTACGCCAAAGAACTTTCTGCCCTAATAGAAATATTCTCTGAGTTGTCTAAGATGGTAACCACTAGCCATATGTGGCTATTGAGCACATGGAATGTGGCTAGTACAACTGAAGGGCGGGAGTTTTCACTTTCACCAATTTGAATTTAAATGTCATATATTGCTAGTGGGGATTGTACTGGACATCCCAGCCAGTCTAGGAACCTCTGACATTTATAATGCAGTTGCTCACTGGAAACCTCCACAGGAAATGCTCCAGTTGACAACTCAGACTCAAGTGTTCCCAACTGAGCTTGCCCAAGCCAGTACCGTTCCAGGCATTCTGAATGACTCCTCATTTCCTGCTTCTCTGGTCACCTAGATCTAGAGATCTGTGCCGGAGCCAGAACTAGGGTGAGAGAAACAAGTCACCTGGGGTGCAGTATTTAGGGAGACACATTTGGCAGAGCTCTGAGAAGGAGTACGTCCGTAAATCCTGCACCCCACTGCTCATTCCGGCCCGGGCCCTGCCACGTCCTTAGTATTAGTACGTCATGTGTCTGTTCTCACTGACGTTGCTTTACTTGAAGGCTTTGTCACTTCTCCCCTCGGTTGTTCCAGATCCTCTCATCTTTGCCTTGCACCTATGTCATCTCTGACACAGTCTCCACACCACCGACAAGTAGTATGTTCAACACGCAAATTCAGTTGTGGCGCCCGTACTTAAAATCTTTTAAAGGTTCCCAATCTCCTAACGTTAAAAGCCTAACTCCTCAACATGGCTCCCCGGCGTCTTCCCAATCTCTTCCGGCCACCGCTGGAACCTCACCTCCCTCTACCTGTACTCTAATGCTCAATCTGCAGTGCTCTCGAGCCTCCGTGTCTTTGCTTATGCTGTTCCTTCTGTCTAGAATGGCCTTTCTCCATGCCTTGCTAATTCCTATCATCTTCAGCTCAGGGATCATTTCCTCCAGAAAGACTTTCTGAACTCCCTCCCCACCTGAGTTAGGGCTGAGTTAGGTGCCCTTCTCTGGGCTCTCACGTAGTTGTCTACATGGCCTCAATCACATTCTGCACTGTCATTAGCAATTAATATGTCTGTCTTTCTACGTCTGGGGATCCTTGAGGACAAGGTCAGTGTGGTTTGTCTCTGAATCATCAGCATATAACTCGGTGTTCGGCACATGCCAGATATTCAAAAATATTGCATAAATAAATGGATCAGAACATATAAGCAGAGCTGTTTGGAACCAACCGGCATATATTAATCAGTATTGAAATGAATTTAAGATAAAAAAAGTTTCACCGTGATTTACTACACCAAGGTCACCAAAATAATTCTGTATCTTTCTCTTGATTTTTATGTTTTTTTTTTTTTTTCTGATGCAAACAAGGAAGCTACTGGGAGGCAAAAACAATCATTTTCAGACTTTTGTGGAAGACACCAAATGAAGAACCTTGCACGCTTTGAATCCCTCAATGGAATTCTTGAAGATTCCCAAATGGGAAGGCAGCATTTATTCAGTAGTAACAGGCCTTCATTGTGTGGTCAAGTCAGCTCTCAATTTTGTCCCTTCTAAGCACTGGCACACAGCAGTTAAGACTATCTCCATCACCAAATTCTCCTTTGATTTATTGAAGATTTACCTGGGATCCTGGATCGCCTTTTTCTCCTTTTGTCCCAGGTAACCCATGAAAGCCCTAAAAGAAAACAAGGAAAACAAAATCCCCATTTAAAGAGCAATACGTCAACCTCATGACAATGTTACAGTACTTGAAAGATGGCTTACCTCCTCCCCATCCAGTCCGTTAAACCCATCGTCTCCTTTTTCTCCCTGAGGGACAACAAGGAGCACAATCGGGTCAGAGGGGAGCTCGGCCACATGCTTCCTGGGAAACTAATCCCGCCAGGAAATCAAATTCGACTGAGAAGACACTACAGTACCTTGAATCCAGAATATCCTTTGGCTCCCTGTAAAAGATGAAATATCTCTCACTGACACATCAAAGATAGTCAGAAGGTGGATTCACACCCTGTTGGGGCGGGATGTGGCTGCCTCCCTAAAGAGGGTGATTGTGTTGTTCTTTAGTGGCTTCTGGTTCTACAATCACAGAGGTTATATAGGTGGGATTGAACACCACCTATGTTTTGAGGTGGGCTCAAAACTCATTGAGGTTTCTAAGAAGTAGAATTAGTCTGAAGGGGAGGACACTAACATGTAATTGGAGAAAGGGAAAGGGGCGGGGCATGGGGGGATGGAAGAGAGAAAAGGAGGGAGGGAGGGAGGAAAGAGGCAAGAGGCTGTTGTAGGGAATTCAAGATCACATTTCCAGCAGGGCTTACCTTTTGGCCGTGCTCCCCTGGACATCCTGCAATCCCTTTATCTCCTGTGGGTCCAATTTCTCCTCGTCTTCCCTAAGAAAAGGTACCCAAACAGGTATCCAAAGTGACTCGTCTGTCAGATGCTGCCAGCAGTTTACTTTTTAAGAGAGAAGCTAGAGCAACAGGAGGACTCTGAGCTTCAGACAGAGCAAATCTTTCCACAAATGTGTTCATTTAACTCTGGTTTTCCCCCTCTATTCCAGCGTCTTCCGTGCCAACCTGCAGGGCTTCCTTGCAGACCCAAGATCACACAGAAGTGCGGGATGAGCCTGGATGTTTTACCATCTCATCAGACAGCACAAAGGTTTGGAAGTCAATCTACTTTCCAGCCACCTTTCAAATACTCCAGTAATACGCGTTGGCCCTGAAATTGTGCCCAAGGCCCCACTGCTGCGGGAAAAGTCAGTACTGAAGCAAGCCAGTCCCAGGGGACTGGGGCTGAGTCCAAGGAGCTGAAGGGAGGGAGGGGCCACTACCACAAGTGCTGGGAGATGGGGAATGCTCGTGTTCACGGAAATGACCCCCAGGTGAAAGAGCCTGAGTCAGATCATCCGCTCGGGGGGGAAAAGTGTTCAAGGTCAATGATGTACGCATCTCCTAGCAATCCTGGTTCTCCCGGGAAATATTTAAACACAGGTAAATGCCGGCGTAAAATGAATCTCGAGGGAAAAGCAATGTTGTGCTCCTTGAGGGCAGGAGCCCCCAGCTATCTCTTTCCCCAGTTGTGTCCCTGGTGCCTGGCTCAAATCTGGGTGCAGGGTGGATGCTGACGGTTTGCTGTTTGGATAACTAATTGTTTAGCAATGAGCTTGGTTCTTCCCTTCCTGAGAGGTGATGGGAGAAGGGATTTTCCTTCTTCCTGCTTTGCTTTCTTCATTCTGAAGATTACTCCCAGGAAAGCAGGAGGCCTCACTTGTGGCCAAAGGTCGCGAGAGCTACCAAAACACTGCAGCTTCCCATTGACTAGACGGTCAGCCAGATGAGGGCTCAAGGCCAGACACCTGGTCAAAGCCCTCAGTGCTGCCTGGGTGGGCTCCGAGACCCCTCTGCAGCTACGTGGTAGGTGAGTTAGAACTCTCCCCTCGGTGGTCATTGTGTAAACTAGGATAGCACTAGAGTCAGAGGAATGTATAAATGTTTTACAGATCGGCAGACTGGGGGTCAGGAAGTTAAGTGTCCTGCCAAGGTCTCTGGTCCAGGTCATCCCTTGGCTGTCTGACTACACAGCCTGTGCTTTTCATCATAACTTGCCGCCCAGACGAAGAGCTAGCTTGCAGCTAAGGAGATGGAGGTGCAGGCTGGATGCTTCCTGAACTTTCCCTGCCCCAAACGGAGCCACCCAAGTGTTTCAGTTCCTCCAAATCTATTCTCCCAATTTGATTGATGAATCTAGTGAGATTTCCAGTTTGAGGGTCAAAGATTGAGATTAGAAAACTTCTGTGTACCACGTAACCACAAAGCCGAGCCTCTCCATGTACTAAACGCTGAACTCTGGGTCCAAAGGCAGCCCCTCAAGATAGCCTTGCTTCACCCTGCAGGGGGATGTGGGGGGACCGGAGCATGCCCGGCTCCCTGCCACTGATAAAAACATGCCAGGCAACGTGTAGGTAAGTCTGCTTCCTCCTTCCCCCCAAAAGTACATTTGGCAAGTACTCATGACCCAGACAAGTAAAAGGAGGGGGAAACAACCTATCTTCCTCCAAAACCACCAGAAAACCCCTTCTGTAGGAACATAAGGCTTTCCATGCAAAAGAAAATCACTGCTCATGTCGTGGGAGAGGGTCAGAAGAACTTACAGAGTCCCCGTCCTCTCCCCGATGTCCTCTGCTGCCTTTTATACCCGGAGAGCCCTGGGAGGGAAGAGAGAAAATGCACTTCAGCTGGCTTCCTCCAATTCGAACTTGTGAAATCGTTAGGCGTTATAGACAAGTCCCTCCCTTCAGCTCGCTCACAGCGCAGGCAGGGGTGGCTGTGAGTCTGGGGAGAGTCTGACAACCTCTGACCTCTACAGGAAGGTGACCTGTGGATTCCACGTTGCAGGTCAGGGCATCCGGGTCAGTCCGCACCTGAGGCTGCATGGCCGGCAGCTGTGGCCACCGTAACTCTCCCAGCAGGCAAACTGGTCACTTTCCAAAGACAGCATTTTCTTCTGCTTTTCTGAGAGCTCAGGGAAGAAGCACTCCTCCTGACAACAAGGCTACATATCCCTTGTGATCATCTCTCCCTCTGCCACGTGTGCTTTCACTGCCTTGTGGCCTATTTGTGGCAAAGATTTAAACTGAGGTTTGCTTTCCTCACCCAGTAACACAGGTCCTGACTTACCCCCAGACATACTTGATAGGTTAGTGTTGCCTGCTTTCAGACTTTTTATAAATGGAACCAGACTATATGTATTCTTCTACGTTTTACTTTTTTTCTTTTTTTGGCTACTAGAGTGTTTGTAACACCTATTCATGTTGTCGTATATACCTGTAGCTCATTCATTCTCATCACCTTAGAGCACTCCATGAATGAAGAGACCATATTTATTTAAGCTATCGCTGTGTAATTGATCTTGTATACTGCATTTTTAAAAAGCCTATTAATCTGCAATGCTTTGCTCTCTTTGCAGCTCAGTTTCATTCACCGCCGATGAAGGACAACTTTCCCCACTGTTTCTAACACCTCTTGCACCCTCCAAACTGTTGAAAGCAGGTGCAAAAGTACAAATCGCAAAACCGAGGGGGCGCCTGGGTGGCTGAGTCGGTTAAGCGCCTGACTTCAGCTCAGGTCATGATCTCACGATTCGTGGGCCCTGAGTTTCAGCCCTGTGTCAGGCTCTGTCCTTGACAGCTCGGAGCCTGGAGCCTGCTTCAGAGTCTGTGCCTCCTTCTCTCTCTGCTCCTCCCCTGCTCATGCTCTGTCTCTGTCTCTCAACAGTAAATAAATGTTAAAAAAATTTTATTAAAAAAAATTGCAAAACCGAGGAGCAACATCATGAGGGATATATAAGGAAAACGGGAGTTATTCTTCACAGCAGTATTCAAAAGTGAGCCCCTCTGAACTGGCTCCTACACCACAGGAGTCACAGGAAATACCCAAAGAAGACACAGTGAACTAAATGCCCGAGGCAATTCCACGAGGACCCAGTGAAGTCTGCACATTCAGCCACTTGGCCTCAGCCCCACCCACCCTCTCAAGGCACAACTGAATGGCACCTTCATGGCCTGCAGTCCTGGCATCCCAGGAAGACCTGCACTCCCTGAACACTTGCAAAATGTGCAGCAGCAAGTCCTCTCTGCAATGTTTCCCTGGAAAAAGCAAACAAGAGAGCAAGAATTGTCAGGAACGTCACAACGTTAAGAACTATATTCACGCAGATCATAACGCACCAACTACACGGCCATCTTTTCTCTTTGGGGGGGGGGGCTGCGGAGGATCAGAGGTGCTTTTTGACTTAATACTGAAGACAGGGCACTGGGCTAGCAACTGTGACGCATGATACCCTCTCCCAGGAAATGACCTCTCTATAGAAAGGGCGACTGCCCCACAGAGGACCACAGGCTGAGTTTGCACATGACTGGCTGGCTCCTAGTTGACAGACTCCTCTTTTCTGAGGATTTCTGCAGCATAAACTGCTGGGTGATTTTTTATTTAATGAGGGGCTAGTTGGTTTTTTAGTTCCCTGTGCATTCATTTGGTGAGATGATAAGGGCGGAAGGACACACAAAACCAAACATACGCGGCTTACAGGGCACCTGGGTGGCTCAGTCAGTTGAGCGTCCAACTTTGGCTGGGGTCATGATCTCATGGTTGGTGAGTTCCAGCCCCACGTTGGGCCCTGCTGTGGTGACAGCTCAGGGCCTGGAGCCTGCTTCGGATTCTGTGTCTCTGTCTTTCTCTGCCCCTCCCCTGCTCATGCTCTGCCTCTCTCTCAAGGGTAAATAAACATTAAAAATTTAAAAAAGAATATGCGGCTCAGGTCTTTCACACTTTTTCACATACTAAAGACCATGCGCTGAGTGTAATGGGGTAAGCAAGGCACTCTCTGGAAATGCTCATCAAAATTCCCGTTTCGTTCTGATGGCCTTTTGAGTAACTGCGTGTCTGTTCCACAACTCACCAGGTACTGTGATAGCATCTTGCCCAGTTCTCTTGTTCCAATGGTCAGATGAGTCCTGTAATCAAATCCCTTCCCAAATTCAAAGCTGGAAAACTCATCGTGGGCAGTCGTGTTTAGGGAGACCACCAGAAGTGCATCGAGTCCTGGTCAGTAAACATGACAGATTCAAAACAAAAGGGGTTGCACGTTAAAAAAGAGGAAAAGCCCATCCTATTTCTACTTGGTGAACGGTGTTCAGAGAATCAAAAAGGGGAAACGGAAACATTAAGAAGAAGCAGGCCTCTTGATGTATGAGGAACCCAACAACTTTGCTTGCTTGCTCAGGCCTCAGTAAGAAATCCCCAGAGAAAAAGTATTCCAAGAGCAACTATGTACAAATCTGACAGAAAAACACTAGCAGAAAACTGTGTTTAATGCCTCACCACCAAGTTTTGATGCAATTCTTGGGCATTTAAAAGCAATTTATAAGAAAGGGAATTGTTCAGCTTCAGAGTTTTTCTGAATTTTTAAATTAACAGTAGTTCTCAGAGCACCTGGGTGGCCCCTTTGGTTGAATGTCCGACTCTTGATTTCAGCTCAGGTCATGATTTCACAGTTTGTGAGATCGAGACCCACATTGGGTTCTGTGGTGACAGAACAGATCCTGCTTGGGATTCTCTTTCTCTCTGCCCCTCTTCCTCCTCTCTCTCCCTCTCTCTCTCTTTCTCTCTCTCAAAAATAAATAAACATTAAAAAAAAATAGTTCTCAAAGTCATCTCCACAGCCAAACACCCCTGGGGGCTCGGGCCCTGAGAGCCTGAGGAAAGCTCAGGGTGAAGTGTTGGCCATAACCAGATTTCATTCATTCATTCATTCATTCATCCACTCACTTGTTAATTCATTCACTAGTCCATTTACTCTGTCTATCCTTTCATTAAACAAATCTTTGTTTATTAGGAGCCTATTGTGTATCAATCATTGTATCAGGGATACACGATGAATAGAACAGGCACACTCTGTCCCTGCAGAGAAGTACATACAGTCCAACAGAGAAGGAAGACAGGGATCAGATAGTTGCCCTGAGAAGTGATAAGTGTCCTGAGACAGAATGGCAGCATGCTTTGAAAGCCTAAAGGAGAAACTCCTAACTCAGCCCTGGAAAGTCATGGAAGGTATCCGCCAAGAACTGATGTCTAAGCTGAGCCTGAAGGACGAATGGAAGCTGGTCAAGGAAGAGAACCAGAGACTGAAGGTGGAGAGAAGGACTGGGGAGGAGCTGAGATGGGGGAGAGTTTTATGTAGAAGAAAAGTGTATGCCAGGATAGGGAGGACTGAGCCATGAGGTGTACTGGAGGAAGAAGCAGGTGGCTCTGAGTGCCTGGGGTACTAAATGTGGGGAGTGAAGGAAGGCGGGAGTGGGGAGCGGGGGTGGGACCCTGCAAAGTGCCAGAAGCTGTACTAAGGAAACTGATGTGCCCAGAACAGTGGGAAAGGAGGGTGACATAACCCAGCAATCATGCAGGAGACTTTGTGGCCTCCAGGGAGGTTGCCCACAGAACCTAAACCCCAGAAGCCAGCGTGGGTCTACGCCCAGAAGTCTCAAACAATGCATCCCGTCTAATGATCAGTGGACCCTCCTGTCACTGCATATGACTCTCAATTTCTGCATTTAGCTTCCAGCTCAGTCTGAAACTATGACATGGATAGTAAGAAGTGCTTTTCAAGATCCGTGTGTCTGTCCTTCACATGGATAATCAGAAACAGTAAGGAGTGTCCTAGGTCAGGTGCCCTGGAAGCAGGATCTAACGGAAGAATTTGTGTGTATCTAGTTTATTAAGGGGGAGAAAGAAGGGGAAGTTGTAAGCAAAGATGTGTGTCAGTAAGGGCTTCACCTTAATCTGATTCCTGAAGGACTCTGGGGTATAAACTGTATCACAGTTGACCCACTGGAGGCAAAGGTGCTGGGTTTTTGTATCCCTATATCGATGCCCCCCCCTTCCATTTCTATGTGGCACATGGTATAAACCCACCCCTGGTCCAAGGGTCAGGTAAGGGTTCAGGTCAGTCAAGGACTCATGACTGTAGGTCACAGGTGTAAGCACTTGGTCATGGCATTTGCAGCCCCTGGGGGATCAGTGTGCAGGTCTAGGGGTTCTGGGGAGGCACCAACAGCATCTGTTACTAGTGGCCAGACAGATCCCAAGATCTTTGGCACCTGAGTAAGTAGGGACTTGTTTAGTACCTTCTGTGCTTCACCACTTAAATTCACAACTCAGTACCTGCTTCTCTGAGCCTGTCTGATTGATTTTCAAGCATTATCTTGCTTTCACCCCCAAGACCATCTGAAAAGATGAGCAGCACCTAGAGAAAGAGGAAAGCAGAAAATGGGATGATGTGAAAATGAAACATATAACTGGGGAGGAAGAAACAAACAAAAGAACACGGAGATGGGAGAGAGACTGTGACGTGAGTACCTGTCCTTGGGATGTAGATTCCTTCTTAAACATATTCCACAGAGACCGCAAGAACTGTGCATTCAGATGAGTTGGCCCATTAACGGTGACCTGCAGCAGCCTGTCAAATATTGCTTTCTGGTAGATTTGGAACTCAGTAGGGAATTCTCCATCATCGTTCACCTTGAAGGCCACGTTCATCTGCACCTCTGCGCCTGCCCCACAGCTTACCCCCCTGATGGAGGTCATGTCCTCTAAGATGCCTGGGAGGTATGATTCCAGCCGGGGGTGGTCCTCGAACAACTGCGCCCCCGGCAGTTGAGTGGAAATGTCAAACCCAACCACGATGTCCATAAAGCAATCTGGAGACCAAGGAAAATGAGGCCAGGTTAATGAGTAGACAGGAACAAGGAAGGGAAGACGAGGCAGAAAATAAGGAGAGCAGTCATGGCATGGCCCAGGGCTGGAGGGACTCTAGCACCCACAAAGAAAGAAGGAAGATATTGGCTGCTTGATCAACATATAACACAGGTGTTTCCTCTCTCCTTTTTCAAATATTACAAGTTCCAATAGCTATTTGAAGTTCCAATCATGGTTCAGCCTCATTCTCAGAGGCTGGCTTCCTGGCTGGCTGTGTGTGTGTGTGTGTGTGTGTGTGTGTGTGTGTGTGTGTGTTTGCACATGCATATTTTCTTCTTTTAATGATGACATACTATGATTCATATGATCATATTAAATATTTGAATTATCCTTAGAGATGGTTTAATCCGGAGATCACACATTCAAATGGCTGTAAAGGCCACGTGGATAATGTAAATGAGCTAAATGGGCAGGGAGAACAGAGGATGGATGGAGACTAACCACCCATCTGGTCACTGCTCAGCTCCAGCTGAGAGTCAGCCATGTGGGAAAAGGGACCCAGTGTTGTCAGATAGAGTTTTCAGAGAGAAGCCTGAAATCTAGATTTTTATGTGAAATCTTCAGTTTGTAAAAGCTGGCAATTAATCTTAACAAGTTGTCAACACTGCATAGGACAAACACAATTCAGCTACAAGTTGCCATTTGGACACCTCTGACCCTTCCCAGTTGCTCATTGTACACATGAGGAAAGAATGATTCATGGAGGTTGCTGCTGTTGAACCAAAATAAGAACCCCGGATTTCTGATTCCAGTCCCAGGGCCCTTTGCCCCACTGTAACCTGCTTCCAGCTGAGCACCCCAAATGGGGTGTAGAAGATCTGGAGACCTTGAAAACACCAACCCATTTTGTGAAAGAAGTAGCTTCAGTCATAACTCTAGAAACAGAAGCACACTGAGGAGTTTCTGCACGTTGTACCAGTTCTACAAAATGTTATCATTCACCGCTGCTTCCTGGTGTGCTGTCTTCCCAACTCCCAGCCCAAACATACAGAACCTGAGTCCCACACGGTGACTCTCAGCTGGAGCGAGCAACACCCTCCCGATGAGATGCGCCATTGCTCTCCATTCTTTTCCTTCCCTCCCGGCCTCCCTGACTCATTTATATTACCTTCCTGGCCTTTGCAGCCATTTGTGTTTGTGACCTCTGGGTATTAAATAATCCCCGGGACAATTCAAATCTTCACCATGTTATGATTACACGAATGCCATCATGTGCAATTTAAGAAACAAAACAGATGAACATGGGGAAGGGAAGGAAAATTAAGATAAAAACAGAGAGGGAGGCGAAACATAGGAAACTTAAATACAGAGAACAAACTGGTTGCTTGTTGGGTAGGGAGATGGGCTAAATGGGCAAGGGACATTAAGGAGGGTACTTGTTGGGATGAGCACTGGGTGTTATATGTAAGTGATGAATCACTAAATTCTACTCCTGAAACCATTATTACACCACATGTTAAGTAACTTGGATTTAAATAAAGTAAAAATATAAATTAATAAATAAATAAATTAATTAAAAAACATGCACATAGATAGGCTCATATAGACACACACACACACACACACACACACACACACACACACACAGGAAAACTGAGTCCCTTACAAGACCGTTTAATAAAGTTAAAATAGTAAAGCTGTCAACCTGCAAATGTTAGCTTTACTTACTTCCTACCAGTTGCAAGGCATCATTCTAGGACTTCCAGAAGTGGAAAGGGTAGAAACAGGAGACTGAGGTCCAGGTGCAAAGAGGGGCATAAACCCGGGGTTGGAGTGAAGGGACAGGGCTGACCAGAGGACACAACCCAGGGCCTCCTCCAGCCTCTGCATCCTTTCCCTTGTCTCTGAGGGTGGCTGGCTGATCTCAAGCTTCCCAGAAACAGAGAAAAGGTCTATTTTCACTGTGCACTATTCTAAAAATATGTTCATCTAGAGCTGGCCCCTAGGATACCTTGGGAAATGAAGCACTGGGAAGGTACAATTAAATTAAAAAGAAATAAAGAACAAGGGGAACACTTACTGGTTTTCCCGCAGCTCTGGCAGATTTCACGGACCATTCTTTTCTTCGTCTCTATATCCCTTAAATTACTAAAGTCTTGGAAAGTGAATACTTTTTCAGAATTGCCTGTTATTGGCAGAAGTTGTTCCTTATGAACATTTCCTATGCCCCAAGCCAGGACACAAATTCCAAGGTTTTTCAGGATTTTTACTTCCTCTGACACATCATAGTAGGGATCTCCGGATGTGATAACTACCAAAATTTGAGGGACACCAGCGTTTCTTCTCCCACCAGAAGGTGGATCAAACATGACTTTCACTTTTCTAAGAGCCAGGTCAATTCGTGGAAACCCCTTGCTCTTGGTGATTTTTTGAATTTGAGTCTTCAACTTGGCTATAGTCAGAGAGTTTTTCAACTCAATAATTTTTTGGAAGTCACGGCCAAATTGAGCCAGCCCAATTTTTATTCCCTGAGATTCAATGTTAAAATTATCAATGATGTCTGACAGAAAAGTTGTCATGGCAACAAACTCTGAGTTGGATACCATGTCAGAGCCATCAAAAAAGAAAACCACATCGGCTTCTTGAATGTTGCAGGCTGCAATTGGAAAAACAAAACAATTATTTTCCTCATGAATGATTCAAAAATTTCTCTTTCCTTCAATACTTAAATTGCTTTACTAAATCCCCACATTAGTAGCAAATTGAAATAAGTTAACAGAAGAGAGGATCAGCTATTGGCCCTCAAAGAGAAGGAAACACAGTGCGAAGGAAGAAAAGGTAATAGACTTTGTTTCAAATTTTAATATTTGCATGATTCATTTGAAAGGGCACTGAAAGTTGCTCAGAGAAAAAGAGAAGTTTGAATAGCTTGAAGCCACTCACTAAAAAGTAATTGCAAAGGCTAGAAATCCCCTCGACACACCCAGATTGGATGGTTCGCCCAAGTCAAGGTAATGGTACCCCTGTACTATATTCAGTATTCCTGTTACTAGTAATGCTACCACTTTGCATGTGTGTTGAGAAATACCATTTTTTAAACAATGCTCTTGGCATACAGTAAGTTAATATTCATGACCATGTTTTAATAAGTTAATCTAATTTTATAGATATAGAAGTAGAATTCAGAGGTTAAGTAACTTGCCTAAGAATACACAATTATTATACTGTGCAGCTGGTACATGGACCGCCTCATCGTTTTATCTCTAAATAAAAGTATTTTTTCTACTGCAGTTTTTTTATAATATCATACCCCACATATTAAAACTGAATGGGACAAGTGCTAATGGCTAGTAAACACAGCATGGGGTCATCTCCCTGAAATCCAATGAGAAATGTCCCATAACGAAGGGATAATCTTCTATGCTCTGTTCCAATCAAATGCAATGGCTGGGACAGGGCCAGCACTGAAGTGATTACTAAAGGCAATTGAAACAAAGGGATGCCCACTGCCACACAATCATTTGTAAGGGTAGTCTGGCAGAGACACACAGCTGGGCTGCCCAGATAGACTTTCAAGGAAGGATTTACTGCCTGGTTGTTGGCGCATGGTCAGCAGAGGGCTTCCGGCTGTCGACTCCTTCAGGGTCAGCCTTACTACAGGGAGATGTCTTGCCAAAGACCGTGCCCTGCCCAGGGCAGCTCACATCTGGGGACTAAGTGAGAAGGGGGTATGACCGCCCAGCCAGCTTAGTCTGATGCTGGACAACGCTGATGGGCAATGCACGCTCCAGAGCTCTTTGCCGGGTTTGGAGCTCTGTCAAGCATGCATCACTGTTTGACTTTTTCCCAGCTTTTTTTCCTAGGTGTGGATCCCTAATAAACATCTTGCATCTTAAACTCCGCCTCAGCATCTGCCTCTGAAAGGTATGCATGGGAGAGGAGAATAAAACCGCTTCCATCTTTGTAGGAAAAGACCGTGTATCCTGGTGATGTACTAGATTTGGTGGGGACCCAATGATTAACAAGGGGCCAAGCCTGCCCAAGGAGGCCACAGTCTTGCGACAGATACAGATAAGGAAACAGCGAATCTGCATTCAGTGCTACCACCAAGAGCAACAGAAGGTGCAGGAGCTGGGAGACACAGTGGGGTCACCGCCAGGAATTGGGGCGGGAAACTGGCGCACAAAGGCTGCAACACGACAGCTAAGCTAGATGTAGCCAGGGAAAATGCTGGGCTGGCATGTTTGTGGTGGGTAGAATACTGTGTACAGAGATGCCATTTCAGATCGACAGGAGAGATTGTGAAGGGGGGAGGGGCAGCAGGTGAGGCTGGAGCTGTGGGCAAGGCTAGATGGAACTCAGCAGGTCAGTAGTTGTAAACTGTAAGCAGAGCAGTGACATGGTCCAGTGTGTGTTAGGAAGATCACTGTGTTGAGAACGGAATCAAAGGTGGCAAGATGAAGGGCAAGGAGACTAAATTTCACGGTGGGAGTCCAGGGACAGGCTAGAACGGGCAGAACTGAGAAGGCCCCGCTGCCTTGGGAGCAGTCACAATTTTTTTTTCTTACAGATAATACCATCACCATTCTGTATCTGAAACCCAGAAGATTAATTCATTGCTCACTTTGAGCTCAGGTGGCAAATCTTACACTTTCCTCAGGTATGATGCCTCCAGACTACTCCACCGTACTGGTATCTCATGGAATCAGCTTAGGTCCCTTCCCTCCCTGCTCCTACCCACCAGCCTCCATGACTCCCTATTGAACTTCCATATTCTTTCCTCTGCATTAGTGGCCCTTATCCAGAAAAGCACATCAGACCACTTGAACCTCCTGTGGCCCTAGAGAATGTCTCTAATCCCAGTTAGAAGGCCCTGGATCTTTGAAGACAAAAGTCTATCTGTCAAACCATGCAACTCTCCACCCGAGTCTGGCCTGAAACTGGTGCTCAGTGGTTGTGCTGAGACTATTATGCAAATGGAATAGTACAAGTGGCCCCGAAATGGGGTAAGGTGAATACAATCCTAAGTAGAGTTCCTTTCTGCCAAGAAAAAGGCAACAAGGTGGCAAGACCTCAAAGAGTATTTCTGAAACTTCCTTCCATAAGCTCTTCAATGCACACCATGGTGGGAGGGGAACTTTCAGATCTTGTTCAATCAATGCATTTGAGAGATGAGAAAATATAGCCTGAGCAGAGAGATGTTCAGCCATGACACCCAGGTAATGGGAAGCCAAGATTTAATTTATGTTTTGCTTAACCTTTTATTGCTACCCCCACAGAAGCTTTAAAAATCACAACTTACGCTCACGTGCGTTGATACACATTCTTTCTTGCAGAGGCAGGTAAAGATCTTCCAGTTTGTTGAAATTTCCTACATAGAAAATATTGCTTTTATTCCCTGCGATAGCCTCGAGTTCAAATGGGTTGGCCTCTCCTACGCCCACTGCATAGATGTTGATGCCTTTGTTTCTTAACTTCAGTGCTGTGTCATTGAGCCGATTTCGGTCATGGGACTCCCCATCAGTGATGATAATCAACATCTGCTTCACATTTTCCTCGATGCGGCTGCCATGTTCTTTTGTGAACATTATGTTTGTGTGTTCGAGAGCCTTGGCAGTCCAGGTATCCCCTCCGGTGTGCCTGCGTCTCCTCAGATTCTCAACGATTGCAGATCTACTTGAGTATCTACTAAGGTGGAAAAGAACCTCAGGATCATTTGAGTATTTGAGAGCTCCAATCCGAACGCGGTCGATGCCAACATCTGCTTTCTTCACCAAATGGATAGTTAGGTTCATCATGCTTTCTTGCTCTTCTGTACCTATGCTGCTTGAATGATCCAGCACAAACACGATGTCTAACACCTTAATATTTTTACAATCTGGAAGAATAAGGAACCAGGCATCACAATCTTTCTACAGTGTATCCTACACAGACAGTTGAGAAGGGGGAGCAAACTAACATTTGCCATGAACCTACTATGTGCCAGACACTGCACCTTTTGTTAGAGAGGGCTTACTCTGTTTTACAGAGTAAGAAACTGAGGCTCAGTGATGTCCAAGCTACCCCTGATTCCAAAGACATTGTACTTGACAATGGCTCTGTGGTCAGTGTTTCTTAAGCCACGCCACTTTGTTCTGCTACATCTCATTAGGACACAGGATGTCTTTTGCTCGGCAGGCTTTCAACTGAAAGGAAATGTCAGAAGGTAGTTCAATGTCAATGTAATGGTGAGACATGACTAGTGTTTGCCAAACTGGCGTGCTGTTTTAAAGAGCTCAGAGGCTCCCTGTATAAGCTGGGATTTTTTTTTATCTTACTCCCTCTAGTTCCAGCTGTCTTTTCAGCTTCTGGTCAGCTAACTTTCCCAAACGCACCATGCCTCTCGGCATTCATTTGTGCTCCTTCTCCTGATCTCCTGAGTTAGAACCCAGAAAGGTCCCAAGTAGGGAGAGCTAAGGCCCTTATCCCCTCATCTCAGCCCTAAGCTCTCCTCCACATCAGAAGCCAAGTGACCACTCTGGATAGGTCTCCAAAGTATGGGGTTTCTCTCCCCTTTTTTTCTTCCCTCAGTAACTTAAGCATATGCCTTTCAGACTTTCACTTTCTCCACTTTCTACCTATATACGGTAACTCCAATCCTTATTTCTGGCAATGAGGTCTCAAATTCTTAAGCCTAAGATGCAACGGAACCTGGGGCAATGACCCACCAAGATTTAGTGATTAGTCATGACTTGAGGTTTATGAGTCGATCTAATGTGTAAGCCAGGGAAATTTCACCTTATGCTATAGAAAGGGCCTCCACCAACATTACATTTATCAAAATGAAGAAATGCCAGGAAAAGCCCCATGGATTTCAAAGGTGGGGATGTGACCTTAAGATAAACCTTTCTTAGAATGTCTCAACATTACTAAGAATTTGGCAATCATTGCCATTTTTTTTTTTTTAAGCAGGCTCACATCCAGCGTGGAGCCCAATGCAGGGCTTGAACTCACAACGCTGAGATCAAGGCCTGAGTTGAGGTCAAGAGTTGGATGCATGGGGCGCCTGGGTGGCTCAGTCGGTTGAGCGTCCAACTTCGGCTCAGGTCACGATCTCACGGGTTCGTGAGTTCGGGCCCTGCGTCAGGCTCTGTGCTGACAGCTCAGAGCCTGGAGCCTGTTTCAGATTCTGTGTCTCCCTCTCTCTACCCCTTCCCCGTTCATGCTCTGTCTCTCCTCTGTCTCTCAAAAATGAATGAACGTTAAAAAAAAAAAAAGAGTTGGATGCTTAACCAACTGAGACACCCAGGCACTCCAGAAATCATTGCCATTTAAACTAAGCTGTTAAGAGAGAACTCACAGCGCCACTGTCTAAAACTCAGACTTAGGCCAAGACATTTTGTTTGTTACCTTTGTAAAGATTTCTCACACATAATTCTGAATAATATAGTCCAAAGGTCTCTATGTTGCTAGGGGAACAACATACAACAAATTTACTAATATTTCAGCATGTTCTCTTAGTGGTACCCATAAAACAGGTAACAGCACGTGGTAGATTTAAAAGCACAGGTGTTTTTAGTCTGACATGTGTATTTATAGCAACTTCTCTATTAAGAGCCATTAAAGTTGATGGACTCAAACTGAAGATTTGCTCAACACAAGTTTTAAAGTACGACAGTTCGTGAGATAAAATGATCTCAAGCAATCATTTTTAAAAAGTAACAACTTGAAATTTTCTAAAGCTATAGACACATGAAAAAGCAAATGTAAAATATCTCTCTGATAGTGGTAAAGAAGAAAAATGCAAAAGAATGAAAGTACACACTATATCTTTAAAATACAGGGGATATTTAGGGGGTTATGCTTAGGACATTGGATTTAATTTAACTAAGAGGAAGATGAATTTGTTTCTCTAATTATTTACTAGTTGACACTGGTTATTGGTAGGCCAGGAACAATTCTGGGGAATCATTTGAGATTAAAAATTGGCTCTGAAAAATCTAGGTATGGACGTAGTTAAAAATGTGGAAGTTCGATAAGAAATTCTGAGAACCTGTGGGAATATACTTGAAGTCACCACAGCCAGACTATTTTGTTGCCAAACTAGAGGGCAAAATTGTTAAACTGGAATATCCCTGGAGGTTACAGGTGTTTCCACAACACAGACAAGACAAGACTGAAACTTAACACTAAAGTCCAGATACAGTCCAAGCCCGTGGTACAGCCCACTGCTCATCCCATGAAGTCAACAGCTCATGCCCTTGAGTCCTGAAGAGTAACAATGTCACTTACCGTGGAGAGCACATACACGAAAAATGAGTTCGCTTTCTATTGCATTTAGATCATCAAAGTTCTCAACTTGGAAGACCAGCTTGCCATCCCCACTGATCTCCTCCAGCTCCATCCTGTTGGCGCCATATACTCCCACGGAGAAGATGATGACACCACTGTCCCGTAGTGCTTTAGCAGGTTCTCTCACAGAATCTTGTGCTTCTCCATCCGTGATGAGGATAAGAAACTTTTTGACCCCAACACGGGCCCCCTTGGTGGGGGTGAAGTATTGAGCTACAAAGGTTAGTGCACTTCCAGTCAAAGTGTTACTGTTGATGTAAGACATTCTGTCTACTGCATCAGAAATTTCTTTTTGTGTAAAGTATTTATTAAGCTGGAATTCTTCCTGATTATAATTACTGAACTGAACGACACCAATCTGAGTTTTGTCTGGACCAATTTTAATCTTTGCTGATATATTTTTCATGAAGGTTTTCATTTTTCCAAAATTTTCATACCCAATACTGCCAGAACTGTCCACCAGAAACATGATGTCAGCCTTCATGTCTTCACATCCTGCGCGTTGTCAAAGAGACCAGGTTGATATAATTTTCAAAACACAGAGAAGCAGCAAGCAAGAAAGAAATGCATTAGTCAGAAAACATCATAAATTAACTCAAACACCTGCTATTGTATTTGAAAATTTTATCTGCTTCTATAGTAGAGGCCTGTTGACCAGGACCCAGAATCAGAAATCTACTGAATATTATCCAACAAGTTTTAAGAGAAAATGCAACTTCCGAAGTGTATATTCATTCACCCGTGCATCATTCATTTATGCATAGTTCATTCATTCATAATTCTTGAGGTGTATGAAATGTCAAGTATCAGGTTATGTGTTAAAGGATGTGATGGTGATCAAAAAAAGGAATAAGAGAAAAGGTAATCAATTCCCTATGCCCATAGGACTAATATTTCCGGGTTTTATGTATAATCTTGAAACAAAAAATTCTAAGCAATCTTTACACAGCCTTATTTTCTGGGATAACTTACAGTGATTTGATAAACACTATGAATCAGTATTAGAAACCGGGGTGAAAAACTTTTACTAGAAATAGTAAGTACATTAGTAAGCACATATCCATTCAACATGGATGTATAAATAAAGGATCATTCCTTTATACCTAAAGTTTGTAGATTTTCTACTGGTTAGAAATGGACATATATGTGTGTGTGTGTGTGTGTGTGTGCGCGCGCACAGAAGACCAATTTCTATAAGCCATAAAAAAAATGGTGTTATTAATTCATGATACAGATGTGTGTGTATACAATGCAAATATATTGTCATTAGCATGTATCTCCTTAGTCTTAACCCTTTGCTCTACCTGCTATCACTGCCATTCTCTTAGCAGTCCTTCCCTTAACTCTCACAGAGTCTATCCCATACTATTTGAAAATGAACAATTAGCATTAGTCAAAGAGGAATAAGACAATGCTTATTATTTTTTAATAACCTGTGTAAGGACAACCAGGGAGCATTAAAGCCACCATGTAAGATCCAAGCTGACTGAGGCCATCTTGAAAGTCATATATAGAGAGGTCATTAAAGATGTTTGTGGCCTTGGCAAGGCCCCACTGCTGTGAAGTGTGGAAGCCTCTCCTCCATGAAACGTGTAAAAGGAGTAGACTTTTACATGTGGTTTGGTATACCCCCTTAGATCTGCTTGTGACAAGATTATTTCCTGTCCTCTAATATCTGGTCTCCCATTCTTCCATGCCGATAGAATTTCAGCTAGACAGATGACTGTCCAGGTAAGTATCACTTTTCTAGCCTTCCTCGAAGCAGATGTGGCCCTGTGACTACGTTTTGCCAATAGACAGGAGCAGAAGTGATTTGGCCACTTCTGGGTCTTAACATTAAAACAGGGCAGTGTGATGGGCTCCCCTGGCTCTTTCTCCCTTTCCACAAGTGCAAGGTGAAGAGAACCGGAGCTTCACCATTGACCTAAAGATGGGAGCTATATGCTGAGCCTGCAAGAGCCTCTCTGCTAAATCTGCACCCTGCTCCCCCTGGACTGTTATGCAAGACAGAAATAATATTCTGTGTTGTGTAGTTTGGGATCTTTTTGTTATGGCCTCTTATCTTGTCCCCTAAGCAATAGGTACAATGTGTCTCATTCCGTCTGCATCTGCCCTGAAACTAGTCAGTGTTTTTCTAGGCCCGAAGGCTTTGGTTCCTTAGCTTTCCTGCCTCTCCCTGTTCACCATCTTATGGATCATCTCCTTGTCCACAGCTTGTCTCCTCTTCCAGGTGTGCCAATGTTCAGGCACCTCAAGTGCAACCCCCTGACCTACAGGAGATGTGCCGTACCTCCTCAGATTGGCCCAGGGCTGTCTCCCTCGGAGTGACCGAGATACAATCTACTTTATGTTTCCTGGAACCCTTTTACTTTTCTTTGCGTCATCCCCAGGAAATTCTGGGGAACTTTTTACTCTTGTACTCTTTCTAGAGCATCCTGAAGACCCAACTCTACTACTGTCTGTAACAGGGTGAACAACGAACAATAATGTGATTTAGGATTTTGCTGTGAGCTCTGCTGATTTATCTTTGGATTTTAGTGACTCACAACATTCCAGAATGTTCACTTTTGTAAGTTCAAATAAATGGGAATCCTTCTCTTTTTCTCAGCAGTGAATTTAGCCAACTTGTGCAATAGCTAATTTTTATGTAGCACTGAATGCCCACGTGCATTTTTCTAAGTGTTCCACATGCCTTATCACCTTCAAGCTTCACCTGGAAGCTAGGCCTACCCTCAGGGATTAAGGCAGGTGGATAGTAAGTGAACTATTCAAGGTCCACAGCTAATATAGCTGGGGTTTGAACTTTACCTCATTGACTCCAGCATCCTTTATCTTAACCAGTAAGGTAACATGCCTCTCAGCAGACAAAATTTTCATGTGCTAATATTAGCAAACCAACACATACCATATTCAGTTAGTAAGTCGCTGCTCCTAATAAGAGGCATCACGATCGGGTACAGGTATTTGCAAATTGTTCTTCCTAACTTTACTTACGTAATTTTAGCCTGAACGAAAATGCAAATATGTGTTTCTGGTACAGATAAAAATAAACAATTGTTCTATGTGTACTAGATAAGCATTCATAATAGAGGAATGATGGTTGATGTTTATTATGCTAAACCTATAAGGATTCTAGGATGTAGGTGTTACCCTTGCTTTATAGATGAGGAAGTCTGAAGGTCAAGCAGGAAAGTGGTTGAATCCTAACCTACTCAAAGCCAGAGCCCATTTTCTTTCCATGTGCTCATCTGCTTCAATTAGTGCACACACACACACACACACACACACACACGCTCTTACATGCCATACTGGTGGGCTTTGTCAAGGCCACAATACTCTTAGCAACCTTCCTGCTTATGACCCCCAAGATGGCCTCAGGGCATCTGTCTGTGGAGGGCTTCTCCAATCTTGTCAACTGGTTTAAAGTAAGGGGCTGAATCCTCAGTGGTGAGAAAGGAAGTTAGCAACAATGTTAACCAGAAAACTGGTCACATCACTCCTGGTCTCAGCCTGGCTATCAGCCTGCAGGAAGCAACCCATGAGGGTGCAGAGAATAAAGCCTTCTTTGTTTTGCTCACCTTTTTCAGTGCAGATTCTGCGAACAACTTCATTTTTTATTCTCTTTAAAGAATCAAAGTTCTGCCCAAAGTTAACCCTTTCTTCCTCCCCAGCAATTTGTTGGAGTTCTTCTTTGTTAGCCTCCCCAATGCCAACCGCATGAATGGTGATTTGTTCAGCCCTTAATCTCTCAGCAGGCTTCAGGACTTCATCCCTGGACTTCCCATCAGTCAGCACAATGAGATAATTGGGAACACTGCTTGTCCTACGCTTCTTTCCCTCTTTTATTATTTGCAGCATGAAATCCAGGGCTTTCCCAGTATCTGTGTTGCCGTTGAGTTGCTTGATGTTCAAAACAGCCTTTCTTAAATCCACATTATTAGAATTGTCATTGATGTGAAACTCCACTTTTATCTTATCTGAATACTGTACAGCTCCAACTTGGACTTTGTCTGGGCCAATGCTGAACATTTCTGTCACTGCCAAAATAAATTCCTTCATCTGCTCAAACCCCGTTCTGTTTATGCTAGTTGAGCCATCGATGAGGAAATAGATATCAGCCTCTTTTGTATCCACACAGCCTGAAAAAAAATGTGGAAAATGCATTCTTCGTTAATTACAGAAATATCTGGAGAGAAGTTTGCAAGAGGGTTTGTAGAGGAACATGAGGCTGTGAAGGTTCTGGAGAATGAGAACTCTTCATCATTTACGCAGAGACTGTCTGCTTCATCGAGCCTGTTCATGCCCATTTTCTCCTTTGAAATTCACAACAACCTGGTGGGAAATTGCAACAGAGTGACACCTAGTACTTTGTCTAAGGTCATATGCCAGTTAATTAAAAGGCAGGACCAGATTCCCAAGTCTCCAGGCTGTAAGTTAAATTGTTTGTATAGTATTGACACCTGCCTTTTCAGACAGTTTATGCCTTATCATTTCCCGAGAAATGCAATGGAGGAGAGGACCTGCTTCTCTTATTTCCTCAATATCCTCTTTTCCCCAGAGCAACTAGAACACTATATTTAAAACTAGAGCCAGGGCCACCTGGGTGGCTCAGTCGGTTGAGCATCTGACTTCAGCTCAGGTCATGATCTCACGGTCTGTGAGTTTGAGCCCCGCATTGGGCTCTGTACTGACAGCTCAGAGCCTGGAGCCTGCTTCAGATTCTGTGTCTCCCTCTCTCTCTGACCCTCCCCCATTCATGATCTATCTCTCTCTGTCTCAAAAATAAACAAACATTAAAAAAGTTTTTTTAAACTAGAGCCGGATCATATTACTCTCCTACTTATATGGTTTATCATTGCATTTAGAACTTAAAAATATAAATCTGGCCTGAACTTCCTCCCTGTTTTTCTCTCAGACCCTATTTCGAGCAATTCTTCATCTTACTCGCTGTGTTCCAACCACGCCAGGCTGCTTTCTGTACTCTGAATGTGCCCCAGGGCTTTTGTACTTGCCCTCCTCTCTCTTGCTGGAATATTCTTCTCCCTAAACATTCACATAGCTGATTCCTTCTTATCTCATCATGGATATACCAACTCAAATGTCAGTTCTTCAAAAAGGCATTCTCTTCCCCTCTAGCTAAAGCACATTGGTCATCATCTACCCTATTACTCTCTATTTTCTTTATGATAGCCATACTTCTTTAAGTTATCTTACTCATTTTTTCATGAGCACAGACTGCTTCCTGCCAGAGTGTCCCCATGAGGGCAGAGATTGTCAACTTCTCTGCTTCTACCCAGTATGCCTGGTCCATCGCAAGATTTCAACCAAAAATTTTAAATAAAAGGACTCTGGGTGGTTTAGTCAGTTGAGCATCCAACTTCGGCTCAGGTCATGATCTCGCGGCTCATGGGTTCGAGCCCTGTGTCGGGCTCTCTGCTATGACCATGGAGCCTGCTTCAAATCCTCTGTCTCCCTCTGTCTCTCTCTCTGCCCTGCCTTTCCCTTCTCTGCTCAGATGTGTACTCTCTCTCTCTCTCAAAAATAAATATCAAATAAATAAATAAATACACTCTCAATGTTCCTTCCTTCCTTTCTTGTTCCTTCCTCAATGTTTCTTCCTTTCTTAAAGCCCTGGAACAAAGTAAAACATGCTTTAACTTTACTAATAGTCTATTTATAACTCTATCAATTTACTCATTGCAATTGGGTAGGAGAAAAAGCATAATTTAAAAATTTAGATTATTTACACAGTTATCTGGTTGAATGTGTTGAAAGATCCTTAAAATACAAGACTATTTAGGTATTTCAGAAATAGTTTCTTTATTCACAGCTTTTTGGTAATTTATAGCTATTGACACTACTTTAGGCTATGGGGAGTTGGTCCCTAAGAAGTCAGAAATACTGGAAATAAGTTTGGACCTGAGAATTAAACTATGAAATTGACATATAAAATATTAGGAGGAAGATAAGCAGTTATCTGCAAAAGACAGGGTTGATCCCAGGCCAGCAAAACCTGGTATCAATAAAGATAGATTGATTTATATAAATCTAATGAAGAAGAATGAGGTGTTCTCCAGAAGAAAGATAGTGGTGATCAGCAATGAAGGAGGAAAACAATATGAGTCACAGTGGGCAACCAAGGCAATGCCCATGCAACCCCCCTAGAATTGTGTTGTCCAATATACTAGCTACTAGTCAGATATTACTATTAAAAGGTAAACTGGAACTACTTAAAATTAAATAAAATTCAAAAATCAGCTCTTTAGTTGCACTAGCTATATTTCAAGTGATTAACAGCCCCAAGTGGCTAATACCTATCATATCCAACAGTGTAAATACAGAATACTGTCATTATCACAAAATGTTTGGCTAGACAATGTCGAAGAAGAATGTGTCCCCTGGTCCAAGGTCTCACCTGTACAGTTATACAGAGAGACAGAGAGAGAACTCTATATATTTGACTTTATTTTTTAAAATATTTTATTTTATTCTTTTTTTTTAATGTTTACTTATTTTTTAGAGAGTGAGCAAGCAAGCAGGGATGGGCAGAGAGAGAGGGAGATACATAATCTGAAGCAGGCTCCAGGCTCTGAGCTGTCAGCACAAAGTCCGCCGCGGGGCTCGAACCCACGAACTCTGAGATCATGACCTGGGCCGAAGTTGGATGCTTAACCAACTGAGCCACCCAGGTGCCCCTGAATATTTGACTTTATTTTTTTTTAATTTTTTTTAACGTTCTATTTATTTTTGAGACAGAGAGAGACAGAGCATGAGCAGGGGAGGGTCAGAGAGAGAGGGAGACACAGAATCTGAAACAGGCTCCAGGCTCTGAGCCGTCAGCCCAGAGCCCAATGCGGGGCTCGAACTCACGGACCGCGAGAGCATGACCTGAGCCGAAGTCGGACGCTTAACCGACTGAGCCACCCAGGCGCCCCGCCATCACTCTTTTTTCTATACATCAGTCTCTTGGTTTGATTAATGTGAGCGTCTCCTTGATTCAATGAAGTTTGATTTTAAAAAACTGGATGCCCACTAAGTGACAGATGTGGTGGATACAGTAACGAAGTCAATGTAGATTGGTTCTCTGTGTTTTACCGTTCTGAAACTACAAAGCCGGCCACCACACTCCAGACCATGGCAAATTCTCTAAGGTTGAGGTTCTTAAACACTGCTAACAGAAGTTCAAAGGGCGGCTTACTAAAATGCAAGTGCCCAGGCCCTACTCTGACACTAATTCATTAGGTTTCGGGTAGGGCTTGGGCCAATGAATTAGTGATAAACTCCCCCAGGACACTCTGGTAAGTTTACAGCAGATGCTGTTGGTGCTTAGCCTGTATCCCCTCAAGCCCTTCACCGCATTTGTGCCCACTGGCTCCCAGGGCTTTCTCTCTAACGGCTAGTACCTAGGGCTGTTTATGGGTGGGTTGCTCTCAGGTTCCTGGAACCCTCTTGCCAGGGGCTTGAAGAAGTGCCTGGAAATTTACATTCTCTCATGTGCTGGAATATAAATTCTCTAGCTGCACTGCCCCCTGACAGGAGCAATTCTAAGGTTTAACCCACATTGTCCCTAGGATGGCCCTGTGGAATTGAACTCCAGGGAACTTGGCTTATCGTCCTTCCCCTCCTGGTCCCAACTCTCCCTTTCCTACCAATCTCCAGTTTTCCCTGGATATATTTTCTAATCAAAATCTATCCATTTCACATGAATCCTTGTCTGGCATCTACTTCTGAGGAACCCAACCTGAGTCAAGTACCAATATTTGAGAGCCATTGAATTAACAAGAAGCCATCTACTGGAGGCCTTATGGAGGATAGTTATCCCCCTTGGATGGCCCTTGCCATTAGCCTTGGTCCCATACCTTCCCATTTAGAATTTCTTTTTTTAATTTTTTTTAATGTTTATTTTGTATTTTTGAGAGAGAGAGAGAGAGAGAGCGAGCACGCGCACAAGCAGGGGAAGGGCAGAGAGAGAGGGAGACAGAGAATCTGAAACAGGTTCTAGGCTCTTAGCTGTCAGCACAGAGCCCAACACAGGCGCTCGAACCCACGAACCATGAGATCATAACCTGAACCAAAGTTGGACACTTAACTGACTGTCACCCAGGCACCCCCATTTAGAATTTCTGTAACAAAAATAAATGTGACCCTTTTTTGGTTACATCATTTCAAAATCTCTAAGAGAGGCCACACTACACATCCCCCCTATGCCCTAATAGTTCATACTAGACCAAGGTCACTGCCACTCTGAGCAGCTTCCCCACATGTCACTTAGGAGGTAACAGAGGACTTGTTTCTTGCTGCTACGTATACGGGCCACAGAAAATCCAGGGCCAGCCCAGGATGAGTTTAAAATTAGCCTTCAATGTCATTGGAAGATTACAATTCTTTTCCATGCGAATGCTGCCAAATTACAATTTAGGTGTGACACGTGACCAAGTTCTGGCCGTTGGGATGTAAGCAGAAATGATGTGTGTAATTTCTGGAAATATCTTTGAAGAAAAGGAAATGGAAGCCTGACCTCTTCCTTCTCTTTTCTCATTCTTGCTTGCTGGATGTGAGTGGGATGCCTAGAGCAATGATCTTGGACTATGTTCCTGGGAGTTAAAAACCACAAACAGCAATAAATAAATAAATAAATAAACAAAAAATAAATAAATAAATAAAAACAATAATGTCGAAAGAGACAGGATCTCTGACTCTGTGGTGTACCAGCTGTGTCTACCTACCTTAGGACTTATTGTGCAACAGAAAAAACAGTTTTATCCCGATTAAACCACTGCTGTTTTTATTTCTGTTAGTCACACCCAGATGTAACTGTGACTGATACAAGTTACCCAACAGTATATTCCTGCACTGATACAGCAGCCATCAGCCACATGTGGCTATCAAAACTAAAATGAGTTCAAATCGGGGCGCCTGGGTGGCTCAGTCGGTTAAGCGTCCGACTTCGGCTCAGGTCACGATCTCACGGTCTGTGAGTTCGAGCCCCGCGTCGGGCTCTGTGCTGACAACTCAGAGCCTGGAGCCTG
The DNA here is from genome assembly GCF_023721935.1 of Panthera uncia. NCBI lineage: Eukaryota > Metazoa > Chordata > Mammalia > Carnivora > Felidae > Panthera > Panthera uncia. Next base: position 129,398,287 of record NC_064810.1, read on the forward strand.
TTTCAGATTCTGTGTCTCCCTCTCTCTCTGCCCCACCCCTGTTCATGCTCTGTCTCTCTCTGTCTCAAAAATAAATAAACGTTAAAACAAAAATTAAAAAAAAATAAAAATAAAAAAATAAAGTGAGTTCAAATTAAATTAAATTTGAATTTCAGATCTTCTGTTACACTAGCCACATTTCAAGCGCTCAACAGTCACACATGGCTAGTGACTGCCTTACTGGACATCACAGATGGAGAACATTTCCATCGCCACGGAAAGTTCTGCCGAACAGCACTAACATATACAAGGCTACGCTACCTTTGAAAAACATACGTGTGTGTGCTTGTGTGTACGTAGCATAGAGAAGGAGAAGAAACTAAATGACATGAGAAATAAACGTTAAAATGGTTTTGTCTGGATGATAGGATTACAGATGATTTTATTTTCTTCATGTTCATCAATACTATCAAACTATTTTTTAACTAACACCTATTATTTTTTTACATTTAATTGCGGTACGATTTACACGCTGAAGAATTCACGCGTTGTAATCTTTCAATGATTTTTGGTAAATTCATCAAGTTTTGCCAGCACAACCAAAATCTAGTCTTGGAACATTTTCCTAACTACTCATGTTCCCTTAGCCAAGTACAGTCAGTTCTCGCTCCTGCCCTTGCCCTAGGCCACTACTCATAGTACTTTAATAACAAGAAAAGTATTTTTTAACAACTTACCAGTTTTGTCAAGGTCCACTCGCTCAGCACGAGTAGAAATTTGGGACCAAATTTCATTCCGCAGCTTTTTCTGGAATTTCTTACTGTAAGTTTCCAAGTCGGCATAGGACTTGAGCACGGAAACCATCTGTCTCGGGGGGTAAGACACTATTTCTTCTAACTGGGTGTCCTCCGCCCCTTGGATGTTCACGGCAAACACAGTCACGTCCTGCATCCGAAGCCGCAGTGCGGCATCACGTACCGTGTCCTCTGAGGGTCTGTGAGTGACCAAGACTGCGATCTGAGGCACCCCCTCTGCCCTTCTGCTGCCAGCAGACTCTGAAAAGGCTTCTAGTCTCATCTTCTCAATGGCAGCACCAGCATTGGCTTTCCCCGTCCGGAGAGAAAGCTTCTGGATTTGCTGCTGAAATTCATCCTGGGTTGTGTTTGATTTTAGAAAAGAAATAGTCTCTGCTCTATCACTGTAACTCATAAGCCCGAGGCGCGTGCAGCTGAACCTCACATCCATGGAGGCAGTAATATTCCTCAGGAAATTCTGCAGGTTCCTTAAGTTTTGTCTGGTGCCCACTGACTCATCCACCAGGAACATGAGGTCAGCTAATGAATCTCTCTGACAGGTCACTGCGAAGGGAATAGGGAGAGAGAAAAAGTAGGAGGATGAGTACAAACCACTGGCCCAGAGTGAGAAAGGCACTTTACAGATTGTCAAAAGGCATTGGTGAAAATGGAGGCAGTCATGACAGATGTGGTTAGCACTGTTTTCTTTGAATGAACACCAGTTAAAATGCTGAAAAGAGTTACAAGGTGACGGACTTCAGAGTCTCTGCAATTATGTTCCTTCTGTCCGAAGAGTGCTTCTTACCAATTGTCCTATCAACCCCTCCACCACCACCCGTCTCAAGTGCTAGGATGCAGCGACGTGTTAACAGAAATATCTCTGACTTCAGGAAGCTCCTATTCTATGGGGAGGATAAATAACTAGGTTATCTTATTTCAGACAGTAATAAGCGTCACGAGGAAATAAAACAAGTGAGTCAATCGAGTTACTGTTCTGGGGACATGGGATGAGGACTAACTTACTTGAGATACAAAGAAGTCAGGGAAGGCCTCTCTAAGAGGAGCACATTTGGCCTGAGATATGAATGAAGGGGATTCAGCCACGTGTTCTGAAGGAAGGGGAATTCTGGCAGAAGGAACAGTAGGAGGTGGGAACAAGAAGCCCAGAGTGGCTGGTGACGGTGAGGGGAACAATGATGGATGAGGTCAGAGAGACTAAGGGCCTAAATCATAGGGGAGTCACAGGATCTTATTTAAATCTTTAAAATATCACCCCGGTTGCTGAGGATATTCAGGGATAGCCATTAAGAAACAATCACCCTAGTTCGGGAAAGAGACAATGTTTGTTGGACAAGGATAATAGCAGGTAAGATGGAACAACAGGGTAGTTTTGATACATGAATTAGAGGTAGAACAGAGAGGCCTTGATGATAATGGGATGCTAGTGTTAAGAGATAAAGAAGTGGTAAAAACTAGGTTTTTGGCACGAACAACTGAGTGGATATCGGTGGTCTCTTCTTACAAGATAGAGAAGACCATAGGAAGAAGCTGCAAGGGGGGGGATTCAAGAGTACCATTTGAGACATGCTAAGTTTGGGACAGTTTTGAAGACACCAGGTAAGCAGTTGGTTGTATGAATCTGGAATCCAGGGAAGAGTACATCCTAAGCACAGAAAACACCTACTCCAGGCACAGGGGAAGGAACTACATCTGTGGAAAGTATAGCCAAGAGATAAGCTCAATCTTGCCAAAAGCTACCCGTTAGGATTGTGAGCTCTAGAAACCAGAAGATATGTCTTGCTTATCTCTATCCCTCCAGTACCTAGTACCTAGTGAAACCCAAATTAATTCTCATAAATCTGCCAAGGTACCCGCATAGTTGGCTAAAACAAACTCCCAGCATGACCTACTCAGGTTAGTATTCACTTCCAAATAGTTATCGATACTAATAATAGTAAACTGTGTTCCAAATGCCATACAAGCCATCTCACCCATATCCAGGCAAGTACTATTATTCTCATCTTATAGGTAAGGAAACTGAAGCTCAGAGGTTAAATAACTTACCCAAGGCCCTTAGTAGGCAAGCCAGAGTTTGAAGTCTTACCCTTAACCTCTAATGGCAATGATAGCGTCCCATCAAGCAAAACCTTGCGGTTGCAAAACTCCGTGAAGTAAATTTGGAGGATAATCAGCACACAGAACCCTCTGAGAAGGTGGTAAAACCCCACTGTTCTGCAGAGCACAGACTATACAGCCTCCTACAGGGCTGAAGGATCTCCAAGGCCTCCAGAATGGAGGATCATAGGAGGGTTTCTTCTCTGAAAAAAAGAAGAACTTAAGTCATAAGATCTTGCTATTTCCCCAAGACAAGAGGAGTGAGAGATCAGGGGAGTGGAAGGAAAGGGATTCCCTGGTGTCCCAGGAGCAACACTAACTGTGGCAGAACCTTGTAAAACTCACTAAAATCTTGGCAGGACTCACTAAAACCCATTTCCTCCTCTTGGGCAGCGAGCTAGACCTGACTTCCCAGGCTCACTTGCAGTTAGGTGTGGCCATGGGACTAAGACCTGGATAATGAAACATGAGCAAAAATAAGCTGATCCCACAAGACCCTCCCATGAGTGATTTTCTCCTGCCCACCAGCTGTATAACAAGGCCCAGAGTGCCTTGGAAGGTCATATGCGAAGACCGAAGAGCCACCACTAACCCAAGTACCCGAATAGACGAAAAACAACTAGTCACCTTGGGCACTGGCCCTATAATGTTACAACGGAAATAAACTTCCTACTATTACCAGGAAAATCCATTTTGCTGGAAATCCTTCCTACCTGACTCTGGCAGGAGTCTGTCATTAGCACACTTAATGAGTGCCTCCCTGGAGCTGTGCACTGGCCGGTTCTGCCTGCTCATCAACACTGCAAGGGAAGCTTCCTATCTCGTTTTACTCGTTCCTTCCTAATGCTGTCTGGGATCACCTGCCAAGTAAACGATGTGTATTCAAGAGCCTTCTGCTTTGAGGCCTTCACTGAAGACACAAATAAGGCATTTTTCACGTGAGACATTATAAGTCATAGGGTCATAAGTATTCCTCCTTTTGGCCTAGGGGGTCAAGAACGAAAGCAGATGAGAAGGAAGCCTTCTGCATTTCTGTGTGAAATGCAGGGATTTCCAGGAGCTGACAGGAATGCAGATGTGACCCCTGGTGGTTCTGGTGGATGGTTCTTAGAGAGAACCTAGAAATAGCACCCCCCAAGGGAAACCAGCTGTAATGATTGAAGTAAGGTGTGGCTGTCAAGCAGCTGTGCACACAACAATCAACATGGATGATGGATGGAGCCTTAGAGGAAGGCTCTGTGCTGCCACATGAGAAACTCTTAGTGGCTCTCAGAAAATTAGTTGCGGAGAATTTTATGTTGGGGGACGTGACAGTGAAGATGTTAAATTATATAAGCAAGGGAACTGAGTCAGTTCAACTTGAGCTATTAGCTGGCCTTATTCATAGCCATAACCTTGTCCGAAATATTTCCAATATTCCTTCAATTCAAAGATTCAGTCTACCATAAGGTATACTATTATTTATGGCAACACTCAGAAATTTAAAAAAAAAAAAAAAAGCATTACTGCAAGATACATCCTAATGTCAAAAATGTGAAAATGTGAAAATGTGAAAAAAAAAATGTGTGTTTTACATGTGGAAAATATAGGCACAAAATGACTGCATGACTGAGAGAAGGAACGAGTCAAGCTCCTGGATTTACCAGGCCCTGATACTCATTGGAGAGATTTTACTTGTAAGGAGAAAAAATAGTGCTGGAGGGGATAAGCCAACAGAGCAAATGTAGGGCTCAAGACACTACTCTACAACCGAGGGTATCCTGTTCTCTGCCTGGTCTCATTCTAAAGTTACTGCTCCCGTTTAGTGTCGCTGCGTTATTAGCTAACGGGCGTTTTCGGAATACTTACTATGTGCCTCACACTGTGCCAGGACTGCGAGGGCCAAGAGAACAGGCACAGAACTTACTTCTTTTTCTGGAAGAATTTCACTTTTTCAATCATTAAGAAATAGAATCGTGGAATACTAATAGAATACTAAGAATAGAAATCACTGTCTGGCACAGTGTAGGCCCAAAGAATACGGAGACAAATATACGTTCCCAGTTCTGCCCTCAAGGTGCCACCAGTTCATGGGAGGAGGGGACCAACCCAGAAACGAGTAATTATTCACTATGGGAAGTGCTTCTGTCATCATCCTCAACCCAGGGCTTCCTCACCTTTCATATCAGCGTCTGCCGCTCCGTCCCTGTACTGGGTCGCTTCCTTGATGATCTGCGTCATGTTTTGGGAAAACGCGCTCAGGTCCCTGACCGACCGAAGGTTGAAGTGAAACTGAGCCGTGGCCATGGCCTTCAGCTCCTCCTCAGAAGCTTCCTGCAGCCCCACGGAGATGATTCTCACCCCGTCTTCCCGCAGGGCCTTGGAGGCCTCTTCCACGTCATCATCCTCGGACGCCGCCGAAGCCAGGACCACCAGAATCGGGGGAAACTGCTTCTTGTCCCTCCCTCCGGCCGCTTCGGAGAAGAAGGTCCTGTGGGCCTCCCGGAGAGCGTTTCCTATCCGCAGGGAGCCGCCGATGAAGGCGAAGTTCTTCTTGAGGTGGTTCAGCATGGGGTTCCTGCTCTTGAAGGTGCTCAGCTGGAACTCACTGTGGAGCCGGTCGCTGTACTGAGCCAGGGCCACGCGGTACTTGTGGGCCTCGATGGGGAGACTGCTGATCATCTTGGTGATGAACGTTCTCACAAAGGGGAAGGACTTGGTTCCCAGGTGGTCAGAGCTGTCCACCAGAAACACGACATCTGCAAACTCAGGGCCTGGCTCTGTCAAAATAAAATCGCAACAAAGCTAAACAAGGTGATTGTTCAGCCTTTACATTTTAGACCCCAGGACTCATTTGAGACTATGTCCTAAGTTATGAGTGACTCAGCATCCCAAGGGAAGTGTCTTCTGGAGGTCAAGAAGCAGAAACTATACTGGTTTTTGTGAAAACATCAAACAAGAAGACTTTTAGTAGTTAAGCAGTAAGTCTTTTGTTTCTCAACTCCGTACCAGAAACATCTTTTTCTTTTTTGGTTGTGGAACCCCAAACTCTGATATTATACTAAAGAAAACCCCCAAAGTGGTCTGTGGACGAAGAGTAACTTTTATAAACCGTATCAAGTAAGCAGGTGTCTTGAGCTGGAGAGTTTAGGAGGGGGTGGGAGACAGGGATTGGGGGAGGGGCTTGATCAAGGGGAAGCAGGAGAAGAGCAACGCCAGATGTTTGCCTGATCTGAGAGGACTCCGGAGCATGTCGCTCTCTGAGGCGAGAGGGCCAGTCTGCTATATTCTCGTCTCGGTCAGTTATTGGCTGCAGACCATCCCCAGGAATTGCAGGGAAGGAGCAGAGTGCTACGGAGCCAATCTCCTTCGTGAGCTGACTCTAGGAAAGCTAAGAGCAATTCTCCTCAGAAAGCGGGCCATGTCTGTGAGCTGTTGCAGGCAATATTCACAGCAGCTGGGCCAGGAAAGGTGGGGGACGGGGTGCCAGCCTGATAAAGAGAGTTTGGGTCAGGGGAGGCGCCCCCAGTGTCTACTTAGGCAGTCATGGCCAACCACTTCCACGCTGGAAATTTGTGCTGTGCTAGTAAACGCCTAACAACTGCTCTTCAATAGTAACTCAGAAAATTGTCAGGAAATCCTAGGATGCAGACTGACCTACAAAACCAATGCACTGATTCTATGAGAGTCATAGAGACATGGAACACTGGGACCTAAGTAAATCACTGAATAATTAGAATTCTTCTAGCCAGGTGTAGCATAATTCATGCCTTTTACCCATGGCTCTCGGTCATCTTTGAGAGATTAAGTACGTTTGATATTACATACCTCCAGCTACAACTCAATGCCGTCTACTTTGACTTTTTAGTGAATAAGCAAATAAACCCTTTGTTTCTATGTATTAAAATAAACGTTCGTGAGGACATAAAAATGCTTATTTTTCCTAAATGACAATAAACGTAGAATATACTGGTACCTGGACTCTGATCTGCCAGTGTTTCAGCCCAAAGGATTAACATAAGTAGTAGGATCTTCATTTTGTCGGTGATGACTTCTTGCTTTTATTCTGTAAGACATGTTATTTACAATATGAAGAATCTCATCGTAGAACAAGAAATAACTACTGGCAAATCTGGATTAGAACACAAATCGCTGGGAGCAAGTACTTGTCAAGTAATGTCAGGTGTGATTAAAACACTCATTAAGCATGTGGAGTCGTTATTGAAAATAAAGAATGCTAACGTTTGCTGAGTCCTCATCGTGGCTTAGCTACTTTTCTCAGTGCTGTATGAGTATCATCTAATTTAATCTCCACAACAGTCCTAAGGGGAGGGACAAATACTATGACTAGGTGACAGATGAGGAAACAGGCACAGAGGGGCTTGGTAAATGGTAGATCCAGGATCCTAACCCAGACAAGGTGACGGCAGAGCTCAAGCTCTCAACCACCATATGCCTTATACGAAGCCTGTGTCCTCACAAATCACATATTCTTTACCCTCTATCTTTATGTCAACAATGACTATTATATATGTTCACAACTTGGCTGAAAAAAGCCAACGGCCACCCATGCCTGTTTCTTCACGAAACCCTTGTGAAAAGAGTTCTTTCATTTACAGAGATACTCAGCTTTAGAAATGATTTTAACCTCAGCATTTCTCTCCAGGAAGCTCACAATCAATCAGAAATCATGATTTCACAATCTTTTAGAAATTCTGCCAGTTCAGAGTTGTTCTTTACACTGATGAAAAGAGATCAAATGACCAATAGGCAAAAACAGAGCTGCCTTAAATGAGATACCAAAGGTATAAAGGCTCTGTTATTTTTTCTAGAGTTGACTTTCCCAGCAGTTCTTTTGAAATTGCTGACAATGAAGGAAGACTGAGAATCATTGGAAGCTAGATTTGAAAGAGAACTGATAAATCATTTAGACTAAACCTTTATTTTGCTAAGGATGGCCACTAACAAAGCTCCCTAGTAGTCAGTGGCTGAATCATGTCAACAATGACTTTTAAATCTATGTTCTTCATATTCTAAGATACCATATACTTTATTCATTAATTTTAGTATGGAGATATAATTTCCGTAAGATTTACCCTTTTAAAGGGTTCAATTCATTATGTTTTGGTGTATCACAGAATTTGTATCCATCATCACTAATTTCATAACATTTTCATGATCCCCCAAAAGAAATCCATGCAATTGGTGGTTACTCCCCATTCTCCCCTTCTCACTGACCCTGGGAAACACTGATCTACTTTCTTCTCTATAGATTTGCCTGTTCTGGACATTAATATAAGTGGAATCATATAATATATGGGCTTCTGTGTTTGGAAACTTTCATTTAACATGTTTTCAAGATTTACCTATATTGTGACATGTACCAGTGTTTCATTCTTTTTTATGGCTAATATTCTGTTGTGTGAACATACAACCTTTTAAAAATCCATTCTTCTGTTGACGGGTACTTGAATTGTTTCTACTTTTTGGCTATTGTGAATATTGCTGTTATGAACACTTGTGTACAAGTTTTTGTATGAATATATGTTTTCATTTCTTAAGGAGATACTTTGAATACATTCCTAGAAGTGGAATTTGGGGTGTTTTGGTAACTTTATGTTTAACGTTTTGAGAAACTGCCACACTATTTTCCAAAGTGGTTGCACCATTTTTCATTCCCACCAGCAATGAATAAAGGTTCCAGTATCTCTACATTCTCACCAACACTTGTTATTTTCTGTCTTTTTTTAATTATAGCCATTTTAATGGGTGTAAATGGGTATCTTACTGTGGTTTGATTTGCATTTCCCTAATGATGAATGATGTTTAGCATCTCTTCATTTACTTATTGATCATCGGTATATCTTCTTTAGAGAAATACCTATTCAAACACTTTGCCCATTTCTAACTTTTTTATTAGCGTGTTATAAGAGTTCAGTATATATACTGGATACTAGAGAGTTAACAGATACGTGATTTGCAAATATGTTCCTCCCATTCTGTGGGTTGTATTTTCATTTTCTTAAGGGTATCTTTAAGGCACAAGTAATTTTATTTTGTTTTATTTTATTTTTTAATGTTTATTTATTTTTGAAAGAGAGAGAAGACAGAGTGTGAGCAGGGAGGGGCAGAGAGAGGGAGACACAGAATCCAAAGCAGGTTTCAGGTTCTGAGCTATCAGCACAGAGCCTGACGCGGGGCTTGAACTCACGGTCTGTGAGATCATGACCTGAGCTGAAGTCGGATGCTTAACTGACTGAGCCACCCAGTCGCCCCAAGGCACAAGTGATTTTAAAGTTAAGTCCAATTTATCTATTTTTGTTGTTGTTGTTGTTGCTAGTGCTTTTGGTGTCATAGCTAAATCACCATTACTACTCCACAGTCATTTACTCTCCACAGAAGATTTACTCTGATGTTTTCTTCTAAGAGTTTTATAGTTTTAGCTTTTACATGTAGGTCTTCAGTCCATTTTGAGTTAACTATATGTGGTATGAGGTAGGATACAATCCTATTCTTCTTTATGTAGATATTCAGTTGTCCTAGCACCACTTGTTAAAAGGACTTTTCTTTCACCATTGATTTGTCCTGACATGCATATCAAAAACAAATTTATGATAAGTATATGAGTTTAATTTTGACCTCTCAATTCCATTTATATGTCTATTCTTATGACAATACCACACAGTCTTGACTATTCTACCTTTGCAGGAAGTGTTGAAGTCAGGGAATTTAAGTCCGGTAACTTTGTTCATTTTCAAGGCTGTTGTGGCTGTTCTGGACCTCATGTATTTCTAAATGACTTTTAGGATCACCTTGTCAATTTATACAAAAATGGCAGCTAGAATTTTTATGGAGACTGAATTGAACATGTAGATAAATTTGTGCAACATTGTCATCTTAATGACGCTAAATCATTCAATCAATTAATATAGATTGTCTATGGAGAAGAGAATTTTTAACTCCTTACTCCATATTTTCAGTAATGTTCTTTAAGAATAGGAAATTATAAGAACTCAGGGACGAAAGGAAGGCCTCTCTAAAAAGCCATTGATGACCCAGGAGTCAAAATATGTCCAGACCATGTAAATATCCTTTCTCAGGTTACATCCTGAGTCACGCCTGCACTTGACTTAGTTGCCCTACTTGCCTCTGGTGCTAGAGCCTCAAAGAAGATATCCTAGGTGGCCATCCAGGTGCACCTCCACCCCAGCCTATATCCCTTGGCTTGGCTCCACTCTAGAGTGGAGCCAGAGTAGAACTAATGGAACTAGAGGGGAGCCAGAGTAGAACTAATGGAACTAGAGGGGAGCCAGTCCTCTGCAGGTCTTGGCACCAAAACACTGGGGCAGCAGCAAGTGAGGTAAGGCGGGCATGTCTTACTCATTTATTCTTATTGTCTTTCTCTCCCTACTGTTGAGATGAAGTTGTAACAGAATGGGGATTTTTGTCTGTCTTGTTCATCATTATATCTCCAGCTCTGGGCACATGCTAGGCACTTAATAAAGACTATAAATAAATATTGTAACTTTGCACATACACCATTTCACAAGTATGTGCATATATCTATAGCTTAATTTTGTAGAGGTGGAATTACTTGGTCAAAGGTAAGTTTGAAGATTTTATGAATATTGCCCAACTGCTATCCATTGGGTATCCCAAATAATATTCCAATACTCACCCCTCAAACAGCATGTTCCATAATTTTCAATTTATTGTCTTTTTTCCCAACGGAGATATAATTGACAAATTACATTGAGTAAGTTTAAGGTATACAACTGATTATTTGATACATGTATGCATTACAAAATGATTACCACATTAAGGTTAGTTAACAAATACATCATCTCACATACTTACCCTTGTATGCGTGTGTGTTTGTATAACTTAAGATCTACATTATTGACAAGTTTAAAGTATATAGTACAGTATTGTTAACTGTGGTAACCATGCTGCACCATACTTAATGTAACTGCAAATATAATTATCCCCCAAATTTATTCATCTTATAACTGGAAGTATGTATCCTTTGGCTGACTACCCTCACACATTCCTGCCCCTGTCCCCGCAGAAAACTACTACTCTACTCTGCTTCTATAAATTTGGTTATTTTAGATTCCACGTATAAGTGAGGTTGTTCAACACTTGCATTCTCTGACTTATTTCATTTATCGTAATGCCCTCAAGATTCATCCATGTTATTGCAAATAGGAGGATTTCCTTCTTTTGTGCCTAAATAATACTGTGTGTGTGTGTGTGTGTGTGTGTGTGTGTGTGTGTGTCATTTCTTTATCCATTTACGTTATCAGTTACAGGTTGTTTTCATGTCTTGGATACTGTAAACAATGTTTCAATGAACATGAAGATGCAGATATGTCTTCAAAACAGTGATTTCATTTCCTTGGGATATATACCTAGAGTGGCGTCATATAGTAAATTCTTTTTAAATTTTTTGAGGAACCTCCACACTGTTTTCCATAGTGGCTGCACCAATTTACATTCCCGAAGTGCATAGAAGTTCTTTTTTCTCCACATTCTCACCAATATTTGTTATCTTTTGTCTTTTGGGTAATAGCCATTCTAACAAATGTGAGGTTGGTTTTGATTTGCATTTCCCTGATGATTAGTGATGCTGAGCACTTATTCATGCACCTGTTGGCCATTTGCATATCTTCTTTGGAAAAAAATGTCAATTCAGGTCCTTTGTCCTTTTTTAACTGAATCTTTGCAAGTTTGTTTTTTAGGAGACTATCGGGTTGTATGAGTACCTTGTATATTTTGGATATTAACTCCTTATCAGATAGGTTTGCAAATATTGTCTCCCATTCCATGGGTTGCCTTTTCATTTTGTTGATTATTACTTTTGCCATACAGAAAAGTTTTTTATTTTGATGTACCCCCGATTGTTATCTGTGCATTCATTGCCTGAGCTTTTGATGAAATATGAAAAAAAATCATTGCCAAGAACAGTGTCAAGGAGGTTATTCCCCTTTGCTCTCTTCTAGAAGTTTTATGATTTGGGCTCTTATATTTTTAAGGCTTTAATCCATTTGGAGTTAATTTCTGTGAGTGGTGTAAGATAGAGGTCCAGCTTCTTTTGTACATGGATGTTCTGTTTTCCAATACCATTTTGTCTTCTTTAACAATGAATATTCTTGGCTCCCTTGTCATAAATCAATTGACCATATATGAATGAGTTTATTTCCAGAGTCTCTATTCTGTTCCATTGATCTATGGCTCTGTTTTTATGTCAGTATCATACTGTTTTGATTATTATAGCTTTCTAGTATGGTTTGAAATCAGGAAATATAACACCTTCGGCTTTGTTCTTCTTTCTCAGGATCGCTTTGATTATTTGGGGTCTTTTGTTATTCCATATGAATTTTAGGATTTTTAATATTTCTGTGAAAAATGCCATTAGACTCTTGATAGAGATTGCATTAAATCTGTAGATGGCTTTGGGTAGTACCGATGTCTTAATGATATTAATACTTCCTATCCACAGACACAGGTATCTTTCCATTTATTTGTGTCTTCTTCAGTTTCTTTCACTAACATCTTACAGTTTTCAGTGTACAGACCTTTCACTTCCTTGGTTAAATTTATTCCTAAATATTTTATAGTTTTTGATGCTACTCAAATGGGATTGTTTTTGTTTCTCTTTTCTTTTCCTGACAGTACACTGTTAGTGTATACAAATGCAATTGATTTTTTGTATGTTTATTTGTATACTGCACTTTACTGAATTAGTTCATTAGTTCTAAAAGTCTTTTGGTAGAGTCTTTAGCATTTTCTATATAGAAGATCATATCATAGGCAAACAAAGACAATTTTACTTCTTCTTTTCCGATTCGGATGTCTATATTTCTTTTTCTTGTCTGATTGCTCTGGCAATAGGACTCCTAGTACTGTCTATTGATTCACAAACTGCCCTTGAACACAGAGGGCAAGGAGAAACCAAAGAGGCAGGGCACTCCTGATTGGTAGGTGACAGGTTTAATAAGTAAAGGAAATTACTCATGAGACTTTTCTTGGGTGGCTACAAGATAAGTAGATCTCCACAGCTACCCACCAGAATCTTAAAAGTTTACACAGAGGTCTTAACTGGGTTCAGTCACATATATTGTCTAGATGGTCTCAACAACTTACTCTCTCGAGGCAATGTCTTTGGACAATTCCTACTATGGAAATGGTAGGTAGAGCATACGTACCAAGGACAGGGTAGGGGTGAGGAGATTTCAATTGCCGGGATTCAGCTTGAGGGTCAACTAGCAGTCATGTCCTCTTGATTACCTACTCTGACAATGTTGAATAGGATAATAACAGTGGGCCCCTTGTCTTGTTCCTGATCTTAGAGAAAAACCTTCAACCTTTCACCATTGAGCATGATACTTTATACTTGTCATATATGGCCTTTATTATGTTGAGGTATGTCCATTCTACCCAATTTGTCAAGAGGTTATTTATTTATTTTAATATTTATTTATTTTTGAGAGAGACACACAGAGTGCGAGCAGGAGAGGGGCAGAGAGAGAGAGGGAGACACAGAATCCAAAGCAGGCTCCAGGCTCCGAGCTGTCAGCACAGAGCCTGAAGCGGGGCTCAAACTCAAGAACCACGAGATCATGACCTGAGCCAGAGCCGGATGCTCAACCAGCTGAGCCACCCAGGCGCCCCAAGAGGTTTTTTTTTTTTAAGTCAATAAAGGATGTTGAATTTTGTCAAATGCCTTTTCTGTAGCTATTGAAATGATCATAAGATTTTATTTTTCATTCTACTAACATGAGGTGTCACATTTATTGATCTGCATATGTTAAATCATCCTTGCATCCCAGGAATGAATCCCACTTGATCATGGCATATAATTTTTTTAATGTGATGTTGAATTTAGTTTGTAGTATTTTGTTAGGAATTTTGCACTTGTTGGGGGCATCTGGGTGGCTCAGGAGGTTAACTGTCTGACTTCGGCTCAGGTCATGGTCTCACAGTTCGTGGGTTTGTGTCCCACGTCAGGCTCTGTGCTGACAACTCGGAGCCTGGAGACGGCTTTGGATTTTGCATCTCCCTCTCTCTCTGCCCCTCCCCTGCTCTGTCTCTCTCTCTCAAATAAAATAAAAACATTAAAAAAATATTTTTGCACTTGTTGTGAAGAGTACCAGGTGTTATATGTAGGTACTGAATCACTAAATTGTACACCTGAAACTAACATTACACTGAATGTTAATTAACTGGAACTTAAATAAAAACTTTTTTAAAAAGAAATAATTCTGCATATATATTCATCAGATACGTTGGCCTGTGGTTTTCTTTTCTTGTAGCATCTTGGCCTGGCTTTGCTTGGTATCAGGGTAATGCCAGCCTTGTAAAATGAGTTAGGGCGTGTTCCCTCCTCTTCAACTTTTCAGAAAAGTTTGAGAGTTCTTCTCTAACTATTTGGTTCAATTCACCACTGAAGCCATCTGGTCCTCCACTTTTCTGGGTGGCGAGGGGTTTGATTATTGATTCAATATCCTTACCTACTGGTCTATTTGCTATTTCTTCCTGATTCAGTCTTGGTACGTTTTTTGTTTCTAGAAACTTACCCGTCTCTCCTAGGTTATCCAATTGTTGGCATAGCTACTCACAGTATCTCTTGCGACCCTTTATATTTCTGTGGTATTATTTGTAATATCTCCTCTTTTATTTATAATTTCACTTATAATTTCATTATTTGAGTCTTCTCTCTTTTTTTCTTGGTGAGTCTAGCTCAACCCTTGTCAATTTTGTTGCTCTCTTCCAAGAATCAACTCCTATTTTTGTTAATCTTTTCTATTGTTTTCCCATTCTCTATTTCATTTATTTCTGCTCCAATCTTTACTGTTTTAACTTCTAACTTTCTGCTAACTTTGGGCTAGGTTTTTCTTCTTTGTCTAGTTCCTGAGAAGCAAAGTTAGGCTCTTTGAGAGCGTTCTCTTTTCTTAATGTATGCACTGTTAGTACTAAATTTTCCCCCTTAGAATTGCTTTGCTACATCTCAGAAGTTTGGGCATGTCGTATTCCCATTTTTGTAGAGCCACTGGCTGGGCTCTATAATCACCTTTGGCCCAGCAAGTTCACAGGCTGTGTTCCCGGGCAGGGCAGTGTTGATGTTCGGACTCCGTGATTGAGCAGTGTTGTGGGGCCAGGCTCTGCTATTGGTCTCGGTCTGGTGGAATCTCAGGCTGTGCTCTGTGACTGGATGGTGCCACTGGCTGGACTCTGTGTTTAGGTGTGGCCACAGTCTGGGCTGTGTTAAAACCAAGGACAGATGGAGCCTAGCCTTAAAGTTTCTCTGAGCAAACAGAACCAGTTTAGCAGCGCAGGCAAGGCTCAATTTAGCTTATTTTGGGAGGCTAACTTGACTTGGGATCATTTCTTGCTTGTGCCTCTAGAAATGAGAAGCAGACTTCAACTGTTTCTTAAAATTTATATGAGGTAACCACTGAAAATTGTAACAGCGTAAGCAATCACCGTGAAGAATAAACAATCACTGCTTTCTCACAACATAAGCTACCTTCTAACAATATCCCCCTGAGACCCATTCCATGTTCTGGTTTGAGTGCCCCCTGCTTGTAAGCTGTTTGCAAATGCTCTCATTGTGGTATGCACACACTTACATTTTTACTAATTACCACTTCAGTGATTCATTGGTTTTACAGCGGCTATTTTGAACTTCTGACATTTCATGGAGTTAGAAGTGGGATCCGTGAAAGACCACCACCAACTCCATTGCCAGTGAGCAACCAAGTGCTGGTACCCACAGAGCCCACTGAGTCCATGGCTTTCTCCCCAACCCTGGAGCTTGAGGGTAAGTCTCTCCTGGATCTGAGCTCCACTCTGCATTCCGAGTTCTCGAACTGTATTGTGCACACTTGTCTTCTGTTTCTGTTTTTGTCTGTTGATGGGTAAATCACCTATCCTGTTCAAAATCAGGGAAAACAATGTGATTCTAGATGTTTTAGAACAGTTGTTGGAAAACAGAGCCCCTTGGAATTCAGGAAATCCAAATGGAATATAAGATTCCACCTGGTCCTTGGACCAGGATCTTGTGCCTTTCTGGCAAAATGGGTGACCTTTGTAATAATTTAGAATCACAGTGGCCATTCTGGGGAATCTTTGTTTTAGGTAGGTCCATCGTAAGTAGCACCCTTAAAAGAGAGGATCCCAAAGGTCACAGAGACAATGGAATTCGTTCTTTGGTATGCAGAGACTTCTCAAAGACAAAATGACTTCAAAAATAGTTCTGAAAGGGTCCCTGCAACATACAAATAAAATCTCTTTAGTAAAAAAAACTTTGACCATCTGAGCAGCCAACCTTACTTAACTTGGTCCATCTACCAGAAACACCATTTGGATTCAACTATTCATTAAAAAAATTTTTTTTAATGTTTATTTATTTTTGAGAGACAGAACACGAGCAGGGGAGGAACAGAGAGAGAAGGAGACACAGAATCTGAAGCAGGCTCCAGGCTCTGAGCTGTCAGCACAGAGCCTGATGCGGGGGCTCAAACTCATAAACAGCAAGATCATGACCTGAGCCAAAGTCAGGTGCTTAACCAACTGAGCCCCCCAGGCACCCCCAAAATTTGACTATTCTTTTGAGTGCTGTGCCTGAGACACAGCTAAACTTTTTTTTTTTTATGGCTGAACTTTTTAAAATAAAAGTTATAAGATCTCTGTGTCTATCTGTATGTTATGTATGTATATTACGGATATGGGATATTTTTCTATCTCCAAGAGGTATTGCCAAAATTAATTTGAAAAGAGCTCTATTTAATTGGCTGGCTCAAAGAAAGTTAAACACTCAAATAAACTAAGTACACTCTCAGAAACACAGAAACTAACCAAAATGTTTTTCAAGTTCACATGATCTGGGATAATCTTCGATAAATAAAAGCTAATTTAAATTTGTTGTTTTAATAAAATGAGGCATTTCTTCAAAATTTGTCAATAAGCAAAAGAATTTAAGATGATGGTAATTTTGAGATCTAATCCAAGCACACTTGTTAAAAGCAAGTAATTTAAATACATACATAATAAGATCAAAGTTCATACTAAGTTAAACCAAATAGTGGATATTCACTGAATATCTAAATCATTCCCAAATAGGAAAAACACTAAATGTTAAACATAAGTTTACCTACTTTTGCCTTTTTAATTTTTATAGAGAGACAAAAAAAATTGGGGGTCTATTAATAAACATGTTTTATGCCACACTGAAAAAAAATGTACTATGAGAAAGAATATCCTTCTAACAATTTTAAAATGTGCTTATAAATTGGCTAATGCTAATATACAGTTCACAGTTGTGTGCTCCCTAGTTTTCACCGGAAAGCAACACAAACTGTCCAGCGGTTGAAAAAGTTGGAGGAAGAGCTGAGAATACAAAATGAACCAAAGAGAAATTGTCAGAACACTTAGAGTAACAGGTGTGAGTGAACTATGCCAAGCGTGTGCATTGGTGCTGAGAGAAGGCAGGCAAAAAGCAAGCACCCTTTGGAAGGTGAGAGGCAGTGGAACACCCGTGAGAGCTTTCACCTAAAGTACCAGGATTTACTGTAACTTCTTGTCTTACCAGCTGTGGTCACAGACCACTGGTGAATTATGATTAAAATTTATTGAAACAGAAGATATACATACTATCCATATCTACCCATACAGATAGGTGGATAATATATATCTCCATTTTCTCCATAATTTTTAGATTTTAATTTATTTATAAATTTATTTAGATGTAATTTATTTAATTTATTTATATTTTAATTTATTTATTAATTTATTTAATTAATTTATTTTATATATGAATAAAAGAGAATAATTTCAGGGGCACCTGGGTGGCTCAGTCAGTTAAGTGTCCAACTTTGGCTCAGGTCATGATCTCGCAGTTTGTGGGTTCAAGCCCCGTGTCAGGCTGTGCTGACAGCTCAGAATCTGGAGCCCGCTTCGGATTCTGTATCTCCCTCTCTATGACCCTCCCCTGCTCACACTCTGTCTCTCTGTCTCTGTCTTTCTCTCTCAAAAATAAACAAAACGGTGACACCCGGAAGATGGCGGCGTAGGAGGACGCGGGGCTCACAGCGCGTCCTGCCGATCACTTAGATTCCACCTACACCTGCCTAAAGAACCCAGAAAACCGCCAGAGGATTAGCAGAAGGGAGTCTCCGGAGTCAAGCGCAGACGAGAGGCCCACGGAAGAGGGTAGGAAGGGCGGCGAGGCGGTGCGCGCTCCACGGACTGGCGGGAGGGAGCCGGGGCGGAGGGGTGGCCCGCCGGCCAAGCAGAGCCCCCGGGTCTGGCCGGCAAAAGCGGAGGGGCCAGACGGACTGTGTTCCGACAGCAAGCGCGACTTAGCGTCTGGGAGGTCATAAGTTAACAGCTCTGCTCGGAAAGCGGGAAGGCTGGAGGACAAAGGGAGGGAGAGCTGCTGAGCCCCCGGACGGCAGAGCTCAGCTTGGGGGGGAACAAAGGCGCTCGCCAGCGCCATCTCCCCCGCCCATCCCCCAGCCAAAATCCCAAAGAGAACCAGTTCCTGCCAGGGAACTTGCTCACTCCGCGCAAACACCCAACTCTGTGCTTCTGCGGAGCCAAACCTCCGGCAGTGGATCTGACTCCCTCCCGCTGCCACAGGGCCCCTCCTGAAGTGGATCACCTAAGGAGAAGCAAGCTAAGTCTGCCCCTCCTGCCCCCGTGCACCTTGCCTACCCACCCCAGCTAATACGCCAGATCCCCAGCACCACAAGCCTGGCAGTGTGCAAGTAGCCCAGACGGGACACGCCACCCCACAGTGAATCCCGCCCCTAGGAGAGGGGAAGAGAAGGCACACACCAGTCGGACTGTGGCCCCAGCGGTGGGCTGGGGGCAGACATCAGGTCGGACTGCGGCCCCGCCCACCAACTCCAGTTATACACCACAGCACAGGGGAAGTGCCCTGCAGGTCCTCACCACTCCAGGGACTATCCAAAATGACCAAACGGAAGAATTCCCCTCAGAAGAATCTCCAGGAAATAACAACAGCTAATGAACTGATCAAAAAGGATTTAAATAATATAACAGAAAGTGAATTTCGAATAATAGTCATAAAATTAATCGCTGGGCTTGAAAACAGTATACAGGACAGCAGAGAATCTCTTGCCACAGAGATCAAGGGACTAAGGAACAGTCACGAGGAGCTGAAAAACGCTTTAAACGAAATGCAAAACAAAATGGAAACCACGACGGCTCGGCTTGAAGAGGCAGAGGAGAGAATAGGTGAACTAGAAGATAAAGTTATGGAGAAAGAGGAAGCTGAAAGAAAGAGAGATAAAAAAATCCAGGAGTATGAGGGGAAAATTAGAGAACTAAGTGATACACTAAAAAGAAATAATATACGCATAATTGGTATCCCAGAGGAGGAAGAGAGAGGGAAAGGTGCTGAAGGGGTACTTGAATAAATTATAGCTGAGAACTTCCCTGAACTGGGGAAGGAAAAAGGCATTGAAATCCAAGAGGCACAGAGAACTCCCTTCAGACGTAACTTGAATCGATCTTCTGCACGACATATCATAGTGAAACTGGCAAAATACAAGGATAAAGAGAAAATTCTGAAAGCAGCAAGGGATAAACATGCCCTCACATATAAAGGGAGACCTATAAGACTCGTGACTGATCTCTCCTTTGAAACTTGGCAGGCCAGAAAGGCTTGGCACGATATCTACAGTGTGCTAAACAGAAAAAATATGCAGCCGAGAATCCTTTATCCAGCAAGTCTGTCATTTAGAATAGAAGGAGAGATAAAGGTCTTCCCAAACAAACAAAAACTGAAGGAATTTGTCACCACGAAACCAGCCCTACAAGAGATCCTAAGGGGGATACTGTGAGACAAAGTACCAGAGACATCACTACAAGCATAAAACATACAGACATCACAATGACTCTAAACCCGTATCTTTCTATAATAACACTGAATGTAAATGGATTAAATGCACCAACTAAAAGACATAGGGTATCAGAATGGATAAAAAAACAAGACCCATCTATTTGCTGTCTACAAGAGACTCATTTTAGATCTGAGGACACCTTTAGATTGAGAGTGAGGGGATGGAGAACTATTTATCATGCTACTGGAAGCCAAAAGAAAGCTGGAGTAGCCATACTTATATCAGACAAACTAGACTTTAAATTAAAGGCTGTAACAAGAGATGAAGAAGGGCATTATATAATAATCACAGGGTCTATCCATCAGGAAGAGCTAACTATTATAAATGTCTATGCACCAAATACCGGAGCCCCCAGATATATAAAACAATTACTCATAAACATAAGCAACCTTATTGATAAGAATGTGGTCATTGCAGGGGACTTTAACACCCCACTTACAGAAATGGATAGATCATCTAGACACACAGTCAATAAAGAAACAAGGGCCCCGAATGATACATTGGATCAGATGGACTTGACAGATATATTTAGAACTCTGCATCCCAAAGCAACAGAATATACTTTCTTCTCGAGTGCACATGGAACATTCTCCAAGATAGATCATATACTGGGTCACAAAACAGCCCTTCATAAGTTTACAAGAATTGAAATTATACCATGCATACTTTCAGACCACAATGCTATGAAGCTTGAAATCAACCACAGGAAAAAGTCTGGAAAACCTCCAAAAGCATGGAGGTTAAAGAACACCCTACTAACGAATGAGTGGGTCAACCAGGCAATTAGAGAAGAAATTAAAAAATATATGGAAACAAACAAAAATGAAAATACAACAATCCAAACGCTTTGAGATGCAGCGAAGGCAGTCCTGAGAGGAAAATACATTGCAATCCAGGCCTATCTCAAGAAACAAGAAAAATCCCAAATACAAAATCTAACAGCACACCTAAAGGAAATAGAAGCAGAACAGCAAAGGCAGCCTAAACCCAGCAGAAGAAGAGAAATAATAAAGATCAGAGCAGAAATAAACAATATAGAATCTAAAAAAACTGTAGAGCAGATCAACGAAACCAAGAGTTGGTTTTTTGAAAAAATAAACAAAATTGACAAACCTCTAGCCAGGCTTCTCAAAAAGAAAAGGGAGATGACCCAAATAGATAAAATCATGAATGAAAATGGAATTATTACAACCAATCCCTCAGAGATACAAACAATTATCAGGGAATACTATGAAAAATTATATGCCAACAAATTGGACAACCTGGAAGAAATGGACAAATTCCTAAACACCCACACTCTTCCAAAACTCAATCAGGAGGAAATAGAAAGCTTGAACAGACCCAAAACCAGCGAAGAAATTGAATCGGTTATCAAAAATCTCCCAACAAATAAGAGTCCAGGACCAGATGGCTTCCCAGGGGAGTTCTACCAGACGTTTAAAGCAGAGATAATACCTATCCTTCTCAAGCTATTCCAAGAAATAGAAAGGGAAGGAAAACTTCCAGACTCATTCTATGAAGCCAGTATTACTTTGATTCCTAAACCAGACAGAGACCCAGTAAAAAAAGAGAACTACAGGCCAATATCTCTGATGAATATGGATGCAAAAATTCTCAATAAGATACTAGCAAATCGAATTCAACAGCATATAAAAAGAATTATTCACCATGATCAAGTGGGATTCATTCCTGGGATGCAGGGCTGGTTCAACATTCGCAAATCGATCAACGTGATACATCACATTAACAAAAAAAAGAGAAGAACCATATGATCCTGTCAATCGATGCAGAAAAGGCCTTTGACAAAATCCAGCACCCTTTCTTAATAAAAACCCTTGAGAAAGTCGGGATAGAAGGAACATACTTAAAGATCATAAAGGCCATGTATGAAAAGCCCACAGCTAACATCATCCTCAATGGGGAAAAACTGAGAGCTTTTTCCCTGAGATCAGGAACACGACAGGGATGCCCACTCTCACCGCTGTTGTTTAATATAGTGCTGGAAGTTCTAGCATCAGCAATCAGACAACAAAAGGAAATCAAAGGCATCAAAATTGGCAAAGATGAAGTCAAGCTTTCGCTTTTTGCAGATGACATGATATTATACATGGAAAATCCGATAGACTCCACCAAAAGTCTGCTAGAACTGATACATGAATTCAGCAAAGTTGCAGGATACAAAATCAATGTACAGAAATCAGTTGCATTCTTATACACTAACAATGAAGCAACAGAAAGACAAATGAAGAAACTGATCCCATTCACAATTGCACCAAGAAGCATAAAATACCTAGGAATAAATCTAACCAAAGATGTAAAAGATCTGTATGCTGAAAACTATAGAAAGCTTATGCAGGTAATTGAAGAAGATTTAAAGAAATGGAAAGACATTCCCTGCTCATGGATTGGAAGAATAAATATTGTCAAAATGTCAATACTACCCAAAGCTATCTACACATTCAATGCAATCCCAATCAAAATTGCACCAGCATTCTTCTTGAAACTAGAACAAGCAATCCTAAAATTCATATGGAACCACAAAAGGCCCCGAATAGCCAAAGTAATTTTGAAGAAGAAGACCAAAGCAGGAGGCATCACAATCCCAGACTTTAGCCTCTACTACAAAGCTGTAATCATCAAGACAGCATGGTATTGGCATAAAAACAGACACATAGACCAATGGAATAGAATAGAAACCCCAGAACTAGACCCACAAACGTATGGCCAACTCATCTTTGACAAAGCAGGAAAGAACATCCAATGGAAAAAAGACAGTCTCTTTAACAAATGGTGCTGGGAGAACTGGACAGCAACATGCAGAAGGTTGAAACTAGACCACTTTCTCACACCATTCACAAACATAAACTCAAAATGGATAAAGGACCTGAATGTGAGCCAGGAAACCATCAAAACCTTAGAGGAGAAAGCAGGAAAAGACCTCTCTGACCTCAGCCGTAGCAATCTCTTACTCGGCACATCCCCAAAGGCAAGGGAATTAAAAGCAAAAGTGAATTACTGGGACCTTATGAAGATAAAAAGCTTCTGCACAGCAAAGGAAACAACCAACAAAACTAAAAGGCAACCAACGGAATGGGAAAAGATATTTGCAAATGACACATCGGACAAAGGGCTAGTATCCAAAATCTATAAAGAGCTCATCAAACTCCACACCCGAAAAACAAATAACCCAGTGAAGAAATGGGCAGAAAACATGAATAGACACTTCTCTAAAGAAGACATCCGGATGGCCAACAGGCACATGAAAAGATGTTCAACGTCACTCCTTATCAGGGAAATACAAATCAAAACCACACTCAGATACCACCTCACGCCAGTCAGAGTGGCCAAAATGAAGAAATCAGGAGACTATAGATGCTGGAGAGGATGTGGAGAAACAGGAACCCTCTTGCACTGTTGGTGGGAATGCAAATTGGTGCAGCCGCTCTGGAAAGCAGTGTGGAGGTTCCTCAGAAAATTAAAAATAGACCTACCCTATGACCCAGCAATAGCACTGCTAGGAATTTATCCAAGGGATACAGGAGTACTGATGCATAGGGGCACTTGTACCCCAATGTTTATAGCAGCACTCTCAATAGCCAAATTATGGAAAGAGCCTAAATGTCCATCAACTGATGAATGGATAAAGAAATTGTGGTTTATATACACAATGGAATACTATGTGGCAATGAGAAAAAATGAAATATGGCCTTTTGTAGCAACATGGATGGAACTGGAGAGTGTGATGCTAAGTGAAATAAGCCATACAGAGAAAGACAGATACCATATGGTTTCACTCTTATGTGGATCCTGAGAAACATAACAGAAACCCATGGGGGAGGGGAAGGAAAAAAAAAAAAGAGGTTAGAGTGGGAGAGAGCCAAAGCATAAGAGACTGTTAAAAACTGAGAACAAACTGAGGGTTGATGGGGGGTGGGAGGGAGGGCAGGGTGGGTGATGGGTATTGAGGAGGGCACCTTTTGGGATGAGCACTGGGTGTTGTATGGAAACCAATTTGACAGTAAATTTCATATATTAAATAAATAAATAAATAAATAAATAAATAAATAAATAAACAAAACATTAAAATAAATAAAAAAATAAATACAAATTAAAAAAGAGTAATTTCATAAAATGCAAAATAGAGTACATACATGGCATATACTGAAAATAGAAAATATGTGCCGGTTTATTAAACTTTTATTCCAGTTACATATATGGTTTTATATATGTATGTGTGTGCTGGACCATAACATACACCGTATTTCTTGCTGTGCAATGATCCAACATGGTAAAAGCCCGGCTCTTATAAAACAGTAAACGGAGCAATGAGAGGGTCTGTGCAACCAGCTGAGGCTGATACCAGAACAACCAACATTCCTGTGCTGCACACACACAGTGGTGACTCCCCAAGGCCAGGCAGTGATCACCGCGTGACGGCTTCTCTTTTCCGGTTTGTTGTCACTTACCAAACTTTGTCTCCATTTCTTATAACTACTTGCAAGACTGGGAATTCTGCTCATGGCTTTCCAGATATTTACAGCTCCACCATCAGTTTAGAAGTTATTGACTCATTCTTTAAATCTTTTTCTTTTAAAAATTTTTTTTAAGGTTTATTCATTTTTCAGACTGAGACAAAGCGTGAGTGGGGGAGGGGCAGAGAGAGAAGGAGACACAGAATCCAAAGCAGGCTCCAGGCTCTGAGCTGTCAGCACAGAGCCCGACTCAGGGCTCGAACTCACGAACTGTGAGATCATGACCTGAGCCAAAGCCAAGACGCTTAACTGACTAAGCCACTCAGGTGCCCCATCTCTAAATCTTTATTTTGCCTATTCAACATAGAGCAACCTTCTTCAGCAGCAACGTGGGGACCCTGTTGCCCCTGCCTGTTCTATCATTCCCAATCTAACAAAGCACTGTCAGGGCGAGTCAACAGACATGAGTGAATCTCATACTGTAATTTCCAAAAGGAATATGGTTTATTTTAACTGTTTTATATAGGAGTTAATACTCTTTTAACATAGCATATAGGCAATTATGCTGTCCTGTGAGAGCAAATCTGTAACTTTTCTAACAACTGCCTTGCATGCTTTTCTAGATAAGCTTTGTAAGCTTTGAAATTGAGAAAATAATATTTGAACTAATAACGCTGAAATCATCAGCAGAAGAAAAGAGGTTTGGAGGTGCCTGGCTGGCTAAGTTGGTGAAGTATGCAACTCTTGGCCTTGGGGTCATGAGTTCAAGCCCCACAGTGGGAACAGAGCTTACTTAAATAAAGAAAAATAAAAGAAAAAAAACTAAAAAAAAAAAAGAAAACAGGTTTGGGGGAGAATTGGGTTTATTTTTATTTTTGTTTTTGTTTTTTTATAAAACATAGAAATAATAGGATGGAAAAAATGACTGTATATGAAAAGGAGAATGCACGTTTTCCATAAAACAAGGTTATAAGGAACAGAGATGCATTTTTGGTAAGCGGAATAAAAGAAAGTAACTTTATCCTAAAGTAAAATGATTGTTGCCGAATAAGAAGCAAAAAGAACAAAACCTCTATAGATATAGAAAGCTGTAGCAGGTTTGTGGAAAAGGAATCTTGAGAAAGGAATTTTATATGTGGTCAAGCTAAGATTAGAATGGATTTATTTAAGTTAAAGAGAAAAAAAGAAAAAAATGAATGTCAAAAGTATACTGGTGCAAAATTAGAATTTTGTTTTCTTCCTCTGAAAAGGACAGAGTTGTCTTAGATTTTGGTCTGTGAACACAGATTTTTCTTTACTACAAATGTATTCTGCACAAAAAACAAAGATTCCATGTTTCATCTTTATCATGTCTTTGAACTTTCTAAGAAAACCAAATCTTCTCTAATAAAAGAGCTAAGTTGTTTATTTTTTTAAACAACTATGTAACTTTTGCATCTGTTAAATTTCATGGAAAGCATTGTCAAATAAGAAGTGAGTCTAGGGGTGCCTGGATGGCTCAGTAGATTAAGCCTCCGATTTCAGCACGGGTCATGGTCTCATAGTTTGTGGGTCTGAGCCCCTGTGTCGGGCTCTGTGCTGACAGCCCAAAGCCTGCAGCCTGACTCAGATTCTGTGTCTCCCTCTCTCTGCCTCCCCCACCCCCTCGCTTGCGCTCTCTCTCTCTCAAAAATAAATAAACATTAAAAAAATGATACTAAACTTTCTTTAGGAAATATTTTCATGGAAGTCATTCATATAAATGTTCCAGAAATTATATGGAGTTCCTGGGAATCTGATTTGTGTCAATATGGGGTTATGAGGCATAATTCTAGCTACTGTCTTAAAATTTGATATAGCCCAAATAACCAAATTTTTCCTGTCAATTACATTATAATGAACTCTTATCTGATCTTTAACCATGGCCATTTTAAAGTCTTTGGTCATTTATAGTTACTGTTTTAATCTGAGGCTTTTATATATATGTTTCATCTTCAAAGAAATTCATAGAAAAGAACTCTAGAATGCAAGTTTCTGATAACTCTAAGATCATAATACTGAACTGGGTAAGAATTTCTAAAACTTTGATGGAAAACAGATGAATATTTAAAACTGCTAACGTAAGATCAAGATCCACAAGAATTATTACAGAAAACTAAATGAACTAATGAGGATGATTATAATTTTTATGACTTCATTTAAACATAGCTGGTTCTTTAATGTTTTGTTTTCCAGATGTAAAAGAGCCTATGTGGTGGGGTGCCTGGGTGGGTCAGTCAGTTAAGTGTCCGACTCTTGATTTTGGCGCAGGTCATGATCTCATGGTAGTGAGATCCAGCCATACTGAGTATAGCACCTGCTTGGGATTTTGTCCCTCCTCTCCCTCTGCTCCTCCCTTGCTTGTGTGCCCTCTCACTCTCAAAAAAAAAAAAAAATTAAAATTAAAACTAATTTTTTGTAATAAATAAAATATAAAAGAACCTATATGGTCAACGACTATTCTTACTGCACTTACATAAATAATCAAGCCAAGTTTATTACAACTAGATTTAATTTACAAACAAATCAGTTTTGCTATTGTTATCTTTGATAGAAATGGAAATGATTATGCAGGAAAAAATTATATTTCAGTAATATACCTTCACAGATATAAGATTCGAACACTGTTCATTGTCTTTGAAGATTGTTTTCTACCTAAAAATGTCCTGTATTCTAACTTCCTCCAACAGGTGGCTCAAATTCTCTAAACTTACATTTTCCATTTCCTCCCGCTATTTTGACTTGCAATCACTGCGAAACTAAAGCTGCACTTTTTCCAAAGCCATGCCGGCCAAAGCTGGACAACTTGATATAAACTTCGGAGACCTCACCACAACTCAGTGTGTGAACAGTTCTCGGCCTGTTGCTATGGGGCCACTTGGTGACCTTTCCATTCATGCTGCCAACCAGGAAAATCTGTCTGATTGCCACTGCTCGCCTTCCTTCATCTGAAGATGCTCAGAACCCGACATCTAGAAATCTTCCCAACTCAGAACACTGAATTTCTAATTTGCTCAAACTATTAACCTTTGGTTTCCTTTCATTTCCGCAGAAATGCCTCTCATTAAAATACCTGATTGCTCGCATCATAGAGGCCTCATTGTGAGGTGAGAGTCCACCTGCAACAGCGCCTCCTGAAATACGACGTCCTCAAGTTCACCCTGTCCTACCTGATCATGAGGATGTGTGTTATGCGAATACATCCTGTTGTGCGTGTGTAAATAACTTTTGGAAAAATTGTACATTCACTTAGAAAGGTAAAACCTGAATGTGATTAAAACCCATTTGATTTATTTTATTGGTTAAATCTTGGCTCCTGGGAATCTGTGCTCTGGGGAATTTTTCCATCCTTGGCTGTTCTCTCTACAATCACCATATTGACCTCTCAAGTGCATTGTATATTCTCAAAGGTTCTAAACGCTTGTCGGCAGCCACTTATATGCCAAATGGTATCTGTCAGCATCAGACGACTGGATGAAATCAACAATAACCACACGGTTGATGAAGAAGTGATTACAGGGCCCTCCGGCCTGATGACCCGACTAACGGAAACAGTGAATGTGGGATTCTTCGGCCTGACTACATCAACAGCGATAACTGAGAATAACCCTATAATGATTGGCCGGTCACACTCCCAGCCTGCTTGCTGAGAGAAAGCCTGAACAGAGGGAATCGTTAAAATCAAGGATGGATGGAGATGAGCCTTGAAGGTTCCCTGAGCAGACAGAACCAATTTCGTCATGCAGGCAAAGTGTAGTTTAGCTTATTTTGCCAGGCAAACTTGACCGGGATCACTTCTGGCTTGTGCCTCTAGAAATGAGAAGCAAACTTCAACTGTTTCTTGAAACTGATATGAAGTAACCAGAGAAAACTGTAATATCGTAACCAGTTACCGAGAGGAATAAACAGTCACTGCTTTATCACTCTATAAGCTGCCTTCTAACAATCCACCCCTGAGGCTCATTCCATGTTCTGGTTTGAGTGCTCCCGGTTCGCCAGCTCTGTGCACCAGAATTTTTACTAATTACTACTTCAGTGATTCACTGGTTTTAGCTTGGCTATTTTAAACCTTTGACAGCTTCACAGTCAGACAAAGCTCTGCTCTGCAATCAGACAGGGGCACAGGCTGTACCTCAAAGGTGTGGGGGATGCGGGCTGGGCTCTGCACTCAGGCAGCCTGCTGGCTGGGCTCCACTATTGGGTGACATTGCTGCCCAGGCTCTCGACTTGGGCAGGGCCTCCCACTGGATCTTGCAGTTGGGTGGGCTGGAGATTGTGTTTTGAGGTTGGGCGGGGTCACCGTCCAGGAGCCTTGCCAGATTGAAGCCACAGTGTCTGCACCTCCGCTGGGCAGAGTCACTGCCTGGGCAGTACCAGAGGCTGGGCTCTGAGGCTGCCCAGGGTCACTGTTTAGTCTCTCGGGTCATGTGAGGCCAGAGGCTATGCTCAACCATTCGGCAGGGTTGCTGACTCGGTTCCCCACCTGATCAGGGCTGCAGGAAGGGTTCTACAGCTGCCAAGGCTCTCTGACCAGGCTTCTCGTCAGGCAGGATGGGAGGCTATGCTCAGCAGTTGTGTGGGGCTGCGAATTTCCTTCTTTGTCTGGATGAGATTATGGAACGGGCTCCAAGGCCCATTCGGCCCGTTGGTTAGGGACTCAAATCAGGTAGAACTGTCGGCCAAGCTCCCTGGCCACACAGGGCCAGCTGCCGGCTGGGATCTCACCCAGGTGCTACTGTATGCAGACATGTGATCCGATAAGATCTGAATGCTGGTTGTGCTAAGCCATGTTCCCCTTCACCTCTGTCTGACCCTCAGTGGTCGAGTCCAGCAGATTCCCGCAATGGTCCCTGTGCCAGCCTGGGGGGGGCGGGGGGGGGGGGGGGGTGGCAACGTGATCAAAGTAAAACTACTCCTCGTACTTTCTAATGCTGGCTTTCTCGATCTCTGTGGCCGCACCCACCCCCCACCCCGTGTTTGGAATTTTCACAATGCTGTCTTTTTCTATGGATAGTTGCTGGTTGGTCTTCTTGAGAGGAAGACTGAATTTGGGAACAACCTATGTCGCCATCTTGATGGCATTACCTCCAGGGGCTCCTGGAATATGGCCAAGAAGGGCTCGAGCTGATTTACAGGCCACTTCAGGGTCCAAAGGTAGGGATGACCCTGCCCAGGTCCCTTGTGTGTGGTACCGGTGATCGGACCACAACCATAGAGGCTGTAACGGAACTCTCGGGGATACACAGCTGTTTCTGGGTCTGTGGCAAGTCAGCTACCTACCTGGGTGAGAGCCTCCCTTCTCAAAATGGCTCTCCTCAGTCTTGCACTACACTGGGTTTCACAGTCTCCTACCCGGATCCCAGTACTCTCACAAAAAGGCACTTTTGTTCAGCGAGGAATGCCTAATTATGACTGCAGGGGGTCAAGGGGTACGAGTGAAGGGTGTCTTATCGGGGCATCTAGCTGACGTTTTTCACTTCACCTTCTCATTTGCTTTTTGTATTCTGCTTCCTTTAGTAACAATTGTTCTGATTTGTCTATCTTTCATAGCGCTTGTGCTCTTGACAGAAATATGATCTGCCTGGGCAGGGGTGCCTGGGCGGCTCAGTCGATTGAGCATCCGACTTCGGCTCAGGTCATGATCTCGCAGTTCGTGGGTTCGAGCCCCGCGTCGGGCTCTGTACTGACAGCTCAGAGCCTGGAGCCACCT
Organism: Panthera uncia; assembly: GCF_023721935.1. NCBI lineage: Eukaryota > Metazoa > Chordata > Mammalia > Carnivora > Felidae > Panthera > Panthera uncia. The sequence goes on from NC_064810.1 coordinate 129,428,285, forward strand.
TCGGATTCTGTGTCTCCCTCTCTCTCTGTCCCTCCCCTACTCGTGCTCTGTCTTCTCAAAATTAAATTAAAAAATTTTTTTTAAAACCTTTTTAATAAAAAAAAAGAAATATGATTTGTGTGTGTAAGCTCATTTTTCATCCCTTGGCTAGTAATGGGTTCCTGAGGATGGGGTGAGATAGAAGAAAGCCTCCTTTCAGAGCAGAAAAAGTACACAGCTATAACCTAGGCCCACCACTCCCAACCCCATCTCTTACCCATGAGCTTCTACCCTGGGCCCTGTGCTTACTCTTGAGCAGCTACACTTTATTTACTGTCTATGGCTCTCGTTCTTTGACAGCTCAACTCCCCAATCTCTCCTGTTTGGACTCGGTAGAGGAAGCCAGCAGCCATGCTGAACTGCCAACCTGTCCAAACTAGCAGAGCAAAAGTAAGGCAAGATGAGGATAAAGAGGTCCCAAGACAGCAGAGTGGGGGTCCCAGCACTACAGGAGAGGGTTCACTCACACCCCCATGGCTCATCTTAACTCTAAATGTCTTCGATCATGTGATGTTATGATGGAAGGTCCTGAAGCTGAAAGTAGCATGCACAAGTGATAGCCTGGGGAAAGTCAATCAGTCAGCCATATTGGAGGATTTATACCCCAAACCAGACGTAGGGCACAAAGAAACTCCAAGCTCAAATAGCTGCCATATGGACTGACTTGTACATTTTCACCCTTTCAAATGCTCAAACTCTCAGAGGCTGATCGGGAATCCAAAGCTAGCATTGTCTCTGAAGGGGGGGAATATCCCCAGCCCACTTCAGGGGGAGTCAGTAGCTAAACTGAACATCTGAAGAGAAGGTTCCACAGGCACACTAGGTGGCCTTGCTACTTCTCATAGGGATTTTCAGCACAAATCACACAGACACAAAGAGATGGGAACGAAACTCCTCAGCCATTGCCAGGAGACAAAATAGGAGAGTAATAACGGAATAATGATTAATCATCTTCCTTCTTTTGATTACATTCCACAAATCTCATTCTGAATGGAAAACTGTGCTCTCTGTGAGGCAGTCTGTTTTATAACAGAAGGCATGAGGTCTAAATGTGACTTGGTGAAGCAAGAAAACAAAGAAGCTTAACTTGGTGAAATATAAAGGCACAATGCAAGGTTCCAACCTTCGGACGGGTGTAGACACTAAAAGAAAACAGCAATTATGCAGTGAGTTATGGCAACACATCAAAGGCTCTCATGTAAGCCTTGAGCCCACTGGATTGGAAATAAGTATGTAAATAGTTTACTGGAGGTTTACACTGCTAAATCCTAAGTCAGATACAGTACAAATAGCATTCTAAAGCCACCAGGCTTAATTTCTCTCTTCCTCTCCTCTTGCAGCCAAAGGAGCAAGGAGTACTGAAAGATGGGAAGAAAGCAAGCTCAGGCCATTTTGCCTTCTGTGCCCCACCCTGCTTCCCTTCTCCCCAGTGGCCGCCCTCCACTCTCCCTGGTCAATCATCCCTAACTCAGGGCATCTGCACCACAGACAGGCCAGGCACAGGCTCGGACCAGGATACGGAGCCCCAGCAGAGGGAGAAGGATGCAGTTTAGGAACCACAACCTCCAGCTGGTAAGGGCCTAAAACTGCACGTGTGCCCCCCCCCCCCACTTCCAGCTGAGGATCAGAGGCCCAGTAAGGTCGTATAGCACCTCCAAGGTGACACAGCTGGTCCGTGGAAGACCTGAGGCTTAAAGCCTAGGTCTCCGCCTCCCTGGCGCTTTGGCCCATTTCTGAGAGCATATGGAAGGCACCCGGGTTTCCCTCGCAGAAGGGACAGAGGCCACATAATTACCCCGTCTTATTTCCCTGCGTGGTTGCCCACCGTGTGGGTTCCACGCAGCTCTGCCCCCCTTGGTTTCGTGCTCCTCTTGTTTCTTCCACAGCACCGCTCCTCAGACAGGATGTCCTTTCTCACCCACACCCCCAAACGTGTCATCACACAGACCCTCACTGCAGCCGCTCACACTTCCAAGACCATCCTCCTGCTTAGCACCGGGTTACATTTCACCCTGTTCTGTAGTTACTGTTGGAGACAGTGCCTGTTGAAGGCAGGATTTGGCCTTTCACCCCTCACCACTGAAGGTCCCATTTGCCTAGGTCAGTGCCTGCTCTACAGCGAGTACTCAAGGATGTGTTGAATTAAGTTAATTACTTAGCCGCTGGAAGCTCCACCGATCCAGCCGTTTCTACTCAACAAACCTCACACAGCAGCAATTCCAGGCTTTTCTAGAAGCAAATGGCCATGTCTGGAGCATCCTGAGAGTGCTGAAGTAATGCCCTGCACATGGGAAGCAAACACCACCGGTCTGAGCAGCAATGTGGCAAAGCTATATTGGATCTATTCTAGACAAGTCCCCTGGGAGCCTGCTCTAGCTGCAGAGGCCACACTATATGAACAGTCCTAGTTCCACTTTTATAAAAGCAAAGACCTTCCAAACCCTCTGGGGTCAGCTCATCAAGGAAGCAGATGGTAAGGGACGGAAGAGATTTGGCATCAGTACTAGGACCGTCTGTTCTTTAATATAGGCTAGGCAAAACAGGCGAGAAGTTAGGATCCAGGGTTCTAGAGTAGCTACGAACAGCTTCAGTTCAATGCCATAAACATTTACTGAGCTACCATGATGCATGAAGGTCAGTGTAGGAAACACGGGAAAAAGAAGGTTAAGACTTCGTCCTCGCCTAAAACAAGAGTAGAATCTTTGCCAGCAAAGTCCGACTCATGATTTAGAGCCTAACTCAGCAGGGCGCCTGGGTGGCTCAATCCGTTAAGCATCCGACTTCGGCTCAGGTCATGATCTCGCGGCTCATGAGTTTGAACTCCACATTGGGCTCTGTGCTGACAGCTTCAAGCCTGGAGCCTGCTTTGGTTTGTGCGTATCCCTCGCTCTCTGCCCCTCCTGCTCTCTCATTGTCTCTCTCTCTTTCTCTCAAAAATAAAAAGAACCTGATTCAGCAAAGTCTTCCTTCCTCTGCAGTCTTAATTGGACTTTATTTTATCCTTTCCATATATTTATATATATACACCCATACATGTATATGTATGCTATATATGTATATACCTGTGCATGTATACCCATACATACACACTTCCGATAGATTATTTATTCACTCAACAAACATTTCTTGAGTGGTAACTATGTTCTCTGCACTGCTGTAGGCCATGTGGATTCAGTAGTGGATAAAAGAGACAAAAATCTTCAGGCTCCTGAAATTTTCATTCTGGTGGCTTCCATGTCTGCCTCCTCTTCCAGACTGTAAACGTCTTTGGAGCAGGGACCACAACATGTTTGATGCATCTTTATGTCCCTGGCACTTGGCACAGAGTGAGGGATCAGTAAGAAAGGAGAGGAGGAAGTTAAGGAAGGTCTGAAGGCAAATACTTATAAGGCAAAATGAGGCGTTACCTCAAATGAGGACATGAACCAAATGCAGGGAAACGGCAGAATTAAGGAAATCTTCAAGGAAGTGGTGGCATTTGGATTAGACTTGAAGGATGCGTACAATATGAGAATGCACAGATAATGGGAGGAGACCGTTCTGGTGTCTATGGTGCCATTACAGCAAAGACTGTGGAGAGCAGCAAGCAGGAGGTGCGTCCTGGAGGCTGCCGGCTTTTGCTTTGGCTATGGCGCATGATGTGCCATGAGAAGGGGTGGAAGGCAAGACTAAAGAAGAAGGTAGGGGTTGAGGCGACAAGATGGCAGAGGGCTTTCGATGCTCTAAGAAGCATTTTAGGAGTGACTTCATTCTATTGGCAATTATGAGCTGATGATGGTCCTGGCTGAAGGAAGAGGGGGCAAGGAGAAGCCCTGGGGATACTGTGCAAGGGCTGATCTTTGCATCAGCGGGACTCTGACTAGAGAGCCCCTTGGTGCACTTTCCAAGCCAAGAGGTTACATTATGCCCAATGGGCAAGAGGAGAGATCGGGGATCTAAGATAGAGAGGAGCCCACAGCTAGGTGACACAGAACATCAGAACAAGGAAACATTTTCTCAAGTTTTCCTTATTTGGGGAACGACTGGTATCGCATTCTAAGTTCATCTTCCTCAGAGCAGATGAGATTAGGACTAAAGGCAGAAATACTTATGCCACTGTCTTCTAAAACCAAAACAAATAAGGTGTATAAGAAACATGGGCTGCAGTTTAATTAACAAGTCTACTGGCTGTTACTTGCCCAGCCACCCAACACTGCCATTTATAGATAATTAATGGAACTGTTGATAGGCTCTCGGACACAAAGAATAAAATACATAAAATAGTTCCTCTGAGAGTGTATAGTCTACTTAGGGAGTCAGAATAGTTGTATGAGAACATAAAATATAAAAAGCACCAAATGCTAAACTCCAAAGTATAGTAAGGGTCAGAACTTACTGGTTTCTAAAATGTCACTGCAAACTCCATCAGAAAGAAAGAAAGAAAGAAAGAAAGAAAGAAAGAAAGAAAGAAAGAAAGAAAGAGGAAGGAAAGAAAGAAAAGAAGGAAGGAAAGAAAGAAAAAAAGAAGGAAAGAAAGAAAGAAAAGAAAGAAGGAAGGAAAGAAAGAAAGAAAAGAAGGAAAAAAAAAGAAAGAAGGAAGGAAAGAAAGAAAGAAAGAAAAGAAAAGAAAGATTTATGGCACCTACTCCAGTACCTGGCACACACAAGGCACATAGTGAGTATATATTGAAAGAATAGATGAACAGGGTATTTCAGAATACGTTATAAAGAACTGAGTGAGAACTAACTTAAAAAAATAACGCAATAAAGTGTCAAATAAATTATGAAAAATATCAACAAAAGCACACAAAAACACTTCTAATGACTTCTACAAATTTGATCAGGATTTGTGAAAAAAAATTCATAATCAGAATTCATAATTCAAATGGTGAGCTCCTTTCTGAGACTTGGTTCCTTAATATACACAACAAGAGTGTTGGGCTTCAGCTATAAAATGCTCTCATTTTGTGAATTAGAACCCAGTTCTTCTAGGAACACTGGCTCTGCTGAAAACAGAAAGGAAGCAGGTCCATCCCTCCAAGGTCTGGACCTCTCAGATGAGGCAGTCACCCTTCCTACAAAGCATCAGCAGAAACCACAAGAGTACCTCTAGAAGCCTCCTCTTCCAGAGACCCCCAGCATCAGAGATTTTCATTTTTCAAGTATTATTAATTACCTTTCAACCATCTAATCCAAAACCTTCTGACAGACCAAATTTTTTTTTGAATGAACATCCCCAGAGAGAAGAATGTCTTGCTTATGCTTCTAATATTTCCATCTGCTAAAACTTGATAAGGCCTGTTATATCCACATAGGAATAAATGACATTGAACCAAAGATGCCCTTCAAATCATAAAACTCCCAAATCAGTAACATCTCAACCTATATTCTCAATGCCTGATTTCCACTGGGCTTTCGGTTTGCTTTCCTGTGGTAATTTGATCTCCCTGGGGTCTGAGTGCATGCCTCATTATTGGTGCTGCTGCTGAGAAAACAGAACTTGGCTCAGCCCATTGCTCTCATTACAACTTTCTGAAAAGAAAACAACCTCTGGGATGGTGGTTTTCGGCCAGGGCTGCGCACTGGCTAGCTACTAAAAATTTTCGATGCCTGGTCCCACTCCCAGAATTTCTGACTCAACTGGCTGGGGGTGTTGGCAGAACACTGGGATTTTTTTAAAGCATCCCAGGTGATTCTGATGTGCAGTCAAGGCTGAGAACCACTGGGTTGGGCCATCCTAAAGGGTCTAAGCAAGCTGTCTGTAGAAAGTACAGGGGCACAGTCCCAAATAAAGTCTGTACTTCAGGGGGCTTATCTGTAAGTTGGGATCAATAATGGCTGTAGCATTGTGTTGTTGAGATGTTTATATGAGATCATGCATATAACTATCTTGTAGTGGACATCTGTTGATTTGGTCTGCCCAACATTCACAACTGCTTCTGAGAAACCTCTTTCCCTACTTTCAGTACATGGACTGGACTCGTGATCTCACCCCTACTCGAGGAAAGAACACCTGATTTAAGCCAGCACTGCTCCAGTCACTGTGATTAATCAAAGGATGAGCACCTGACCTAGACCATCAGAGCCAATGAGCATCAGCCAATAAGTGGGCTTTTGCTAGATCTATTGGGAGGGGGAAGCTCTCTTGCTACGAGGATGCTAAACTGGTGGAATATAAGCCTACAGTTGCTGAGGTCATCTTGCCATCATGAAGGAGAACCACAGGATCCAGAGACATGTTTGTGATGGCCTCGACTGAACACCTCGATCAGCCCGACATGTGCCCAGACAACTTTAGGTATTTTGGCCAATAAATCCCATTTTTTGCTTGAGCTAGTTTGATAGATCACAAGCAAAAGAATCTTGACCAACATGCACTTGGCAACTTTTTGAATACACTTAGATACTAGACCCACTGGGAAATTCAAGATTGGAGACTCTAGGATGGTTCCTTCTTGCTACAACTTTCAAGAACCAGAGTCTCTGGAGAGCTCTCAAATTCTCAATCCCTCTGGAGCTGACCTAACGTCCTGGTGCCCACACTGTCTCTTCATCTGTCCCAAACCTGCAAAGCCCTTGTCTTCTACACAAAGTCAAATCACAACTTTCCTTCAAGACCTGCCTGGCCTGCCCCCTGATTACTGCAGCCAAATCTACCTTTCATGTTCTCATTTGCCCTGAACACTCAGTCTACACCACTAGTTTGTAACAGCTCATGTGTGTATTTTATTATCTGTATTGTTTCTTTCTGTGCACATGTTTGGTTGACCCATCTTTAGTGTAAGTTTTGACAGAAGGGATCATGTTCTAGTCTACTTTCAGGTTCTCCAGATACAATCCAAAGCAAGTAAATGCTTGCCAAATTTAACTAAAAGAGTACAGTAGGTTAGGGGGTAAATGCAGATGTGTAGAGTGTGATCTCACTTTTCTTTAATTGTCAAATATATTTATTTTTAGGATATGGGGTTGAGGACATTTTTAGTTGATTTTATTTTATTTTTAAAAAAATTTTTTTAACGTTTTATTTATTTTTGAGACAGAGACAGAGCATGAACGGGGGAGGGGCAGAGAGAGAGGGAGACACAGAATCGGAAGCAGGCTCCGGGCTCTGAGCCATCAGCCCAGAGCCCGACGCGGGCCTCGAACTCATGGACCGCGAGATCGTGACCTGAGCTGAAGTCGGACGCTTAACCGACTGAGCCACCCAGGCACCCCTGTTGATTTTAAATTAAAAAATTTTTTTTTTGCTGAGGAAAGCAAACATAAAAATTGAGTTAAAAATCCACAAATATGTGATGCAGTTATCTAGAATAGTACCAATGAATGATTGTTGTTCCAGTATAATGATTAGTAGCACTCACTTTCTCTCTTACGAGTGTCCAGGACTTCCAATTTCCTGTTTGTCATGTAAGGAGCTTGAAAGTCATTACTCTGTACTAATACAAAAAGATGGACGAAATGAATATCAGCAACTCTTCTTACATCCATCAGAGAAGTCAAGTCACAGGGCAAACCACTGCTCCCACTGAGGGGACAGATGGACACCAAGAATCACAACTTATCAGAGCAGAAATCCATGTGCAGAAATTTCTCTGGATACCTCTGTGGGAACCAGTGCCAGGGTATAGGAACCTAAACCATAATTGACAAATCATTGCAGGCTCATTGTGGACAAATCTGAGAGTTAAAAACTCCAGGGGATGTTAGGGTGGCACCCACACTTTTCTAAGTTTTACCTCTAGTAGCTCTACCAAGTTCTCAGTGAGGATCTGAGGAAAACTCCTTGTTCTTCCAGCAGGGGGAGGGCAAAAGTAACCATTTTGAAATATTCCAGAAAGCTATGTTCTTAACAAGACCTGCCCTCCTATTTGACCAAAAGCTATCCCACGGGGGTTTTGCCAGAACCTAATCAACCTGGAAGAAGGGAAATACCTACCTCTAGCGTCCTATAGCCATCCTGTCCCACCAGAGGGGGGTGAAAAAAACCAAGCACCTATGAAGTTTACAGGCCAGGAGCACAGCACCCAAAAAGACCAAGACTTAATCGTAGGGCTATGGATCACTTCCTTTCCATCCACATTTCACCACCACATCACTAAAATGTATTCACTGCAGTCTCTCTTGCCCACTACATCACAACCGGCTTTCAACAACGACAACAAAAAAATTGTAAGACATGCTAAAAGGCAAAAACAGTTTAAAGAGACAGGTCAAGCAGCATAAGATACCAGACTTAGATACAGTAGAGGTAGTGGCATTATCAGACGAGGAATTTCAAATAACTGATTCATATGCGAAGGGCTCTAATGGAAAAAAGTAGACAGCATGGAAGAACAGATGGGAAATGTAATCAGGACATGGAAATTCTAAGGATCAAGAAGAAATGAAAGAGATCAAAATCACAGTTACAGAAATGAAAAATGCCTTTAAATGGGCTCATTAGTAGACTGGACACGGCTGAGAAAAGAAACTCTGGGCTTGCGGACATTTCAGTAGAAGCTTTAAAAACTGAAAAGCAAAGAAAAAAGCCTAAAAAAAAATGGAACAGAATATTCAAGAAGTGTGAGATGACTGAAAAGTAGAACATACTTAGAGTGGAAATACCGGAAGGGAGAGACAGAGAAAGGAACAGAAGAAATATTTGAAACAATAATGACCGGGAATTTCCCCCAAATTAATGGAGACACCAGACCACAGATCCAGGAAGTGCAGAGGATAACAATACCAAAACAAAACAAAAACAAACAGCAGCAACACCAAAAATTATACCCAGGCCTATCATATTCAAACAACAGAAAATCAAAGCAAAAGTCTTGAAAGAAGTCAGAAGAAAAAAAGAACCTTCTCTATAAAGGAGCAAAGATAAGAATTACAACTGACTTCTCAGCAACGAGGAGTGCAGGAAGAGAGTGGAGTGGAATATTCAATGTGCTGAGACAAAAAACCACCAACCTGGAATTCTGCATCCTAGGATATTATTCTTCAAGAAAGAAGGAGAAATAAACATTTTCTCAGACAAACAAAAATGGGTAGAATTTGTCACCAATAGACCTATCTTGCAAGAAATGTTAAAAGAAGTTCTTTGGGGAAGAAGAATAATATAGGACAGAAATTTGGATCTACATAAAGATTCAAGTTTTAACGGTACCTAGGATTTCTCTTAATCAGGTATAGTAAGACGCACAGACACAAAAATGATTGTCATGAAGGAAGAAGTTTTTATTTTACTCACAGCCCTCTGGAAACAGAAGACACTGGCACACCACCGAGGGCCACAAAGGGAAGAACTAAGGCAAGAGGGCAGGCAGAGAGAGAACTGGGGGTGGGAGCCTTTATTATAGTTTTCCTGGGAAGAAATGAATGAGGCAAAGTAAACAAGCAAGGCGGATTTAGAATTGGAGAGTTTGAATCATCTCAGTGGGTTCTGTGCTGTCAGGCTGGTCCCTAGTTGTCTAACACAATCCTGGGAAGATTAGGAAAAGGGGACAGTGTCCAGAGTTCAAGAGCCCAATAAGAGTCAGGTGGGGGTATGGACCCAGGTTTGGTTGGTTTGCATATCAAAGGAGGGCTTGAAGGCATATCCTTTACTATCTCTAGGAATCAGTCAATCATGGGGACTGGCAGTCTCTTCCTAGTTGGGCGAAACTCCAGATGCCAGAGCCTCATGAATACAGACAATAACGGGACCTCTGGGTGGCTTGGTCATTAAGCATCCGACTTTGGTTCAGGCCATGATCTCACCGTTTGTGAGTTTGAGCCCTAAGTCGGGCTCTGTGCTGACATCTCAGAGTCTGGAGCCTGTTTTGGATTCTGTGTCTCCCTCTCTCTCTGCCCCTGCCCTGCTTGTGTTCTCTCTCTCTCTCTCTCTCTCTCTCTCACAAAAATAAATAAAAACATTAAAAAAAAAGAATACAGATAATAAGAAAATATAGACAATACAAGAACATTAGAGAAGGAATACAGTTAAATACAAACTATTCTTCTTATTATTCTTAACCTAATTAACAGCTTGTTCAAAATAATAACGATAATGTACTTGATGATTATAGTTTATACGTAAGTGAAATGAATGACAGCAATGATACAAGGGACAGGAGGGAGGAAGCAGGGATACTCTGTGATTATAAGGTATGCAGTACCCATGAAGTGATACAGTATTATCTGAAAGTGGATTTGGAAGCAACCGAGATGTCCTTCACCAAGTGGGATGGATACATAAACAGTGGGACATCTGGGTATTATAATATTATTCGGCGCTAAAAAGACATGAGCTATCAAGCCATGAAAAGACAGAAGAAGCTTCGATGCATATTGCTAAGCGAATGAAGCCAAGCCCAAAGGCTATGTACCCTATGATACCAACTATATAAATATCTGGAAAGGCAAAACAGTGGAGACAAAAGATCAGTGGTCGCCAGGAGTTGGGAGAAGGAGGGATGTATAGGCAAAGCACGGGAAGATTTTCAGGGCAGTGAAACTACTCAGTATGATACTATAATGGTGGATACAGGTCATTATAAATGGAGTGAACCGTAATGTAAACTCAGGGCTCTCGGTAAATAAAACAATAACAAAACCAACTTGATCTGCTTTGTATTATCCCAATGAGCTGAAAATTCTAATCAAAGTCAGTAACAATCTACTCCTTCCTAGTTGCATGAACTACTTCTACACCTCCACCAAAGGCATACCAACGGATACATAGTCCCATTCTCCACAGATAAAACTCATACCAGCTTCATATTATTCTTCCAGAAACCTTCCTCTGCATAAATGAATCACAACACACATGAACTAAATGCAAACTTGATTCTTAAAATTAATATAGAGTCAAAACTGAATCCTCATCATAGTATAAATTTGAGGGATCCAAAAATAAATCTGAAATTTTATGCCAAACTTATAAACACTTATTATTATTTTAATTTTTTTAAATGTTTACTTATTTTTGAGAGAGAGAGAGAGAGAGAGAGAGCACAAGTGGAGGAGGGGCAGAGAGAGAGAGAGAGAGACACAGAATCTGAAGCAGGCTCCAGGCTCTGAGCTGTCAGCACAGAGACCAACACGGGGCTCAAACTCACGAACCGTGAGATCAAGACTTGAGCAGACACTTAACCAACTGAGCCACCCAAGTGCACCAACAATAATTATTTTCTTAAAACTTTAGTAGCAGAATTATAAACAATTGGTACTACCGTTCAGGAATAATATTCTCAGCACGGTCATCTGCTGGCTTGTTCCTGATGTTACTTTCACGTCACACGAAGAAGATACTCGTTTGCAAATGACATTGGGAAAGGCCACGTGTTTGGAGATATTTTTTTCCCTTAAAACTGTCCCTTTCCCATTCTTTTTATATTCTTTAGGATGTATGGGATTAAGCGAATTTAAGATAAATCTTGACTATTTGGTGATTTTCCTTCTCTTAAAATTTTGAACCCATAAAAACATCCCCCTTTAACAAATCATCAAGGCATGTGAAGAATTCAAAAACAGAACTTTTTGTCTTGAAAGGTGCATAATCTAGGTGAAGTAATAAGAATAAAATCCAGGTCATAAGGACCATTCAGTTTGACATGAGTATTAACACACTAAGCCAAGAGTCAGCACACTTTCCCTGGAAAGAACCGGATAGTAAACATTTGGGGCTTTGTCTCCAGTATAAATACTCAATTCTGCCCTTGTAGAAGCGGCCACAGACAATATGGGTAAGCAAATGAGCATGGCTGTAGGGCTGTGTTAGGATTTCTGTGGGTGCTGTGAACTTTTGCCTTATAAGCCTCCTATCAGAATAAAATTAATTAAAATTATTTTTGATGTAACGTTTGATACTTAAAAGTGGGGGCACCTGGTGGCTCAGTTAAGTGTCCGACTCTGGATTTCAGCTCAGGGGACAATCTCACAATTCATGAGCTGAAGCCCCATGTCAGGCTCTGTGGGACAGTGCAGAGTCAGCTTGGGATTCTCTCACTCCCTCTGTCTTTGCCCCTCTCTCTTGCTCTCTCTCTCAAAATGAACATTAAAAAAAAATCCTAAAAAAGAAAGATCTCTGCCCATTTCCCTTCATGAGTGTTGGTTTTGCATTGATTTGATATATGCTCAATATTTATGAATATACACAGTCCTGGATTTTTTTTTTATCTTTCATTGCTTTGTAGATGGAATCTTTTCTTTTACTTACCTCACTAAATTATTATTTGTACTGGCTACTTTACTGAATTTTCCTGCTAACTCAGATTATCAGTGTACTCTTATTTTAAATATAAATAATAAAACCTTGGCCCCTTCTTTTTAAAAAAAAATTTTTTAATGTTTATTTATTTTTGAGAGAGATGGAGACAGAATGCGAGTGGGTTAGGGGCAGAGAGAGAGGGAGACACAGAATCTGAAGCAGGCTCCAGGCTCTGAGCCATCAGCACAGATGAACTCACAGAGCTGCGAGAACATGACCTGAGCCGAAGTCGGATGCTCAACGGACTGAGCCACCCAGGTGCCCTGACCCCTTCTTTTTAAATGTATACACAGTAGCTTGTATTATTCTCTTGAACTATTACATTTACCGGAACTTTGACAACAATGTTAAATAATGGTGTCGTTAATGTTCCTAACTACATGGCAGTATTTCAAGTTTTTCACCGTTAAGTGTGATATACTGGCAGTTAGTTTACAACATATATTTCTAAACATTGAAATAAGAAAATGTCCCTTTTTTATTTTCACCAAAGACTTGCGAAAATCAAGAACGGCTGCTAAATTTTACCAAATACCTTTTCAGCATCTACTAACTACAATTATCTATTGAACTTGATTCGTGAATAGTTTATTATAGCTCTTCATATTTAATCAATTCCCCTTCTTCAGAACGAACTCCACTTAGTCATTCTATATTTTCTGGGCTATTGGCTTTGGCTTGGAAACAGTTGATTCAGATCTTTTGCGTCATTGTTCACAAGGGAGGAGTGCGTATTTCCCTTCTTTTTGTCGGGCTGTCTTGGTGTGATTTTTGTATCAGCCCCACTGGATTCACAAAAATGACTTGGAAACCTTTCTTCTTTCTCTTTACTCCTAAACATTTTAAGTGACCTATCATTGCAAGTGTTGAAAGGTATTTACGCGTGGTATTAGCAGGCTGGAGCACATTAGCTTTCGGCAGTTTCAATCCCTTCCAGTGTCACACACCCCTTGGGTTTCTACCGCTACTTTAGATGTTGTTAATCAACATTCCTGCTTCCTTTTGCAACTTTCCACTTCACCCCGGCTTTGTAGTGTTTATGATAAAATCGGATAAAAATCAGATCCTCTCATTTTTCTCTACCATCTAAGGGTTATGTCTAATTTCTCATTCCTAATGTTATTCATTTTGTTTTCTTGCTCTTTTTCTGCATTATGATGACTAGTAGATTATTGGTTTTACTGTGATTTTCTCTCCAAAAGGCTTTTTTCATTTATTAATCAAAGTGGTTGTTTTTCTCTGTCTCAGTTTTCAATTCTCTGTCTTTTCTTACGCTCATTCTGTGTCTGCTAACTTCCTGAACTGAATGATTAATCCATTTATTTCTATTATTATTTAGAAATGAAAGCTTTTTGAGCAGTGCATTTTTCTAGGTACAGCTATAACTCTACAACATGGGCCTTGAGAGGCAAGTATTTTCGTTATTATAGACCAGGTATTCTTCAATTGTGGTTTTAAATTTTTCTAGTGGATAGAAATGTTAAATCTGGTTTTTGTTCTGTTTTGTTTTATTAAAGGTGTTTTATCTTTTAGTGTTAGTGTAACTCCCGCTTTATTACCTAGTTTGGGTTTTAATACATTGCATTCAGAGAATGTGGTCTGTAATATTTCTCTTTTTTGGAACATAATGAGGTTTCCTTTGTGACCTGATATAAACTCACTTTTCTTTCTTTCTTTCTCTTTTTCTTTCTTTCTTTCTTTCTTTCTTTCTTCCTTTCTTTCTTTCTTTCTTTCTTTCTTTCTTTCTTTCTTTCTTTCTTTCTTTCTTTCTTTCTTTC
>NC_064810.1:129442322-129585046 GCF_023721935.1 Panthera uncia
TTCTTTCTTTCTTTCTTTCTTTCTTTCTTTCTTTCTTTCTTTCTTTCAATAGGCTTCACGCCCAGTGCAGAGCCCAATGCGGGACTTGAACTCAAAACCCTGGGATCAAGACCTGAGCTGAGATCAAGTGTCAGATGTTTAACTGACTGAGCCACCTGGGCGTCCCTAAACTCACTTTTTAAAATGCTTTATGGCTGTTTGGAGATAAAATATTTTCTCCTGATGATTTAGAATTCATTGTTAATCTATTAAGTCATCCTTACTTATTTTTGCCTATCTGATCTCTTGAGGACTAATGTAAGTGGATCAACATTTCCCCTACACTGTCTTTTCATTTCTCGAAGTTTGAGCTTTATCTATTTCTATACCATGTTAGCTATTTCATAAGGTTTGTGACAGGTATATATCTTCACTGCGGATTATATTTGTTACTAGTATACTATTATTATGTGACCTGTGGTTATAGTGTGTGCTACCACTAGATGGCACACTCCGTCACACAGCGACATAGGCTCACTGTTGTACCCCGTCTTTACTGGTGTCTGGTCAATAAATATTGGGGTGTTTGTTTGTTTAAGGAAGGAAGGAGGTTTAAAAACGCATGCATTTTGCCTCATTTAATATATTTGTTATTGATCTCAACATTATATAACAAACATCATAATTCCTGCTTTCTCTTGGATAGCATATCATTAATGTCAGTTACCAAATCTTTTTAATTTTAGATGCATCTCCGGTAGAGAGCATTTGGCTGGATATAGTCTTCTGATCCAATCTGTGAATCTCTTTCTTTAAGAGGAGGACTTAGGGGTGTCTGGGCGACTTGGTTAAGCATCGAACTGTTGATTTTGTTTCAGGTTACAATCCCTCAGTTGTGAGATTGAGCCCACATTGGGCTCTGGGCTCTGGGCTGAGTGTGGAGCCTGTTTGAGATTCTCAGTCTCCCTCTGTCCCTCCCCAGGGAGTGTGAACTCACACATGCACTCTCTCTCTCTCTCTCTCTCTCTCTCTCTCTCTCTTTCTCTCTCTCTCAAAAAATGGGGGGCAGGGCACCTGGGTGGCTCAGCCTTTTAAGTCTCCACTTCAGCTCAAGTCATGATCTCACAGTTCCTGAGTTCAAGCTCTGCATCAGGCTCTGCACTGATAGTGTGGAGTCTGTTTTGGATCCTCTGTCTCCCTCTCTCTCTGCCCCTCCCCAGCTTGCACGCTCTCTCTCTCTCCCTCAAAAATAAATAAGCATTAAAAATTTTTTTTGAAAAGGGGACATTTGAATTCACATTACATTATATTATAAAATATATGTTTGAATTTGTATCATCTCTGTTTTTATAGGTAATCCCTTATTTTTCCCTCTTGTTTCTTTTAACTTTTTTGCCCTTATTGTCAGTTTTTTTTTTTTTATTTCTCCTCTATTGATCATCAATTTGGAAGAAAATATATCAGATTTTTACTTAGAACAAACTAATTAAATTTATTTGTAAATAAAACATTTTAACTTATAAGGAAATTTATGCCCCCCTCCCCACAAAAGATGGGAATATTAGTCTGCTTACATTACCTTCCTCTTCTTTCATTTTTTGGATTGAATTCTATAGAGGCAAAAGGAATCTCCTCATCTGTTCTCATGAAATTATCTTTTAAGGGGCACCTGGGTGGCTCAGTCGTTTAAGCTTCCAACTTCAGCTCAGGTCATGATCTCACGGTTCATGGGTTCGAGCCCCACATCAGGCTCTGTGCTGACAGTTCAGAGCCTGGAGCCTGATTCAGATTCTGTGTCTCCCTCTCTCTTTGTCCCTCCCCCGCTCGCACTCTCTCTCTCTCTCTCAAAAATAAATAAACATTTAAAAATTAAAAAAAGAAAAGAAATTATCTTTTAAACTTTAGGGTTTTCATATTGTAACTTTTTATTTTTAAGAATGTAATTCTTGCTCTGTGATCACAATACCACAGCTATTTCAATTTTATTTCTAAGTTTAAATAGGATTAATGTGCCCTATAAGCCCATATCCATTCTTGGGTTCTTTATTTTGATTTGTCTTTTTTCCACCAAAAGCAAGCAGATCAGCATTGTCCAAAAGAAACAGAACGCAAGCCACATATGCAATTTTAAATTTTTTAGCAACCCCGTTAGCAAAGAAATACATGAAATCAATTAAAAGCTGTATTTTACATAACCCCAGTATATCCAAAATGCTGAAATTTCAATATATAATCAATATAATAATTATTAATGCACCATTTTGCTTTCTTTTTTCATACTAAGTCCTCAAAACCTGGTCACATTTCAAGTGCCCAATAGCCACACATGATGACTGGTTACCATACTGGACAGCACAACCATAGATCATGGTGCACAAAGAAAATGACATTGTTCTTTAGGTCCTCAGCCCAAGTTCTTCCACCCCACAGGTTAAGGAGATCAGTGTCTCAAAAGATCCGCAGTCCTTGCAACACACACCAGTTACAAAGCAGTGGGCTAGAAGACTCTTAGGAAACGGTTAAGGAAGACAGTGTTTCTCGAGCTTTAATGTGCACATGAATTACCTGGGCATCATGTTAAAATATAGGCTCCGATTCAGTAGTTTGGGAGTGGGGCCTGAGATTCTGCGCTTTTAAGAAGCTCCTGGAGGACGCTGGTCCTCAGAAAACACTTGAACAGCAAGGATTAGCTTACAGGCCCTGACATCTGGCATAACTGAGAATGTCTTTCTGATACCTTCCAATTTGCCATCTGGAGAAATCTAGATCGGTGCTAACGAAAATATAGCACAAGCCGTATACTGAATGTGGCTATTGAATTCCCTGGTCTTAATTTCTGTCGTTTTCCCTCTAAGCCCTGATCATTGAGTCACTGTCTTCCAAAATCTGATGTTGGTGAGATCATTTATATGTCCAGTCTAATTTATTTTTTGTTTTTCTGCTTGGATATTTAATTCTTTATCCTTAAAGAACACCATACTAATCTTATTGGCAGGGGGGGTGGGGGGGTGGGGGGTTGTTTGTTTTTTCAGAAGATGATGAGACTTTTGACCTGCCAATGCAGATGTCCTTTTACTTTGGAAGTTTTCATCTAATTCTGTGTTTTCTCAATTAAAAAATATATTATTTTACATTTCAGTCTTTCTCAAACTGCAAAATATTTTATGACACATTCATTTAATATAATTTTATTGTTCCATTTTATTTGCCCAAAGGCGATTTTTAAATCAAAGATACATCTTGAAATTCATGATAGTTTGAGATCATAGAAATACAATATGTTTTATATTTATTTTCAGTTCCCTTTTGTTGTTTTCTCTTTTTTTTCCAGAAAATTCACACAGCCTGATGCTGTTTCTCTCTTGTTCTCCATCACTATTATTCAAACCACTTTTTTCTCTTTGTCCTTGCCCTCTGCAATCTATGAGATTTTTTCCCCCAAAGTTGTCCTCTAAATCAAAATCTAATTTTCCACAAGGCTGACTTACATCTTCTAATTTGGGTTTTGGTTTTATGTCACTTCTGTGCTTTCCTTGGCTTTGTCTTTCGTTACCTCTTACATTTCTTAGAGTTTAGAGTAATTTTCCTCTGTTTCCTCGAATAATTCTTAATCTTTGTCTTGCATATAACAGTGCTTCTTTTTTTCTTGGAAGTATTTTTGCATAAAACCAATACTGGTACCTTGGGTTTTCTGTGCCGCATCTGAATGTGTGTTTGGGGCAAGGATGGGGGGTAAAGTTCAGGCAGCAGGGATCCAACAGGACTTGGTCCTACACATTTCACATTCATAGTCCTCAGCTATTTTATAATTTGTTGTTATTGAGAATACACATTTTCCTCTCATTATACTCTCAGCTGATTGTTACTACTGAAATTTATTTTGTAGTCAGCTATCTTAATTAGCTTGATTAATTTCCAATTTTTTCTCTTAGCTATGATCTATCTGAAGCACCAAGGCCTTGCAGCATGCATTTATTTCTTATTATGTACCAGTCACTATTTCTTGTTTTTTATCTTACAACATCTCTATGAGTACTACTATTACCCCATAAGACAGAAGAAAAAAGTGAAGTTAAATGTCTTACCCAAGTTTACACTGCTAGCAAGTGATTAAATGCTGATTTGAACCCAGGTATATGGGCTCTTAAATCATTAAATCATCTTTAATTATTAAATTACAAAATTTCATTATGTTATCTCCCTCTTTCCAATTTTTTTTCTTGCCTTATTGCAATGGTAAAAAGGAAGTATACAAAGTTAACTTCATTCTCTCATTTTTTTCTACAACCTGACCCATCCCCATTAAGGAGATTAAATGGGTGCCAGAAAGGTAAGGTCTACAGAAACTGTGTGCTAACTGAGCATATGCTCTTAGACAAAGGCTTAATAATTCTAAGCCTCAACTTCCTTATCAATGAAGTGGTAATAAACACACATAAACACACACACACACACACACACACACACACACACACACATATATTTTTTACCTCTCAGGATTATTGTAAGATTTAAATATAGCCATTTATGTAAACTGCTTCAAGACCTAGACAGAGATATTATTACCAGCACAATTTCACACCCAGAGCACTTCTATTTCAGGGGCCTGTCTGCTTGACTTGAACATCCTCAAGCCATCCAGTTGCCTAGAAACATGATCACATTTTCTCTACCACTTTGTACTCCCCAATGCACACACATCTACGCCCCACTATCCACCACAACCATTGTCATTTTCCAATCTCCAAAGAACTGTTCTTGTCCTGTATCCATGTTTGGTAAACTTCTAGCTGCCTATTCATTACCTCATCTTCCCTCTTTATCCATAGAACCTCTATACTGATGGTTAGGGCAATGTGCTTAGCTATAAAAACACATTTCCAAACCTCCTTTGTAGCTAATGTTAGCTAGTGAAATATACACTTAAGGTACTTGAACTAGCAGAAGAGTGGGTCTTTTTGCATGATAATTATACCCATATGACTGATAAAGAAACAGAGGCTCAGAGTTGTAGTACATCTTGGCCCAAAACTTGCAGTCTCTCTGACTGCAAAGATGATATTCCTTCCACTGAACTACATTGTCTTTATAAAGTTCTCATCCCACTATTCTGGTCTCTTCATGTCCTTTATTATCTCCCAAAAATTAGTTCACCATGCTAAGGAAGAAGGCTCAAAGTGTCACTTGGGTCCATCAAAGAAAGCAGAAATTTTTTTTAATTTTTAATGTTTTTATCTTATTTTTGAGACAGAGAGAGACAGAGCATGAGCAGGGGAGGGGCAGAGAGAGAGGGAGACACAGAATCTGAAGCAGGCTCCAGGCTCTGAGCTGTCAGCACAGAGCCTGACGCAGGGCTCAAACTCACAGACTGTGAGATCATGACCTGAGCTGAAGTCGGACGCCCAACCGACTGAGCCACCCAGGTGCCCCAGAAAGCAGAATTTTACAGTTGCTTTTCAGAGACCAAGTCTTGAATTACGGTATGCCCCCAAAACATGGCTTGAAGGATTAGAATTTGAGCAGGTCAAGAGAATCTAGAGCAGGACCACAGGGCACTGGTGATTGACAACAGTGACAAAAATGCTGGCAACTGCCCGTGCCCCACCAGCTAGTCCTTCCTCATAAGGTAGGCACGCATCTCATTTGTATCCTAGGTCCCAGCTTTGCCCAGCGCCTATCACCTCCTCTGCACCTGCTCAGAGAGGTCCTGGATCTGAGATCCTAGGAAATTGGCAGGGGGATCCGTAAAGCAAACAGCAATGCCATGAAAAGTATACATCTCAAGTCCCGTCCCCCACTCTCAGAGCTACAAGGTTCTGGATAAATGCTCCAGGGTTAAAAATTATTCTTTTAGAAGGTGAGTTGAACTTGAAGAAGGGAAATAACAACATAAAATATGACAAAAATAAGACCTATGTTGCAAACCTTACAGTCCATTATAAAAGGATGCTGAGTATACGCTCTTTGAATTCTTATGAGCAAGCACTGTATGTAGTCATGATTCGGGATAAGGAATATTTACAATGGCAAGCTTAGTTTTCAAAGGCACATGACATTCCTAGCAGTAACTTGTCATTTTAACGGACATTTCCAAAGTTGTTTTTAAAACAGAAGTGAGCCTTTGAAATCTGTGAGGAAGCTTCTGAGATGTTTTAACTTAAAACGTGCATACATAATTAACTATGATCATTGTATTAAGTATTTTCTCTACTTTAACATATTAATAAGAATTCAATATTGTAACCATACGGCAAGTAGGGAACTCTGGGGAGACATTTTGGAATAATGCTGGCAAGTACCACATCAAAAGCATACATCCTGCATCCACCCATTGAAAAGAAGGGAAAACTGAGAAATATCCACAGAGATTTTTTCCAGAGTCTCAGAACGACTCAGTAGTAGATTTAGACCTAATATTTAAATTAAGCCACCAAAGGAGAATAAAAAAACACAACTAACAGCAAACCATTCATAAAACCTTCTTCATCAACTATTTCATGAGTAAGGCTCTCAGCAGTGATGAAGAGTCCAGCTGCCTTATCTGCAAGAATGGTTCAGAACCTTGGAGATCAGGGAACAGTGTAATTTGGGTCACAATGGCATCCATAATTGTTTCCAAGGGGCTTTCCCATAGCAACTGATTTCTTCTCAGAGTTTGTATAAGGTAGCTAGCTCTGGTATTGGACTCATCAGAGAAGATGATGAATTGTCTTTCTCACTGACTCCTAAAAAAATCTCAGGATCCCGGGGTGCCTGGATGGCTCAGTCACTTAAGTATCCAACTCTTGATTTTGGCTCAGGTCAGGATCTCACTGAGATTGAGCCCCATGTCAATTTCTGCTCTGTCAGCCTAGAGCCTACTTGGGATTCTCTCCTCTCCCTCTGCCAGTCCTCCCGTTTGCGTGCATGCTCTCTCTCAAAATAAATAAATAAACATTAAAAGAGAAATCTCAGGATCCCTATATATTCTACTTATAAAATGTATCAAGTAGACTTCAATAGGAACATCAAAAAATATGTCTTGCCAATGTGAGCTTTTCTTAGAACTCTTAAAATAAATACATATCTTTAGAATATCTAATCTGGTATTCTGGGTTAAAAACAATTAACAAAAATTTACTTCAGAAGGAGCACTTAAATACCAAAACCCAAAATAAATGTGGAGAGAAGCACTACACCAATGACAAAGATCTTGGTTAAAGGAAAAATATACCAACAGTTTGAAGATTTTAAAAGTACAAAACTCCCTCCTTCATTTTGAAAGAACCTTGCTTGGAACCTTGCACATAGTAGAAACTCAGTAACATTTCTTACAGCCCTGAGCGGCTGTTTTGAGGAAATCAAAGATCACAGTTCACAGTTTGACACGGAATAGCAATTCCCACAAACCAAGAGTGTTTCAAAGTTCTTACTGTGCCTGAATATATCCCAGCACCTAATGCCTCATGGTTTATCCTCCATGCACCCCTTTCGGTTTACCTGGGGGGCGGGGGGGGGTTCCTGCATGGAGTGAGGGGCCCAAATCTTAGACTAAATGACTTCCAAGTCGGGGTGGGGGGGAGCAAACGTTAGCTGCATCAGACCCTCCTGGAGGGTTTGAGAAAAGACACATTCCTGGGCCCCATACCTAGAGGTTCTGGTTCAGCAGGTCTGGCTTGGAGCCCATGAAGTTGCATCTCTAAAAAGGCCCCCGGGGACGGGACGGAGAAGCTGCTGGTCCTTGGTCCTTTCCAATTCTAAAAATCTAGCCTTCAAGAGCCTCGTCTCCCACCGTTTGAGAGATTCCTTCAAGTCCGGGATTTTAGGTGCAAAATCACCGGAAGGGGACAATCCCACCCACGCCGACGTACCTGCGCTCTCCTCCCGCCCACCTCGGGCCGCAAGCCCCCACGCACGTCACACTCACCGAACTTCCCGGGGTCTGGGGCCCCTCAGAACCCCAGAGACCAACCCCAGCTCTGCGGAGGGCCGTGGGGCGCCCGCTGCGGGCCGGAGGGAGCTCGCGGGAAGCCGAGGTCCGCGCTGCGCCGCAGCAGGTGGTACCGAGCGAGCGAGCGCCGCCAGCCCCGCAGGCCCTTTAAAGCCGCCGCTGACCCCTGACCTTGGCCTGGCTCCCCTGCGCGCTGGGGCTTTTAACGGCTCTCGGGTTTTCTTGTGAGTGTCCCGAGGAGCTCCAGCTGTGTGTTGGCTTAGCAGCGATTCCGGAGAAGCCAAGGGCTGCCAAAAGAACTTAAGAAGTTCCTGAGAAACCGAGGGCAGCCTTTATCTGCGGCCACTGAGCTGAGGTCACTGCTGCTGCTTGGGCTGAGGGCTTACTAATTGGCTCCAACGGTTTACTCACTTGGTGGTGGCTTCAGAGCCCACCTGCAGAGAAGCAGAGGAAATTCCCAAAGAAGGTCGAATTCCCAAAGAGAAGGAGTACCTATGCTAAGGGTAGCAGTTCTCTCCAGGAGCTTCCAGGAAGGGCAAGGCTGGGAGGTGGAGAAGGAACAAAAATGAAGATGCGATTTAGCACGTAGATCACACCGAAGAACTTGGAAAGCACTGCCTGTTCTTAGATGAACCGCTTGTTGGTTTGTTTGTTCCCTTGTTTTCCGTGGGCAGGTACTCACAGCTGAGATTTTATATGCTCACACGTTCCCAGCCTGTGCGCTTGAATTCAGTCTATCGGAGCCCCGCTTCAGCCTGCCAGCCTTTTCAGGCTGTTGATGAAGAGACACGCTGAAATTACTCATACGGATGAGAGTTTACGAAAAAGCCAAGAGGACACAAGAGAGATATGAGCTCCCCCTCACTGGGCATGGACCTCTGAAGGCACAGGGCGCCTTGATTCCAGGACGGCTTCCGACGTCCATTAGGAATTTTCCAAGCATTTCTCAGAAAGGATGGGGAGAAGGAAGTTGAATGAAGGCACTCACGACTTTTCCCTTTTATTATCTTTTTTTCTTTTTAAACAAAGGGAACACAAATATTAGTAAACTAACAACTTGTTTTTTTTAATTATCAAAGTCGGGGGGGGGATAGTTTTCCTCAGAAGACGGTGTATTTGCTCGAGGCCAAAGTTGTCCTGGACTTCTGGAATCCACTTAGTATAGTCGGGATTACAGGGTGTTTGAAATCCTGGACTTGAACACAGTTCTATTCAATTTGGGGAGGAGGCCTCAGCCAGGACCACAGGGGTCTGCTCCCTTGACTCCTCCCTCCTGAGGGGTGTGTGTGTGTGTGTGTGTGTGTGTGTGCTGGGGGATGGGGAGGGTGCTGTGAGTAGTCACTGTTCCTGGCACCACCCACCAGGCTTGTCCTGACTGTCAGACCAGCCTCAACAGCCCTCCAAGGACTATAATGAGAACCAACATTACCCAACAAAAGCAGAATGTTTGGAGGCGATGGGAGGCTGTGCTCTTTGTACACTGCCACGTAGCCTTGTTTCTAGAACATAATCAGGAAAAGCACTCCAGGTTCCATAGAATGGTTTCCCTGGTTGAGATGCACTCCCCACCCACCCCAAGACCCACCCTCTAATATCAGTGAGTCTCAGATTCTGTTCAGACTGTCATGGGGAATATGCCCTTGGCCGTCAGAGTGAATCCCAGAGAGTGACATTGAGGGCTGGCTGCAAGCTCCAAAAGCCGGCGTCTTGGGGACAAATTACACTTGCAGTTCACGTTCCTGCCTGGCCCCAGCGGATGCTTTGCTGGAGCTGTATCCATACACTTCCAGGGGGCAAAGATTTATTAATTGAGGCTCCCTCCTCAACCCAGAGTAAAATCCCAAGGGAGGAAAGGAGGACATTTCACTTCAGGAGAAGGGTGGGGCCCTTTCTTCACAGTGAGCGAAGAAGTATTCAAATAGCATTGGAGTCAAAAGGAGGTTGGCTTTCTTGAGGATGGTTTCTGGAAAGTATCCTTGTAGGGATGTTTTTACTTACAAATACAATTCCAGTTTAGTTTATGCGACCACGATATGATACAAAAGGGGCTTTGGGGATCTACAACCTGTTCCACAGAATTCAACACGTCCCTTTCCTTTCTTTTGCTTGTAAAATTTAAACAAGCTTTTTCCCTAGAGAAATTATAATGCAAAATTTGTCTTATATTAAGAATTACATTTCTCCTACTAAGGATGCGTTAATCTCCTTTAATTTGTTTCACAAAGTAGCAGTTTAAGCTGAACGTTTGAAGGAATTCAGGCACTAAAATCCCCAAGTTTCAATTTCTTAACACAGAAAATAGCCTAATTGGACTTATATTACATGTATCTGGCTTTGGCTTCACCGGCCGTTTTCTCTAGAAAAGGAAAAGTTATCGAATAAAAGAAAAGAAATCCAAAATTTCAAAATTGTGGAAAGAGTATTAAATGTTTTGGAGAATGTAGTTTCTAAGTGTGGTGTCTGTCCTATCAAATGGGGCCCCCAAATGTGGGCGGAAAATGATGCAGGCAGTAAAAGAAATCACCAGAGGCGGAATAAAGGAGCTAGTAGTTTACTGAACATACCGCAAAGGAATGGTGAGCAGGACAGCAAAAGAGAGGCTGGCTGTCTGCAAGCAAGTGGTGGGTGAGAGCTGTTTTTAAAGGGGGAAGGTGAGGAGGTATGGGGACCTATGGAATTTTCTCTTTTTTGGTAACTATTCCTGGTTGTAAGTACCCAGTCGGTTAGTTAGACCTATGCATACTTTGAGGTGGGTCACTGGGACCTATTTGTATCAGCCAGGGGGTCGCTGTGGGCACTTGCCACATTCCATTGCTGAATCCTGTTGCCTACAAGCAGCCTCTACAGAGAATTCTCCACTAGTTATATTTGCTTTTCGTTAACCCAACCTCTACAGTCTGGGATTTCTGCAACTGTTTTAAATAACGAGATAACATCACCATTAGCAATATCAAATTGCATTCTAGTCTGCATTCCTTAGTTCCCACTGAGAAATACTGGTGGCATTTCCAAACATGTGAAACCAGTATGACCAGAAATATGCAGGATGATTTTGGATGGGAGATTATTTAAATGAACATGATTGACTTTCTCCTTGATACACTCATTATTATTAAGAGATAGGGGGAAAAAACCAAATTTCTTTCACCAAGCAACACTTGGTGTTACTCTCCCATGCCTGCATACAGGTAGATAGAAAAATTAATAAAGAAAATGCAATATCGATAACTAAGCCAACATGCTTTCCTGAGTGAGTCCTTCTTGCGCTGTTTCCCAAGTAACTTCAATTCAAAATAATCCATATGCTATTGTGGCACATTTTGGGGTTGCCTGCCCTGCTCTTACAGTGAGAAGAAGTCTAAAGCCTCAAAGTACAAGTTCCCTTGACCTATCCCGCCAGGATAATAATTATGAGGCTTTCTAAATAGTCCAAAGCTGATTTGAGTTTTGTTTCTCCACCTTGATTTCAAAGGTTATAAAAATACGCCAAAATATCTTCGTGAAAATCCTGTTGAACAAGAATAACGATTTTATTATGTATTTCCAAGCTATTATGGGTAACATATGCTCTCCCTGTTCATGCAACATCGTGTGAACCATAACATGAGTTTTGATAGTGACGTGACTTAAACTGGCAGAGATCATTGTGTTTGCCACACAACAATGTCATAAGAATTCCATGCAATGCTGTATTTGTGTGTCTTCACATCATGGCTGAGAGCTTAATCTTAACGCTCACTAATAGAGGTCTTGATAGCAAAGCATTCCTCCATGAGAAAGAACATGAATATTTTAGACATGGCAGAATTCTAGGCTGACATCTTCCTTGCCCTCACCTGGAGTGGGCAGGACACAAAGTTAGTGAAAGAGGAGCTGTAAGGATCAAGGACAGACAGGGCCCTGCAGGAAGTGGGAGTGCACATATACCCCAAACCCAGTGGAGTTGCAGATGACCCCAAATAAGAAAGGACACAAGCACCGTAGATGCTTTGTCGTTACTCGTAATGCAAACACTGGGTAGCAGGCAAGCCCTGTCACTCACTGGAGGCTGTGCCCACCTATCTTCAGCTACCATGGAGGAGAAAGCAGTGTTTGCTTTTTGCATATATGTATACAAACACACACACACACACACACACACACACACAATGCACATCTATCTATCTATCTGTATACACATATATATATACACACACACATATACGTTATTTTATACGTATTACTTTGGCCTGAGAGGAATAATAGTAGAAGAAAGGAGGCGGGTTGAAACATAGAAAATACAGCCTGACGATTATGGATTTCTGCTCTTGATTCAACATGGGCAAGCAGGAGAATTTCTGCTTTAAGCGTTTCACAGTCTGTCAGGTTCTCAAAGGCCAATGAAATCGTGAGCCCCAGGTATTTGGCATAAAAGTCAGCGGCATCAAGGAAGGCGTTAAGGCACAGCCCAACAACATACTGATGTGGCTGCAATCTGTCTTTGATGTTCCATAACCTGCACTTTGTATCCTTTAAGGCTTCCTTTCTCCTTTGATACCTCGGCCACCATATTCACCCCCATGCTGTAGAAGCTCAGAGCTGTGGACCTCCAGTAAAGAGTCGAGGGACCTCCCGGAGGATGAAGTGTGCCTCCCCAGCAGTCCAACTGTCTCTCTTTACAAGTGCTCCTGAGGTATGACGCATGCAAGGAAGAGCCAAAATGTTGGGTAGCAAGCTGGGCTGCAGTTGAGCCTGGAACTACGGGCCAATGTCAAGTTTCCAGATTGGAGTCTGAACTTCCTGGGCTGCTTAACAATCCTACAATAACAGAAACCGGCTTTTAAACTCACCTCTTGAAAAACCTCAATGGCTTCCTGTGAAATTGTGATTCATAATAAGAAGTATATATTTGGTATTCATCCCCCATTCCTGGCACAGAGCTCCTAAAACCCTGGGAGTTTCCCAAGACAAGAACCGTAAAGGCATCTTGTTATGTTAATGAGCACTTAGGTGAGCCTTGGATAGGGTCTGGTTGCCATGGGAACCAACCCAGTGATGAGATGATTGGAACTTTCAGTCCCCATCCCCACTCTAATTTCCAAGGAAGGGACAGAAGCTGGAGATGGAATCAATCACCAACAGTCCGTGATTTAATCAAATGTGCCAGGACGCCTGGGTGACTCAGTTAAGTGTCTGACTCTGGATCTTGGCTCAGGTCACCAATCTCACAATCTCACGGTTGGTTGGTGAGCTCGAGCCCCACCTCTGTTGGGCTCTGCGCTGACTGCACGGGTTCTCTCTCTCCCCTTCTCTCTGCTCCTGCCCCGCTCGTGCTCACTCTCACTGTCTCTAAGTAAATAAACATTTAAAAGAAAAATCAAATGTGTCTATGTAATGAAGACTGCATAAAAACCCAAAGGACAGGGTTCAGAGGGCTCCTGGGTTGGTGAACATGTGGAGATTGGGGAGAATGGCACGCTTGGAGAGAGCATGGAATCTCCGTGCCCCTTACTTCACCCTGTGTGTCTCTTCCATATGGCCTGGCTCTTCCTGAGTTGTTTCCTTTCATAATAAACCTGTCATCTAGCAAGTAAAACATTTCTTTCAGTTCCCTGAGCTGCTCTAGCGAATTAATTGAACCTGAGGAGAGGGTCGTGGGATCTTTCAATTTGTAGCTGGTTGGTTTGGTAACAACTTAGGCTTGAAGTTGACATCTGAGGGGGACAGGGGACAGTCTCATAAGACTGAGTCTTCAACTCGTGGCATCTGACTCTGGCTCTGGATAGATAGTGTCAGGACTGAGTTAAATTCCCAGACACCCTGCTGGTGTCTGAGAATTGCTTGGTGCTGTGCGGGAAGCCCCCCAAAACCTAACACACACATTGGAATTGGGCCCAGGAACTTATAAGACTACCCAGCACCCACAGGGTGGAGTTAAATTAGAGTCAGGTATAAAAGTTCTTTAGGAGCCTAGGTGCAGTCCACTTTTCTAACTTACATCAAAATCTAGGCTATATTGGGGCGACTGGGTGGCGCAGTCGGTTAAGCGTCCGACTTCAGCCAGGTCACGATCTTGCGGTCCGTGAGTTCGAGCCCCGCGTCAGGCTCTGGGCTGATGGCTCGGAGCCTGGAGCCTGTTTCCGATTCTATGTCTCCCTCTCTCTCTGCCCCTCCCCCGTTCATGCTCTGTCTCTCTCTGTCCCAAAAATAAATAAAAAACGTTGAAAAAAAATTAAAAAAAAAAAATCTAGGCTATATTGCTACTCCCCACAAACATGCCATCCCATACCTTCATACTTCTGCAAGTGTCGTTCCCATCTGCCTGCCCAGGAAATGTCTAGTGATCCTTAAAGACTTATTCAGATGTTACCTCCTCTATGAAGTCCCTTCCCTGTACTCACCTCCACTCAGTGTCAGTTCCGGTCTCTGCAACAATCTATACTGATAGGTCTACATATGGAAACACACAAAGATCATAGCATCATGATTCTAACAGTTAACTTCCATGTCGGTATGGGACATCTATTGTTTTGGATATCCTCTCCTGCGACACATTTGTTCTACGCATAGGATTTATTCTACATGTGTGCCATTGTTTCAGAGCCAATGAAAGGCCAATGAAATTATGAGCCCCCTACATACCTCCCTAGCTATAGTTCTTGGTCTGGGGATCTTGGGTTCAGAGAATCTGTGTTTCCATTCCTCAGCAGATAAATGTGAGTCTGAGGCTGATGAAAGCTACATTCCAGTTATGGTGAAAGAAGACTGTCTGAAGGTTAGAAGTGGCCCTCAGAGCAGAAGGGAGAAATTCCTGTGGTATTAGAGCTCTAGGCTTCTGTCATCTTTAAGACTTTATCCTTCCCACAAGATGTGCACACTGGCCAGGAAATAGCTCTTCTTGGCCTAGTTAATTGTGTTTCTCTCAATAAAAGAAGCCTGGCTAATGTAATGACTATCCATCTACTGAAATACATAAACTCTCTCTTTTAATTAATGAAACTATCTCTTACTCCTCTTAGACCCTGTTTCTGAAAGATAAGCTCCAATACTCACTGCTGCTACCTTGAGCATTGTGATTCCCCATTGTTTCTGCCTGGCCCAAGAAAGAGAAGAACCCCAGGCATTTACCCCCAAAACACTCGGCTAATCACCATGTCATTTGTCCCTGGAACTTTTGCTGCTTATGGCTTTTACTCTTTCTCTCTCTCAGCATGGACACTCTTGATCTACTTCTGTCTTTCACAGTAATGTTTTACCACAAATGGACTGGGCTGTAGATTTCCTCCTTAACCTTGGAATACCTAATTTCCATCTTTAGGAAATTTCTCACAGCTTCTGGTCCTTCAAGAGTTTCTATTTCTATTTGCAAGTGTATGTATTTACTGACTGCTTTATTTGTTCATTTTTCTATCATGTCCAGGACTTTTGCATAAAAGATCGAGCAGCACAAGCTCATCCCACCATCTTAAAATGGCGTCTGTTATATGAATCCCATAACTGCTACTTACACCCTTGAAAATATCTTGAGTTTTTATTATTATTGCTGCCTCACAAATAAACACTGGTCTGGATGACAAGAATCTAAAGAAGGAAATATAGACCTAAAGAAAATCAAATATAAGATTTAAAAGAAATGCCAAATGCTCTGGATCCTTTTCTGCTCATTTTACTTTTTTTCCTTTTCTTCTCATTTACTTGGTAAACTTATTCCCTTTCTGATTGAGTAACTCAGATCTATATTTACATATCTGAATTCTTAATTATTGCTGAACTGCCAGACATAAGCATGCCAAGCACAGCATGATAATTCTGTAAACATGTCTCTGAAGAATAATGAGAAGTTTCAAGCCCTCGTTTAATTCCACTGGATATATTCAATCACCAAGTCATACATGGGCAGGATGTCCTGAGGTCATGCTCACTATAATTATCCCAGCTGCATGCATCTGAAATTTCTGAGCCGTGCAGCATTAGTTCCCTAAAAAGAAAACAACATAACTGATGAGGCAAGAAATGGTTAGAAGGTAACATGTGTACAAGTGGTTGAATCTTGGTGTTCTGGCTATCACATAAGTCTATATGATGTCTTCAGCCCAATGATTAGGACGCTTTTGTTGTTACTGCTGTGGTTAGAAACATTTTTACAGGAGGATTCCAAATGCTTCCCAAATTTCTGTGTAAAAAATATGATACAAATGAAATTTACACTTATACCATATGAAATTCCTATGACTATAACCTATATCCCCACCCAAGAAACTTGGGAGAGAATTTATAAATAGGAACAAAATGTTAATAGTCAAGATCAGGGTTAAGATTTTATACTTCCAAACAAGTAAAGTCCTCTTGAGTTTCATTTTCAACAGCCCAAGGAGACAATTCTGGAACCCTGTTTCAGTAATGACCAGAGAGCAGAAATCTTTGTGGGGCAGCTACATCTCACTTTGACCACCACTCCTAAAAAACAAGAGGGGCTACTTAAAGAAAGTGATGCCTGACCCCGCTCCTATAGTAGCCATACAGTGAGAAACTCAAGGGCGTTATGACTGTGCCCATAACATCTCTTCAGTGGAAAGCCACATGTTAGAAAGTCTCATTCATTCATGTTTATGAAAGGTTCAATAATGAGGTAACTTACTTGCTTTCTTGCCACACTGTGCTTCCAGTGTTCAGGAATCTTCTGATTTCTAATCAGTAAGATAATAGAGTAAGTTAATTCATGAATCAAGACAAATCAGGGTTGTATCTAAACCCTCCTAACTGAATAAACAGGATATTTTATAAGCACTCAGAAAACCTCCATTGCCTGTGAATTTTCCCTAAACTCGTGTCAGAAACTTCAGTGACTAGGATTCCTGAAAATATCAATATCCCTTCCCAGAACTTCTTGTTATCTGTGAGAATAAATACATTTTCAATTAGCCAGGTAGGTCTGAGTTTTCTATGATTTTCTGCTAACATCCTAACTGAAACGATTACTTGCTTCTTGCTTTACCTAAATTGTGGCATTCTCCTGAGTTGTTATGTGGTATTAGGTTCTGTTGACCTCACCATGGAAAGTTTCCTCCTTTGTCTTTGGGAGACCATATCTTCTAGGTGTTATTTCCACATTTTGTGACATTTCTCTCATTATATTTCCTCCTTTAGTATTCTACCTGTGGCCATATTAAACAGGTTAATCCCTGATCGTCTGCTTTCCCTGCATGCTTTTGTATTCTCATGGCTTGATCTCTCAACTCAGAGCATGAGAACTCCATAACCACAACCCAGGACTCTGCTCAGTATTAGTACCACATCTCCCACTGTCTGCTGGATAGTTCTGTCTGGATGTTCCATGACATTGGCAAATCCACAAACAAGTTTACAATCTTTTTCCAAAGCCCAGCAATGCCATCAGGAGCTACCAGTATTCTCCCAGACTCAAACATTAAAGTATTTTTTATGGATCCCTAGAAAGATAAATAGCCATCAAGCATTTATGACTGTAAGAACTCATTCAGACTGTCTGTCATTCCATTTTGACTGCCCTTCTGCTCCCACCCACATAGTTACTACTAGAGTTGCAATAATTATTCGAGAAGATCTGCCTCCTGTCCACTGTTCATTGGTTCAGAGATAGAAACTGGCCCAACCTATGTTCTCAATTGTGGTTCATCCATGGGAAATAGAAACTTGGATCACTCCCTTTCTGGATGCTTAGATTGAAGTTTGGGATCTGGGAGCTGTCAGTGACCAGATTTTCTATGTATGCATGGGAGAAGTTGAGGAATCGTGACTAAAGAGAGAAAGGAACAATAAGCAAACAGAGAGAGGGGAGCAGAAATGAGAAATGGAGAAAATACGTGATGGAGTTCAAAATTTGATCCCGGTTGTTTCTGAGACTGAACTCCAGTCCTGACGCTGGGTCTACAAAATATCTCCAAATTCCAATAGTGAAAGCTCTCTTATCATAAGTTAGTCCAAACTGAGTTTTAGTTACCCACAATGAAAAAGACATACTTTCTAGAAGACTTCTCAATTTTTCTTTAACACAGCGGTTATTTTATTTCTATCCTCTAAACCTCTACTTTGGGTTCTCATCCCCCAAACCTCTACAACAGTCGGTTCTTAACTAGGTTCCCTGTCCCCAGTATATTTCCTGATTAATATGTCCTACAGTCCAATTCAAAGTTAACTTTGTAAAATATTTCTTTGCATATGCCTTCGTCTTTCTCAGTAATCATCCATTGATCCCTATTGCTTATGCGTTTCAATACAATTCAGTGTTTACTAGTAGTGCTTTGCATAAGTAGCTATGCAAAGTCTTTGACAATATAGCCCATACTACTTTCAAACTTCTTCCACTTTTTATAAATGTGGATCATCTAGTTCAGTTAACCTTGTCTTCTTATTTTTTTCCCTGAAGATGCTATGAAGAATTTGATAACTGTACCTTCACTTACATTGTCTTCCCTGCCTGAAAGCCTGTTTTATGAATTCTGTTCCATTCCACTTTTTTATGAATATCTTTTCTCTAATGTAGAATTCAGATCATACCTCTCTAGGAAGACCTTCTCTGGACTGGTAGAGTGCAATATGTGTTCATGATTTTTTCTTCCTTCTACAACTTTGCCAAGTTCACTGTGAAAGAAATATATTTTCCCACTCTATTTATTTTGGACTTTGCCTTGTGATATACATTGGCCCATGGAATATGAGCAAATATGATGGTGCTTGTTCTAAGTTAAACTTTTAAGAGTTTAACCAGCCCTCTTGGAGGTTCAAATCTTTGCCATGAGAAGAGTATAATTAAGGTAGCCAAATGAAAATCCATTGAGCAGGTATGACTCTGAATCGAAGCCTGAAATCCAGCCCAATCCAGGTGAGTCTAGCCAAGATCCACCAGTTTGAGTTTGACATTTATTAACAAAAACTGACCATTTACTGTTTTGAGCCACTGAGATTGTGGGGGGTGCTTGTTATGCAGCACTATCACAGATACTAATCTAACAGAGATGTTGGGTGAATTCTTTCTTTGAACTTCTAGAACATTGATTGTCTTTATTACTGGTTTGTATTTAGAAAATGCCTTATTTTTGGCATCTTTTGATGTTTGTGGTAGTAACTAATATTTATCAAGTATATTTTTTGCGTGAGGCACAGCAGATAATTTAAATATTTTATATCACTTATAGAAAAATATAGAAAGTAGGCATGAGTATTCCCATAAACTGATGTGGATTAAAAGATTGAGTAACTTTCACCAAACCACACAGGTGGTTAATGGAAGAAGCAGGATTCAAATGCAGGGCTGTAGAGATCCAAAATCCATGTTCTGTGTGTCTTTTCCACTTGGAAGCTTTTGCCAGTTTGCCAAGAAGAGTAAAAACCTTTAGTTGTAGCTCCTCAATTTCATCCAACCAAGAAAGACCACAAAAAGTGCAGTGAACTTGCAACCTTGTTAAATAAATGAGTCCATTTGTCCAATGTATAGATGAGGAAACTGGAACTCATTGGGGCAGGACTGCTCTGTTAGCAAGTTCACTACTCCTTCTATGTCTGCCACAAGGCGACTGTAAGCCAGTCATTTTCTGCGTCACTCAACTTTTGATTCTTTCAAAGAGAAAGTGAAGTACGTTCATCCATGTGTTTTAGACCTCCATCTCTGTCAACACTGTACACCCAATAGGAACTAGCAAAGAGCCTGGTCCTTTGAAATTGCTCAGCACTTGCGTGTTCAATCGCGGGAAGAAAAGGACAGAATTCTGCTCCCTGGTGAGTGGGGGGATCCCCTAGGAGTCACACTGAGTGACATGCCTACCATAGACAGTGAGATTTTAATATTTCCAATCTTTTATTAGCCTTCTCATCCACTAGCAGAGTGGGACCATGTTTTTGTTTCCATTTCATAAAACACACATTTTATGGGAGAAGGGAGTTACGTTCAGTCATATTTGAGCAAACATTTCATGAACACCCTTTCTTTCCAAAGACTGGGGAAAGATTTTCTTTAATGGAAGAATCATCAAATTATATTATTAGAGAGGGATATGTACTGCCCATGATGCCCCATCGTTCCTGGAAATTGTTTAAGGCCACCACATTATTGACAATTACCTTGCTGATGATGGATCCCATAGAGCACAGCAATTCTCTACAAGGAGACTCTACCATTGCTTCTCTTGGGGGAAAACAATTATTTTCAGTCTTTATCTCAATCGGTCAAGTAGACTTAGATCTCTTTCCGGAATAGTGTTTTTGTTCAAACTAACAGCACAAGCCACAGAGTAGTAACTCAGGTGGGCATCAAAGAACAAGCTCTCTCATTAAGAAAATTTTCAATATAAAAAGCTTTACATGTTGCAGTGGGACTAAGAACCATTTTCTTTCAGGTCTGCAGCCCACAAATGAGCTTATTCTCATGGCCTCTATCTTCCATCAGCAGAAAAACCTCAGATTAAGAGTTTATTTTAGTGCAGAATGAAATTATTTGTAGGATGTGAAACAGAGAAAATGTAGTTTATGAGCCTTTCTCTCTCTCTCTCCTTCAGCCCACTAATCCTTACTGGGGTAACACAGCTTCTGGATACAGAAGGATACAGAAATGGATAAGTAAAACCTTCATCAACACATGCCTGAAAAAGAAAAAAAAAAAGAAAAAAAGATTTGATAAGATCCATCAGTTGTTTTTGATAAAACCTCTAATTAAAACTGGAATATGAGTAAACTTCTAGGCATAATAGAGTGTTTATCAAGAGCAAATAACAAATCTCTCAATAAATGGTGAAAAATTAGAACTTATAGTCAGAAAAAAAGTAGAAGAATGTCTTCTTCCCACCACAGGAACACATAAGTGATTTGTGAATATTTTCTCTCAAGCTATTTCTTGTCTTTCATCCTCTAACAGCACCTTTCAAAGAACAGAGGTTCTTCATTTTGACAAAATCTAATTGATCAAATTCTTTTATGGATTGTGTTTATGGTATTCTGTCTAAGAAATCTTTACCTAACCTAAGGTCACTAAGATTTTCTCCTATTTTCTTCTAGAAGTATTATAATTTTTAGGTTTTACACTTAAGTTTATGATTTATTTTTCATTAATTACTGTGTATCATGTAAAGTATGGATTAATAAATTTACTTTTCCATATGGACATCCAAATATTCCAGCCCAGTTTGTTGAAAAGACTATTCTTTCTCATAAGAATTACCTTTTACTGAAACTGGACCACTTTCTTATATCATACACAAAAATAAACTCAAAATGGATGAAAAACCTAAATGTGAGACAGGAAACTATCAAGACCTGAGAGGAGAAAACAAGCAACAACCCTTTGACCTCTGCCTCAGCAATTTCTTGCTCAACACATCTCCAAAGGCAAGGGAAACAAAAGCAAAAACGAACTATTGGGACCTAATCAAGATAAAAACTTCTGCACAGCAAAGGAAATAATCAACAAAACTAAAAGGCATCTGACGGAATGGGAGAAGATATTTGCAAATGACATATCGGATGAAGGGTTAGTATCCAAACTTTATAAAGAACTCACCAAACTCAACACCTGAAAAACAAATAATCCAGTGGAGAAATGGGCAGAAGACATGAGTAGACAACTTTTCCAAAGACATCTAGATGGCCAACAGACACATGAAAAGATGCTCAATGTCACTCATCATAAGGGAACTACAAATCAAAACCACATTGAGATGCTACCTCACACAGGTCAGAGTGGCTAAAATTAACAATTCAGGAAACAACAGGTGTTGGAGACAATGTAGAGAAGTGGGAACCCTCTTGCACTGTTGGTGGGAATGCAAACTGGTGCAGCCATTCTGGAAAACAGTGCAGAGGCTCCTCAAAAAATTAAAAATAGACCTACCCTATGACCCAGCAATAGCATTACTAGGAATTTATCCAAAGGATACAGGAGGGCTGATTCATAGGGGCATATGTAACCCAATGTTTATAGCAGGACTTTCAACAATAGCCAAATTATGGAAAGAGCTCAAATGTCCATCAACTGATGAATGGATAAAGAAGATGTGGTCTATATATACAATGGAATACTACTTGGCAATGAGAAAGAATGAAGTCCTGCTGTTTGCAACAACATGGATGGAACTGGAGGGTGTTATGCTAAGTGAAATCAGTCAGAAAAAGACAGATATCATATGTTTACACTCATATGTGGAACTTGAGAAACTTAACAGAAGACCATGGGGAAAGGGAAGGGGAAAAAATAGTTTCAAACAGAGAGGGAGGCAAACCATAAAAGATCTTAAATGCAGAGAACAAACTGAGGGTTGATGGGGGAGGAGTGGGGGAGAGGGGAAAATGGGTGATGGGCATTGAAGAGGGCACTTGTTGGGATGAGCACTGATGGAAGCGATGAATCATGGGAATCTACCCCTGAAACCAAGAGCACCTGTGTATGCTGTATGTTAGCTAACTTGGCAATAAATTAAATTAAATGAATAAATAAATAAATAAATAAATAAAAGAATTACCTTTTACTTTTCTCAGAATCGATTATATATATGTTGGTCTATTCCTGGATTCTTTATTCTGTTTCATTGATTTATTTGTGTGTCTTTATGCCAATACCACATTGTCTTGATTGTTGTAGCTTCGTAAGAAGTCTAAAATCAGAAAGTGTGAGTCTGTTAGCTTTATTCCTTTTTTATTATTTTTATTTTTTAAATTTTTTTAACATTTATTCATATTTGAGAGACAGAGTGTGAGCACGAGATGGGCAGAGAGAGAGGGAGACACAGAATCTGAAGCAGGTTCCAGGCTCTGAGCTGTCAGCACAGAGCCTGATGCGGGGCTTGAACTCATGAATGGTGAGATCATGATCTGAGCTGAAATCAGACGCTTAACCGACTGAGCCACCCAGGCGCCCCCTATCAGTTTTATTCTTTACAAACTTGTTTTGGCTATTCCAGATCATTTGCATTTCCATATAAATTTTAGAATCAGTTTTTCAATTTTCATTAAAAAAATTACTGGAGTTTTTATTGGAATTCTATTAAATCTATAAATCAATTTGGAGAGAATTGACATCTTAAAAAAAGAATGAACCTTTTAATCTGTTAACAGTTATCTCAACATTTATTTAGATATTTAATTTCTCTTAGCATACCTGTAGACCTCAGCATACAGGTCTTGCATTATCTTTTGTGAACTTTATGCCTAAGTAGTTCATAGATTTGAAACTACTGTAAATTGTATATTTTAAATCCAATTTCCACGTGTTATTTGAGGTATAGTTTATTTCTTGAAGTATAATTAACATGAAATAAAATTCACAAAATTCACATGTACATTTCAATTAGTTTTAAAAATAAGTAGTTGTGTAATCATCAACAAGATAGAATATTACCATCACCACCAAAATTCTGTCATGTCACTTGGCAATCCCCTACACTTATCTCAGGTTTCTGGCAACCACTGATCTTTTTCTATCATTATACTTCCTAGAATACCATGTAAATGGAATTGGATAGGATGAGCCTTCTATATCTGGTTTATTTTACTGACTTTTAGAGTTCATTAATATTGTTGGTGTATAAGTATTTTGTTCCATTATATCTAAATAGTATTCCACGTAAATACACCATGATTATTTATTCATTTCCATGTTAATGGATGTGTGAGTTGTTCCCAGTTTTGCATTATGAGGAATAAAGCTGAAGTGAACATCCATGTACAAGTCTTTGTATGGACATAGGCTTTCTTTTCTTTTGGGTAAACACCAAAGACTGGCTGATGGGTCTCCAGTTATTTTATCAGAGAAAAGTTAATATGAAAAATTGTTAACTAGGCCACTGAAAAGGCAAAAAGTGACTACCATGAGACTTCCCTTCCTGGCACATGTAAGGATATTAGAAGTCTCTGCTTTAGGGGCACCTGGGTGGCTCAGTCGGCTGAGAGTCTGACTTCGGCTCAGGTCATGATCCCACAGCTCATGAGTTCGAGCCCCGCATTGGGCTCTGTGCTGACAGCTCAGAGCCTGGAGCCTGCTTCGGATTCTGTGCCTCCCTCTTTCTCTGCCCCTGACCCACTCACATTCTGTCTCTGTGTCTCTCAAAACTAAATAAACATTTAAAAAAAAAACCCAAAAAACAGAAGTCTCTGCTTTATCCTAACAAGTGAAAAACTTAAAAGATGGAAAAAGTAACATTCCCTTCCAGGATCCATAAGAGATGAGGACACATGGAAAACTGCCCCCAAGATTAGAGAAACAGATAGGTGAATTCACGGAGTCACGGCTTACCAAAGCAGAGACTCATGAGTGGAAATACCCAGGAAATAGGTGCCAGGGTAGGAAAGCCTAATTTGTCACTGATGAATTGTTGGAGTCTCAGTATGAACAACTCTGAGAGTTAAAAACTCCAGAAGGACCTGTCACAGGTGGGGCCCCACAATATTGTGAGATTTACCTCCAGGAACTTGAAATGTTCTCACAGTAAATATCGAAGAAAAATGCCCTCAACTTCTGGCATGTGGAGGAGGAAAGAAATAATCTTATGCCAGAGCACTCTTTTTCTTAAGCACGGTTTTTCTTTTCTTTTTTTTTTTAATTTTTTTAAACATTTATTTACTTTTGAGACAGAGAGAGAGAGAGAGAGAGCATGAACAGGGGAGGGTCAGAGAAAGAGGGAGACACAGAATCTGAAACAGGCTCCAGGCTCTGAGCTGTCAACACAGAGCCCAACGCGGGGCACGAACCCACGGACCGCAAGATCATGACCTGAGCCGAAGTTGGACGCCTAACCGACTGAGCCACCCAGGCGCCCCAAGCACTGTTTTTCTTAAAAAAAAAAACAGAACACTGTTTTTTTGTTTTTTTGTTTTTTGTTTTTTTTTTAACAAGGCCTGCCTTTAGGAGAAAGTAGTCAGCCAGAACCTAACCTGCTGGGGTGTTATCAGAGGCTAACTGACCTTGGAGAAGCAAATACCCAATTCCAGTCCACTCTAGCAATCCTGACCCACCTAAGAGAAGAGAAAAAACTGAGAAGCACTTGTGGAGTTCACAGTCCAGAGGCATAAGTTCACTTAAAAAATTGAGACCTAAGTGGGGCTCCTGGGTGACTCAGTTGGTTAAGTGTCCAACTTCAGCTTAGGTAATGATCTCATGGGTTCGTGAGTTCGAGTCCAGCGTCGGGCTCTGTGCTGACAACTCAGAGCCTGGACCCCCTTTCGGATTCTGTGTCTCCCTCTCTCTCTGCCCCTCCCCTGTTCATGCTCTGTCTCTGTCTCTCAAAAAGTGAATAAATGTTAAAAAATATATATTTAAAGAAATTGAGACCTAATCATAGGACTATAGAAGGCTTCCCCTTGCCCCACACCTCACCACCCCATTACAAAAGACCTATTTACAGCAGCTCCTTTTGCCCACGATATCATGTCTGACCACCAAGAAAAAATTACCAGGCATACCAAAAGGCAAAAAACACAGTTTGGTGAGTCAGAGAAAGCATCTGAACCAGACATGTCAGGAATGTTAGAATTATCAGATGAAGAATTTAAAATAATTATAATTCATATGCTAAGGGCATATTCCAATATTATAATATGGTAGTGTGTTAATCACTTAACTCTAGTATAAATGGTATATGATAGAAATATTAAAAATAACTATAGCTCCAATAATTTGTTACTGGATATACAATATAAAAAGTGTAGATTGTAACATCAAAAACAAAATGGGGCACCTGGGTGGCTCAGTCGGTTAAGCATCTGACTTTGGCTCAGGTCGTGATCTCATGGTCCGTGAGTTCGAGCCCCGCGTTGGGCTCTGTGCTGACAGCTCAGAGCCTGGAACCTGCTTCAGATTCTGTGTTTTCCTCTCTCTCTGACCCTCCCCCATTCATGCTCTGTCTCTCTCTGTTTCAAAAATAAATAAACGTTAAAAAAAATTTAAAAAAACAAACAAACAAAAACAAAATGAGGTGTGGAGACTAAAAGGGGAGAGTTTATGTATGCAATCATAGTTAAGTTGTTATCAGTATAAAATACACTGTAATATCTATAAGATATTGTATGTAAGCCTCATGGCAAACACAGAGCAAAAATCCACAATAGATAAAGGACAAAGAGAGGAGATTCAAAGCATGCCACTACAGACAATCATCAAAGGAAGAAAACAAGAGAAGAAGAAAGGAACCAAAAAAAAAAAACAAAACAAAACAAAACAAAAACAAAGAACCAGAAAATAGTAAGATGGTAAGTTCTTACCTATTGATAATTGTTTTAAATGTAAATGGATTAGGGGTGACTGGGTGACTCAGTTGAACATCGGACCCTTGATTTCAACTCAGGACATGATCCCAAGGTTGTGGGATCAAATGTTGAGCATGGAACCTGCTTGAGATTTTCTCTCTCTCTCCCTCTGTCCTCTCCCTCATTCATGCGTGCTCTATACACAAACAAACAAACAAATGTAAATGATTAAATTCTCCAACTAGAAGACATAGCATAGCTGAATGGATTAAAAAAAAATTTAAAAAGCCCAAACCTATATGCTACATACAAGAGACTCACCTCAACTTTAAGGATACCTATAGTTAACAGAGTTAACTATAGTTATATCAGTCAAATTAGATTATAAGCAAAAATTGTAACAAGAGACAAAGAAGGTAATATCAAATAATAAAGGAGTTAATTCCTTTATTCATAAAATACACATGAAAGACTTGCCAGAATAGACCATATGTTATTTCATAAAACAAATCTTAGCAAATTTTAAAAGACTGACATTATAGCAGGTATCTTTTCTGACCACAAAGGTATGAAACTAGAAGTCAATAGCAGGAGAAAAATTGGAAAGTTCGCAAATATGTAGAAATTAAACAACATAGTCCTGAACACATAACAGGTTAAAGAAGAATTTGAAAGAGAAATTAAAAATCTCTTGAAACAAACAAAAAGGAAGTACAATATACCAAAACATCTGAGATGCAGCAAAGGCAGTTCTAAAAGGGAATTTTATAGCAATAAATACCACATAGGGAAAAAAGATATATGTATATATACTTTAAAAACCTTAATGTTTGAGAGAAAAAAAACCTTAATGTTATACCTCATGGAAAAAGAAGAATAAACTAAGGCCAGAGTTAGCAGAAGGAAGAAGATAACAAAGATTAGAACATAAATAAATAGAGAGTGGGAAAAAAATAGATAAGATCAACATAACTAAGCATTGGACTTTTAAAAAGATAAACAAAATTAACAAATCTTTAGCCAGACTTTCCCACTAAAAAGAGGATTCATAAATAAAATTATAAATGAAAGAAGAGATATTACCACACAAATATAAAGGATGATAAGGGATTACATGAACATTAGAGAACTAATATGAACTATGAATTATAAACCAACAGGTTGGACAGCCCAGATGAAAAGGATTAATTCCTAGAGACATACAAGCTGATAAGCCTGAATCATTAAGAAATAGAAAATTTGAACAGACCAATAGTGAATAAAGAGATTGAGTCAAAAACTTCACAACGCAGAAAAGCTCAAAAAAGCTGCCTTCATGAGGGAACTCGACCAAACATTTAAAGAAGAATTAATGACAATCCTTCTCAAACTCTTCCAAAAAGTGGAAAATGGAAAACTCCAAAACTCACTTTAAAAGACCAGAATTACCCTCATACAAAAGCCAGATGAGGGCACTACAAGAAAAGAAAACTACAGGCCAATTTCTCTGATGAATACAGATGCAAAAATTCTCAACCAAATGCTAGCACAACATATTCAACAGTACTTTAAAAAGATCATACAACATTAACAAGTGGGATTTATTCCTGGGATGCAAGGATATTTCAACA
Organism: Panthera uncia; assembly: GCF_023721935.1. NCBI lineage: Eukaryota > Metazoa > Chordata > Mammalia > Carnivora > Felidae > Panthera > Panthera uncia. Next base: position 129,470,025 of record NC_064810.1, read on the forward strand.
TATGCAAATCAATGTGACATACCATGTTAATAAAATGAAATATAAAAATCACATGATCATCTAAATATGTGCTGAAAAGACATTTGACAATATTCAACATCCTTTTATTATAAAAAAGAACTTTCAGCAGAGAGGATTGAGTGGGGAACATACCTCAGTATAATAAACGCCATACATGACAAGACCACAGCTAGCATCACACTTAATAGTGAAAAGTTGAAATCTCTAGAATCAGGAACAAGACAAGGGTACCCACTATTACCATCCTATTCAACATAGTACTGAAAGTCCTAACCATTGCAATTAGGTAAGAAAAGAAAAGAAGATACTGAGAGTACAGAGGATTTTGCTGATGATTGAGTTCTAGAAGATGCAGTGAGAGTTTAAGGAGACAGGTAGAAGAAGGGACAGAAGGATTAGGGGGTGCACAGAGCTGATGGGGGTAAGAGTTCAGCTAATCTTGGAAGACCTGATTCCTATGGTGGCTAATATGGAAAGGACTATAGCACATGACAGAAAAGCCCAAAAGACTCTGAGAATTCCCAAATCAAGTGTCATAAGGAGGAAAGGACTGTGCCAAGTTGAGTTCACCCCACTTACAGCCATTCAAATTAAAGCATTTTAAAAACATTGTGAGTCCCAAAGACATTTCTCAGTGGATAGGGTTGGGACCTCTGCTGTATATCCACTCTTCTCTTCCCTAACTGCCCCTCAAAGGCATATGGCATAATCTCTTCAGTGAATTTAGGCTCCAACAAAGACCTGAAGATCCTTTGACTTCAAGCAGCTTTAGGTTCTAGCCTTGCCAAAATCGTTAAAGTGAAAAATAGATCAAAATTCCAGGAACTAGGGGTGCCTGGGTGGCTCAGTTGGTTAAGTGTCTGACTCTTGATTTCAGCTCAGGTCATGATCTCACAGTTGTGAGATCGAGCCCCACATTGAGCATGCTCAGCATGGAGCCTGCTTAAGATTCTCTCTCTGCCTCGGGGCGCCTGGGTGGCTCAGTCGGTTGAGTGTCCAACTTCGACTCAGGTCATGATCTCATGGTCTGTGAGTTCGAGCCCCGCGTCAGGCTGTGTGCTAACAGCTCAGAGCCTGGAGCCTGCTCCTGATTCTGTGTCTCCTTCTTTCTCTGCCTCTCCCCCACTCATGCTCTGTCTCTCTCTCTCTGTCAAAAATAAATAAACATTAAAAAAAAAAGATTCTCTCTCTCCCTCTTCCTCTGCACCACCCCCCTGCCGCTTGCACTCTCTTGCACATACACGGGCTCTCCCTCTCTAAAAGTTAAATTAAAATATAACATAATAAAATAAAATAAATAAAATCTCGGGAATTTTCTGGGCCTTAGATACTTGCTTGAAGTGGCAGAAGGAACAGGTATAGGAACAAGCACAAGTTAATATTTTAACATATCACATAGCAATCGAATCTTATTAATTTGGACCTTATTAATTCAGAGCTAATGATTTAGACATTTATCATGAATGGAAAAATATCTTAAGGAACAAAATCATGTTAGTCAGCAAATCCTACTTGTATACAATTTATTTTCTGATTACAAATGATTCTTCTCTACTCATTAAGGTTTGTCTAAGTGAGCTCTATTAGAGTAGGTATGGTAAATTTTGTTTCATTTTCATTTTGGAGATTCATCAAAAAATGGTCTATTCGGGGACGATGTATATATGCCACTTACAACTACATAAGCCTCAATCCTCCATCTATCTATGAAAATTATAATTCTTACCTGACAGAGCTCTGTGAGGATAAAATACAAATGCAGTAAAAGTTGAAAATACACTAAAACAGAAGGTTAGGTAATGTTTAAAATTTTTTAAATGTACTGGGCAGCTCTCATGTCTAGAGCACTATGCAATACCCTGGAGATACAAAGAGATACATGAAAATACCAATCCTTGAGGAATTTATCAGGTAGTCCGTGTTGTCCAGGTCCCCAACTCTGAGTTGGGTGTTATGTTCTGGGGGCCATGTAGACAGCACCCAATACGAAGAGATTAACAGGTACAAAACTTCAGTTACAAAATCAGTAAGTCATGAAGATGTAATATACAGGGAATATAGTCAACAATATTGGAATAACTTTGTACCATGACAGATGGTTAACTAGACTTATCGTGGGGATCATTTCATAATGTCTAAAAATATCACATCACTACGATGCACACTTGAAACATTTTTTTTTTAATATATGAAATTTACTGTCAAATTGGTTTCCATACAACACCCAGTGCTCATCCCAAAAGGTGCCCTCCTCAATACCCATCACCCACCCTGCCCTCCCTCCCACCCTGCCCTCCCTCCCACCCCCCATCAACCCTCAGTTTGTTCTCAGTTTTTAACAGTCTCTTATGCTTTGGCTCTCCCCCCCTCTAACCCCTTTTTTTTTTTTTTTCCTTCCCCTCCCCCATGGGTTTCTGTTGTTTCTCAGGATCCACATAAGAGTGAAACCATATGGTATCTGTCTTTCTCTGTATGGCTTATTTCACTTAGCATCACACTCTCCAGTTCCATCCATGTTGCTACAAAAGGCCATATTTCATTTTTTCTCATTGCCACGTAGTATTCCATTGTGTATATAAACCACAATTTCTTTATCCATTCATCAGTTGATGGACATTTAGGCTCTTTCCATAATTTGGCTATTGTTGAGAGTGCTGCTATAAACATTGGGGTACAGGTGCCCCTATGCATCAGTACTCCTGTATCCCTTGGATAAATTCCTAGCAGTGCTATTGCTGGGTCATAGGGTAGGTCTATTTTCAATTTTCTGAGGAACCTCCACACTGCTTTCCAGAGCGGCTGCACCAATTTGCATTCCCACCAACAGTGCAAGAGGGTTCCTGTTTCTCCACATCCTCTCCAGCATCTATAGTCTCCTGATTTCTTCATTTTGGCCACTCTGACTGGCATGAGGTGGTATCTGAGTGTGGTTTTGATTTGTAGTTCCCTGATAAGGAGCGACGTTGAACATCTTTTCATGTGCCTGTTGGCCATCCGGATGTCTTCTTTAGAGAAGTGTCTATTCACGTTTTCTGCCCATTTCTTCACTGGGTTATTTGTTTTTCGGGTGTGGAGTTTGATGAGCTCTTTATAGATTTTGGATACTAGCCCTTTGTCCGATGTGTCATTTGCAAATATCTTTTCCCATTCCGTTGGTTGCCTTTTAGTTTTGTTGGTTGTTTCCTTTGCTGTGCAGAAGCTTTTTATCTTCATAAGGTCCCAGTAATTCACTTTTGCTTTTAATTCCCTTGCCTTTGGGGATGTGCCGAGTAAGAGATTGCTACGGCTGAGGTCAGAGAGGTCTTTTCCTGCTTTCTCCTCTAAGGTTTTGATGGTTTCCTGGCTCACATTCAGGTCCTTTATCCATTTTGAGTTTATTTTTGTGAATGGTGTGAGAAAGTGGTCTAGTTTCAACCTTCTGCATGTTGCTGTCCAGTTCTCCCAGCACCATTTGTTAAAGAGACTGTCTTTTTTCCATTGGATGTTCTTTCCTGCTTTGTCAAAGATGAGTTGGCCATACGTTTGTGGGTCTAGTTCTGGGGTTTCTATTCTATTCCATTGGTCTATGTGTCTGTTTTTGTGCCAATACCATGCTGTCTTGATGATGACAGCTTTGTAGTAGAGGCTAAAGTCTGGGATTGTGATGCCTCCTGCTTTGGTCTTCTTCTTCAAAATTACTTTGGCTATTCGGGGCCTTTTGTGGTTCCATATGAATTTTAGGATTGCTTGTTCTAGTTTCGAGAAGAATGCTGGTGCAATTTTGATTGGGATTGCATTGAATGTGTAGATAGCTTTGGGTAGTATTGACATTTTGACAATATTTATTCTTCCAATCCATGAGCAGGGAATGTCTTTCCATTTCTTTATATCTTCTTCAATTACCTGCATAAGCTTTCTATAGTTTTCAGCATACAGATCTTTTACATCTTTGGTTAGATTTATTCCTAGGTATTTTATGCTTCTTGGTGCAATTGTGAATGGGATCAGTTTCTTCATTTGTCTTTCTGTTGCTTCATTGTTAGTGTATAAGAATGCAACTGATTTCTGTACATTGATTTTGTATCCTGCAACTTTGCTGAATTCATGTATCAGTTCTAGCAGACTTTTGGTGGAGTCTATCGGATTTTCCATGTATAATATCATGTCATCTGCAAAAAGCGAAAGCTTGACTTCATCTTTGCCAATTTTGATGCCTTTGATTTCCTTTTGTTGTCTGATTGCTGATGCTAGAACTTCCAGCACTATATTAAACAACAGCGGTGAGAGTGGGCATCCCTGTCGTGTTCCTGATCTCAGGGAAAAAGCTCTCAGTTTTTCCCCGTTGAGGATGATGTTAGCTGTGGGCTTTTCATAAATGGCCTTTATGATCTTTAAGTATGTTCCTTCTATCCCGACTTTCTCAAGGGTTTTTATTAAGAAAGGGTGCTGGATTTTGTCAAAGGCCTTTTCTGCATCGATTGACAGGATCATATGGTTCTTCTCTTTTTTTTTGTTAATGTGATGTATCACGTTGATCGATTTGCGAATGTTGAACCAGCCCTGCATCCCAGGAATGAATCCCACTTGATCATGGTGAATAATTCTTTTTATATGCTGTTGAATTCGATTTGCTAGTATCTTATTAAGAATTTTTGCATCCATATTCATCAGGGATATTGGCCTGTAGTTCTCTTTTTTTACTGGGTCTCTGTCTGGTTTAGGAATCAAAGTAATACTGGCTTCATAGAATGAGTCTGGAAGTTTTCCTTCCCTTTCTATTTCTTGGAATAGCTTGAGAAGGATAGGTATTATCTCTGCTTTAAATGTCTGGTAGAACTCCCCTGGGAAGCCATCTGGTCCTGGACTCTTATTTGTTGGGAGATTTTTGATAACCGATTCAATTTCTTCCCTGGTTATGGGTCTGTTCAAGCTTTCTATTTCCTCCTGATTGAGTTTTGGAAGAGTGTGGGTGTTTAGAAATTTGTCCATTTCTTCCAGGTTGTCCAATTTGTTGGCATATAATTTTTCATAGTATTCCCTGATAATTGTTTGTATCTCTGAGGGATTGGTTGTAATCATTCCATTTTCATTCATGATTTTATCTATTTGGGTCATCTCCCTTTTCTTTTTGAGAAGCCTGGCTAGAGGTTTGTCAATTTTGTTTATTTTTTCAAAAAACCAACTCTTGGTTTCGTTGATCTGCTCTACAGTTTTTTTAGATTCTATATTGTTTATTTCTGCTCTGATCTTTATTATTTCTCTTCTTCTGCTGGGTTTAGGCTGCCTTTGCTGTTCTGCTTCTATTTCCTTTAGGTGTGCTGTTAGATTTTGTATTTGGGATTTTTCTTGTTTCTTGAGATAGGCCTGGATTGCAATGTATTTTCCTCTCAGGACTGCCTTCGCTGCATCCCAAAGCGTTTGGATTGTTGTATTTTCATTTTTGTTTGTTTCCATATATTTTTTAATTTCTTCTCTAATTGCCTGGTTGACCCACTCATTCGTTAGTAGGGTGTTCTTTAACCTCCATGCTTTTGGAGGTTTTCCAGACTTTTTCCTGTGGTTGATTTCAAGCTTCATAGCATTGTGGTCTGAAAGTATGCATGGTATAATTTCAATTCTTGTAAACTTATGAAGGGCTGTTTTGTGACCCAGTATATGATCTATCTTGGAGAATGTTCCATGTGCACTCGAGAAGAAAGTATATTCTGTTGCTTTGGGATGCAGAGTTCTAAATATATCTGTCAAGTCCATCTGATCCAATGTATCATTCGGGGCCCTTGTTTCTTTATTGACTGTGTGTCTAGATGATCTATCCATTTCTGTAAGTGGGGTGTTAAAGTCCCCTGCCATGACCACATTCTTATCAATAAGGTTGCTTATGTTTATGAGTAATTGTTTTATATATCTGGGGGCTCGGGTATTTGGCGCATAGACATTTATAATAGTTAGCTCTTCCTGATGGATAGACCCTGTGATTATTATATAATGCCCTTCTTCATCTCTTGTTACAGCCTTTAATTTAAAGTCTAGTTTGTCTGATATAAGTATGGCTACTCCAGCTTTCTTCTGGCTTCCAGTAGCATGATAAATAGTTCTCCATCCCCTCACTCTCAATCTAAAGGTGTCCTCAGATCTAAAATGAGTCTCTTGTAGACAGCAAATAGATGGGTCTTGTTTTTTTATCCATTCTGATACCCTATGTCTTTTAGTTGGCGCATTTAATCCATTTACATTCAGTGTTATTATAGAAAGACATGGGTTTAGAGTCATTGTGATGTCTGTATGTTTTATGCTTGTAGTGATGTCTCTGGTACTTTGTCTCACAGGATCCCCCTTAGGATCTCTTGTAGGGCTGGTTTCGTGGTGACAAATTCCTTCAGTTTTTGTTTGTTTGGGAAGACCTTTATCTCTCCTTCTATTCTAAATGACAGACTTGCTGGATAAAGGATTCTCGGCTGCATATTTTTTCTGTTTAGCACACTGTAGATATCGTGCCAAGCCTTTCTGGCCTGCCAAGTTTCAAAGGAGAGATCAGTCACGAGTCTTATAGGTCTCCCTTTATATGTGAGGGCACGTTTATCCCTTGCTGCTTTCAGAATTTTCTCTTTATCCTTGTATTTTGCCAGTTTCACTATGATATGTCGTGCAGAAGATCGATTCAAGTTACGTCTGAAGGGAGTTCTCTGTGCCTCTTGGATTTCAATGCCTTTTTCCTTCCCCAGTTCAGGGAAGTTCTCAGCTATAATTTCTTCAAGTACCCCTTCGGCACCTTTCCCTCTCTCTTCCTCCTCTGGGATACCAATTATGCGTATATTATTTCTTTTTAGTGTATCACTTAGTTCTCTAATTTTCCCCTCATACTCCTGGATTTTTTTATCTCTCTTTCTTTCAGCTTCCTCTTTCTCCATAACTTTATCTTCTAGTTCACCTATTCTCTCCTCTGCCTCTTCAAGCCGAGCCGTCGTGGTTTCCATTTTGTTTTGCATTTCGTTTAAAGCGTTTTTCAGCTCCTCGTGACTGTTCCTTAGTCCCTTGATCTCTGTGGCAAGAGATTCTCTGCTGTCCTGTATACTGTTTTCAAGCCCAGCGATTAATTTTATGACTATTATTCGAAATTCACTTTCTGTTATATTATTTAAATCCTTTTTGATCAGTTCATTAGCTGTTGTTATTTCCTGGAGATTCTTCTGAGGGGAATTCTTCCGTTTGGTCATTTTGGATAGTCCCTGGAGTGGTGAGGACCTGCAGGGCACTTCCCCTGTGCTGTGGTGTATAACTGGAGTTAGTGGGCGGGGCCGCAGTCCGACCCGATGTCTGCCCCCAGCCCACCGCTGGGGCCACAGTCAGACTGGTGTGTGCCTTCTCTTCCCCTCTCCTAGGGGCAGGATTCACTGTGGGGTGGCGTGTCCCGTCTGGGCTACTTGCACACTGCCAGGCTTGTGTTGCTGGGGATCTGGCGTATTAGCTGGGGTGGGTAGGCAAGGTGCACGGGGGGTGGAGGGGCAGGCTTAGCTCGCTTCTCCTTAGGTGATCCACTCCAGGAGGAGCCCTGTGGCAGCGGGAGGGAGTCAGATCCGCTGCCGGAGGTTTGGCTCCGCAGAAGCACAGAGTTGGGTGTTTGTGTGGAGTGAGCGAGTTCCCTGGCAGGAACTGGTTCTCTTTGGGATTTTGGCTGGGGGATGGGCGGGGGAGATGGCGCTGGCGAGCGCCTTTGTTCCCCCCCAAGCTGAGCTCTGCCGTCCGGGGGCTCAGCAGCTCTCCCTCCCTTTGTCCTCCAGCCTTCCCGCTTTCCGAGCAGAGCTGTTAACTTCTGACCTCCCAGACGCTAAGTCGCGCTTGCTGTCGGAACACAGTCCGTCCGGCCCCTCCGCTTTTGCCAGCCAGACTCGGGGGCTCTGCTTGGCCGGCGAGCCGCCCCTCCGCCCCGGCTCCCTCCCGCCAGTCCGTGGAGCGCGCACCGCCTCGCCGCCCTTCCTACCCTCTTCCGTGGGCCTCTTGTCTGCGCTTGGCTCCGGAGACTCCGTTCTGCTAATCCTCTGGCGGTTTTCTGGGTTCTTTAGGCAGGTGTAGGTGGAATCTAAGTGATCGGCAGGACGCACGGTGAGCCCCGTGTCCTCCTACGCCGCCATCTTCCGGAACCCGCCGCACACTTGAAACATTTAATAGGGGACTGTGTGTCAGCCATACTTCAGTTTCAAAGAAAAAAAAAGTGAGCTCCTGATCCTGCATATTCATGGCTACTCCAGAATCCTCTTATCTTTTTCTGCCTCCTGGTTCACTTCCTGGCCAGTTCCTGACCCTCGCTTCACTGTAGTCTCTCTCTCCACTTACCGCTTAGGTCTGGAAACTGAAAGTGATCCTTAGGGACTCTGGGACTAACTCTTTTCATCCGTCCTCAGGCAGCCCTACTTTAGGCTATGTGTGCTCTCCACTGCTCTGAATAGTAACTTCAACTAAGGAAGTCTTGCTCCTGCTAAGAATCCTCTCTGTCTCATGGAAGGAAATCAGGCACATAGCACACTAACCATGATATGAGGTAATACCAACTAAGAACCCAATGAGGGACCCACAGATAAAAAGTGCAATAAAAGTTCGGGGAGAGTGATCCCGGAGACCTGGACAAATCAGGGAGGTAGGACTTGAACTGTTAGTTGTCGGAAGGGTAGAGACTGGACAAGCAGAGGGAAGGTGTGAGGCACTCTGGGAAATAGGAAGTAAATCATCACAGGGCAGAAGAGAAAGTCTGTGAGATGAAACCATCAGCCAAAGAGCAGATTCTTCAGTGGGTTGATACAATATTGTGTTGCTGGGTTGTTTTCACCCTTTACGAACACCATTACCAACCCAATTCCTACCGTCATCCCCAGGGCCTCCATCACCACCATCACTGCAGTGAACACATACATACATACCAAGAGATACCCACATACCCAAATTTTAGAAAAGTACTTTATCTTTTAATCCTAAGAACCAAAATCGTTTGGATTACCTGTGATGTTTGGTTTTCTTTTAAGGGCTTAATGATGAAAACTAGTTAGCCTGATCCCCGTCGTCGTGCTTCACTGTCCAAATATTTTGAAACCCCATAAATACAGCATCTTCCACATTTGCACACTCCAGATTCAAACTTGCTCAGTCCATGAGGAAAATACAGGTCACTATATTATGTCAGGGTAATTATTCTAATGTCTTACCAGCGTGGTGTTCTTCTGGTCATTTCTGGGGCACTGGGCACGCAATATTTACATTCATTGCTTTATTTATCAATTCCGCAAACATTCATTTAGTTCCTGCTATATCCCAGGCACAGGTCATGCAATAAAAAGTAAAACCTGACAGAACCTCTGCTGTGCAAAGTGTTTGGTGTTGGAGAAGAGATGGACGTTGTGTTGGTTATCTATCATTATCTCCTGCCACATCACAAATTTACCTCCAAACACAGTGGCTTGAAACTATGGTGATTTTTTACTATCTCAGACAATTTCTGTGAGTCAGGAACTTGGAAATGGTTTCACAGGGTGGTTCTGGCTAAGGTTTCTCAGGAGTACAGATGTTGGCCTGTTGAAGGCTCACCTGGAGATGGAAGATACACCTCCAAAATGGCTCCCTCACATAGCCAATGGCAGAAGGCTGCCTAAGTGATCTCGTGATATGGAAGCTGGCTTCCCCTAGAATGAATAATCCGAGACAGCAAGGCAGAAATAAAAATGTCTTCCATGCTTTCACCTGAGGAGTCGTACACAGGAGTTTCCACAGTACACTAGGTTCCATATGTCAGCCTCAGTCAATATGGGAAAGGACTACACAGGGCATAAATACACGGAGGTGAGAATCATAGAGCAGAGGGGCATCGTGGAGACTGGCTGCCAGACATTGCTAAAACGGTAACTCAAATAAATGCCAAATTACAACTACATTATGGAGGGTCTTTACAGTCCATGTCAAAGATATATTTTAGTCTTTATCCTAAGATTATTGAGACTCCATTAAAATGTTCTAAGTAGAGATACAAAGCTTACATTTTGAAAAGATCACTCCATGAATCCTGTCTTGGGAAATAAAGCAGACTGGGCATTCTGAAAAGCCCCTCCTCCATTGTCATGAAATGATGAGCTACTAGGTAAATTACAACCCATATATTTTTTAATGTCCTGCTGGGCCCATAAGGAAGTACAAAATATCCCTAAAGGCCAGAAAAAAATAAAGAGTAAGTTAAAATTACAGGAGTAGGCAAATACAGACAAAAGCTGGTGCTTCTGGGAGAAAAAGCCAATTTCAGGAACCCAGAATTTGGGGGAATCCATGACTAGCTGACTTAAGGAACAGAAGAGTCGCCCTTAGACTGAAGGAAGTCAGGAGTCACTTACGGGATCATTGAAGAAAAGTCTGTGTACTTGCAAAAGGAGCCAATATGGGAAAGAGCTCTTTCTGCTCTTTTCTGCATGGAAAAAAAATTGTAAAAATAACAACAGACTTGCTGAGAAATGATTACTGTAGGCTTGCTCTAACGTGGGTCTGAGATTTATGTTTATATGATCTCTGCCTTGGTAATCCCCAGACCTAGAAGTTAGAGTGATACCCAACCAAAGCAAAGGCAAATTTTTCCTGAATTTTGAATGAGAATAGAAATACTAATTGTAGACTTTGTTGAGTATACAAGTTATGTTTTTAAGAGTAATGACTTAGGAAATAGAGAGTACATAATTTCCAAATTAGTAGAGGGGAATAAATGTAATATTTTTTATTTATTTATTTATTTATTTTGTTGTTGTTGTTGTTTTTATTTTTATTTTTTTATTTTTTATTTTTATTTTTTTTAATACATGAAATTTATTGTCAAATTGGTTTCCATACAACACCCAGTGCTCATCCCAAAAGGTGCCCTCCTCAATGCCCATCACCCACCCTCCCCTCCCTCCCACCCCCCCATCAACCCTCAGTTTGTTCTCAGTTTTTAACAGTCTCTTATGCTTTGGCTGTCTCCCACTCTAACCTCTTTTTTTTTTTTTCTTCCCCTCCCCCATGGGTTTCTGTTAAGTTTCTCAGGATCCACATAAGAGTGAAACCATATGGTATCTGTCTTTCTCTGTATGGCTTATTTCACTTAGTATCACACTCTCCAGTTCCATAATGGAATATTTTTTAAAAGGCAAAAGATTTACACGATCTGAAGAGAAACCAGGTATTGGAATATTTTTTTAAAAATGCATTATTCTACCATAGGAAGGGTACAATACTAACTTTATAATATATGCAGAAAAAATACATTTATTATGTTAATTCTGGTTATCTCTGAAACCATACAATTTAGTGGTTAAGAGGAAGAACTCTGGAATCAGACAGCTTGGCAAAAATTTTACCCCCAGTACTTATAAGTTGTGTGATCTCAAACAAGTCATGTGTCTTCCCTGTTCCTCAGCTTTTTCACCTGTAAATTAGGCATTATAATAGCATATATCTTTTAGAGGATTCAACGAGTTAATAAATGTAAAATTCTTAGAACAAAAAGGGATATAGAGTAAGTACTTACAATGTTACTAAGATTTACATTTAAAAAAAGAGGGGCGCCTGAGTGGCTCAGTCCGTTAAGCCTCTGACTTTGGCTCAGGTCATGATGTCATAGCTTGTGAGTTTGAGCCCTGCGTCAGGCTCTGTGCTGATAGCTCAGAGCCTGGAGCCTGCTTCAGATTCCGTGTCTCCCTCTCTCTCTGCCCCACCCCTGCTCACACTCTATCTCTCTTTCCTTCAAAAATAAAGAAACATTAAAAAAAAGAAAGAATAACTTTTTGTTTGCTTGTTTATATACAAAATATCTGTGGAAGATTCACAATTCACTAATAAGCATGTTGCCTGTGAGGAATAGTGGGAGACAGACTTAACACTGTAAACCTTTTATTCCTTTTGATTTTTGATCCATGTACATTTAATACTACCTACTGAAAATTAATTTGTGAAATATATAGGTAATATATATATTAAATGAATTATAAGTTTTAAAAGATCACTTATGTATCAGAATTGGCTAAGTGCTGTAACGAATAGACCCAAATTCCACAGAAATATATACATTGTTCAGTTATCCCTGGGAACCGTTCCATGACTTTTTTCTATTCCTCAGTCTGATCTATACCTCTGTAAATAGTCCATTTATTAAACTCTCTTCAAATTACCCAATTTGAGTCTGCCATTTAAGACTAAGAAAAGTGGAAACCACCAATCTGAGGAGTGACTGATGTGCCCAATTAGATGTGTCTCTTTTACCATTTCTTTGACACAAGTCTCATGCTGACTGTCCATCCTCTGGGGTCTCTGGTGATTAAAAGGAAACACACCAAACTTTTTGGCTTAGCTATGATTTGCAGCTCTTCACAGCTGTTTTCTCCTTAAAAACTCTCACAGCATTGAGCAATCTCTCAGCAAATTTTAACATTAAGATTGAAGAAAGTTGAGATTTTTTTTTTTAATGTCTGACATTCTTCCATAGTGATCAAGGTGGAAATAAGACATTTTGTATGATGTATTACATATGATGTATACTTTGGCTGTATGATACATTGTATACTGCTATAGACCCAAAATTAAAATGTTGAAAGAAATATGTGTATGACTCTTCAAAAATCTAAAGACAGTTGACACTTTGGGAACAGTTCCAAGTTTAACTGGGAAAGACATATCTCTACAATAGCTAAATTCATGGTGCATTATTTAACTTCATCTAAGGTTAAATGCTTTAGTGAGAAAACTTAGAAATGCCATTGGCATATGGTTAAGTAAGAGCTGTCTGAACAATTCCACAGGCTAAGGCTATGGGCTAAGCTTTGGTAAGTCTGCAAATACTATTTATATTCATCCCAATACAGCTGAACTAGGTAAACAATTTAGTAAACAAAGGTGTTGGGAGGGGCGAGAATAGCACAAAATGTACTTGGAGGGCCAGGCAGGGTCAAATATTATGTAGGCATGTGGTGGAGGTCGGATCTTACCAAACTCATTGAGAAATCTGTGAAGGGTTTTAGGCAGGAAAGTGACATGAGTCCATTTACATTTTAAGTAGAACACTGTCCCTGCTTTGTGATAACTAAAGGAAGAGAATGGATGCACAGAAACCACACTGGAGACTACTGCAATGGTCCAAGTAAGAGGTGTTGTGACGGACTAGATTGATGGCAGTGAAAGAGAGAGAAGTGGAGTCTAGCTGCAATTTGAAAAAAAAAAAATTATTTTGGTTTGGTAACAGATCTGATGTGAGATTTGAAGGGAAGCGAAGTGTTTAGAGCTGGTCTGTTAGTTTCTGGCTTGAGTTTCTGGGTGGATGACAGCTTTTAATGAGATGGGTGGGCTAAGAAAAAAGTGTTCTTGTCACAGTCCTAATAGCTGAGAAAATGGGTGCTTCTAACTGGACGATGTTTCTGTTTTCTTAAACCAAACAAAATCATCATCTTCAATATGGAAGTTTTCACATACTTGGAAACCAATGTTAAGGAGCAGATGTGAACATGTGAGATCAAAACAGCTGAGTGGAAGTTAAATGGCTCTCTATCAAAATGTGAGAAATTGAAGGGAGACAGCTCTGTGCTAGGGCAGGCTGGCGGGGAGGGGTGGGGGAGATTGAGAGACCCTCAGCCTTGGTGTAAACAGTAGCTGAAGATCACCTAGTAATCTCCCTAGCTAGTGGAGTGTGAGCTACTCTAGCTGTGCCTTGCCAAGCTGAGGAGTGGGCAAAGAGGCCGGGATGAAAGTTTAAATAATCCAAGGCTGGGGTAAGGGGCCATGCCATGCTATCCTCTTGGTCAAATGAAAATGGATCTCGAAAAGAAGGCTTTATCTTAAGAAAAAGATAAGAGAACTTTTCTACCCTCATTTGATCTTGAATACCTTTGTGAAGTCATACTGATATTCAGCAGTACCAGTGTTGGGAACTTCTTCTTAAATCAATGTAGTCTCTGAATTATGCTTAATTAAACCATCGTCTCTATCCTGGCCTTAAGAAAGCTAGCAAACAGTCAGGAGTCATCGCCTTTATGGCAATAACTTTAAGTTAACACTCGTAAAGACTAAAGGAACCCAGAGGTCAGGTGTCCCCACATGTAGTCTCTGTTTTTGCTCTTGATGATGTTTGACCACCCCAGACTCAAAAACTAGTTGCATTCTCTAAAGAGAATTGACTCATATTAAAAGCATTAATGAGCCATGCAGATTTTGTTGAAGGCTTTTGCAGGGGCAGTTGCTATACTGCCCTTAATCAATATGGGCCCTGATCACACACCACAAAGCAAAGTGATAAAAATTCTCATTAGACATGTTATCCTAAGTCCCTTCTTCCCCTCACCATCTCCCCTGGGAGTTCTCCTTGGCCATTCCCTTATAGGATGCTCCATTTCTCTACGCTCCCTCCTCCAACCCCAACACCTCCCCCATTTTATTGGGCTTTTCTTTCTGAAGTGTAAACCACAACCTACCACAGATGTTAAATAAGAAGCCCTCAACGAGTGGAAGCCTTTATCCTATTTTTCTCTCACAATTTTATTCACGATTGAAGTTCTTAGGTTTTGCTCGGCTTAGCTAAATCAAGTACACATGGCATCTTTCCAACTTTGCAACCATAGGCACTGTTGTTAAATCACTGATTCCTCCAGCACCAGCACCAGGAAAACAGGAAGGTTCCAATACATGTATGTGGTGCATTAAATGTATCTGGGCTTCTTGAGGACGCAGTTCCCAAGAGAGTAAGTTGAGGCCGATCCACAGAGGACCACAACTCAAAGGATGAGAGCCAGAAGAGATTGGGGATGCTCATTAATTGATGATCAAAGCCAGAGATGGGGCTGAATGGAAAGACAACAGGCCCACAAATGGAATGTGCAGGACTCCAGGTCCCAGACATGTCACCCCTTTGTCCTGTGTCTTATTAGCATTACCGTAGAGGGGATACAACATGGAAGAGGTAAAATACCATCCAGTCTTTCTCAACCTGAACCAGAGAAGAAATATTTATTTGCTTGTCTGTTTCCCAAAATCTCCCAAGAATGATACATAATCAGTACAATTCTAGATACAAAGGGAAGAAGTTAATTCAGAGCATGCAAAGGATGCGTTAGGTCAGTGGTTTGCAATATGAGTGAGTATCAACCCTCCCCCCACCAAGGGCTTGTTAAAACACAGACTGCTGGACCCCACCTCCAGAGTTTCTGATTCAGAAGGTATAGGGTGGAGCCTGAAAATGTGCATTTCTAATAAGCTCCTGGGCATCAGTCTGCTACTAGTCTGGGAGCACACTTGGTGAACCACCACCTTATTAGGGAATAATTCCCTTGGAGAATTCTGGTTGCTGAAGGTCTCACTGGATTAAGTCGTATGTAGTTTCTCTTCCATGTATATCAGTGTTCTGACTCATGATTTTAGTGCCGTCCTTCCTACAGTGAAGGTTCTGTGACATTTAGAAGCCATCAGGAAATATTAGCAGTAGGTAGACCTTGCCATTGGAATTGATTTTTAATTCTTTCCTCCAAAGTGCATTTATCAAACTTAACACCGTAATAGCAGACTAGATGGTTCACAACTGAAAATAAAGTGGCTTTGAAATATAACCAAACTTGGGATATTACACTATACAGGTATACTGATTATTCAATCAATTTTAATTAACCTCCAATAATGTACTTGGGACACATCAGATGCCACAGCACAGATGCATAGGACACATTTTCTACCACAATCCAGCAGGAAAAAGAGATGAGGAGTATACAAATACCTCCATCAGTGAAGTAACATTTTAATGGCACTAACCCAGAGGCTATATGAGTTTTTAAGGTAAACAACAAATACAAAAAAAAATTTTTTTAAGTCTCTCTAGTGCATAAAAAAAGAGATTTCCCACCTCCCTTTTCTTAGAGCATTTACCTTAGAAAATTTGTATTTGTAAATTCTTTGACTGCCTTTTTGAGATATATGTAAATCTTCTAAAAAGCTAAATAAGCCTCATGACAGTCTTACAACCCAGAAATGTTTTCCTCAAGGATTTGGAAGCTATCTCTTTAAAGTGTAATCAACGAACATAGCGCCTCTAGCTCCCAGTTTCCATGGTTGGGTAGGATCCTAACTTTGGCAGGGCACCTGGCTTCAAGATGCAAAGCTTGGCATGCAAAGCATGTCGTACTATTTTTCCTTTGGATAAAGGCAGTTGCAAACACCCAATTATCAGATGAATTCAGGATGAACCATGTGTGACAAAAGGTGCTGTCAGGTCTCCTTCCTTGAGAACTAGTTATTTATCTCCAGAACACATGTGCGATGGGTTATACCTGCTTGGCTATACAAAAGGGTGAGGTTTCTTTCTTTCTTTGCAACCGTATGGCAGATTGCCTGTAATGCACATCGCCATCTGGTTCAATCATGCCACCGTTTTCTTTCTTTCCTCTATTTTGTGGCGAGGAATTTCTGCATCGGCAAGAGATTTATATCCCTAATTACATTTCCTCCAAAGTAACACGCTAGGGAAAAAACATTTCTGACCAGGTAAATGGCAGATGGGAGAAAGTCTCCTTAGGGAGAGGCCTGGAATGTGGGGTAGGATGTTGACTGAAGAGAGAAGGGGGCATTTCAGGCAGAGCACATGACCCAAGCAAGGGCTCAAGTGGTACAATGCAAAGATGTTCAAGGAAAGGTGGAGAAATAAACTTAGTTAGAGTGAGGGACGGCTCACCTGAGAAGCAGACTTAGAAGAGAGGGTCCTGAATACCACGCCAAAGCATCTGTTTTGTCTCAGAGCTTGCAATCAAAGCATACATGATTAACAGGGCTCCCCCAAAGCAGACAAGTATCAAGTGGAGGTAAATGACTCAATACAAACTTCACCCAAACCAAAGAAGACTATTTTCCAGTGGAAATAGCCCATCCTTGGAATTTCATTTAGAAAGCTGAAGAATCTTTAAGGCCCCATTTATCAATGTCTCAATCCTAATAATTTAATCAACAAATTTTTACATAATATCCATTTTGTTCTAGGTACTGAGCTAAGCACTGAAGATTTGGAAATAAAAGAGAAATCGTTTCTGTCTTCAGAGAGCTTATAGACTATTGGGTAGGTACAAATGTAATACTTACATTTATTAATCTCTTTGCTATGTTAGGCATTGTGCTAGGCATTTAACCCAATTGCCAAAGCAAGCATTATTGTACTCACTGCACAGATGCAGAAACAGCCTCAGAGAGTATAAAGTGCTCAAACTGACATAGTCTGAAATGCAAAGTAATATTATAAATGCAGTTCTTTTCAGTTCAGCCACCACCCTCTGTATTGCAAGTTATGAAAGCACACATTCCTGCCTTGCTCCTATCCTCAGCAGGAAATAAGTCTGTCCTTCTTTATTATGCACGATGTCGGCTGTAGATTTTTTGTAGATGTCCTTTATCAGTTTGAGGAATTTCCTTCCTATTTCTAGTTCACTGAACATTTATATCATTCAAGAATGTTGAATTTTGTCAAGTGCTTCTTAATCGTCTATTAAAATGATCATATGACTTTCCTAGTGTATTCTGTTAATATAGTGATTTACACTTATTGCAAATGTTAAATCAACCTTACATTCCTAGGATGAACTCTAATTAGTCGTGATGTATCTTCCTTCTTGCTATCTCTTTTTACTAAAGTATAATTGACATATGTGATCAGGTATACCATATAATGATTAAATATTTGTATATATTGCAAAATTATTACAATTAGCACATACATAGTTGCAAAACTGTTTTTTCTTCTGATGAGAACTTTTAAGATCTCCTCTCATACCAACTTACAAGTATGCAATACAGTATTATTAACCATAACCACCATGCTGTAGATTACATCCCCATGACTCAGGTATTTTATTACTGAAAATCTGTACCTTTTGACCCCCTTCACCTGTTTGCTAATACTTTGTTAATGATTTTTATATCTATAATTATGAAAAATATTGATCTATGGTAATTTCTTTGAATGTTTTGATATAAAGGTAATGCTAGCATTAGAATAAGTTGTGCAGTGGTCACTTCTATTTTCTAAAAAAGTTTGTATACATTTTTTCTCATTAAATTTTTCATAGGCTTCACCACTGTAACCATCGGGACCTAGAGTTATCTCAGAAAGATAGTTTTTGATAATAAATTCAATCTTTAATACATACACTAGAACTATTCAGACTTTTTTTCCTGTGCCATTTTTTGGTAAGGTGTATTTTCCAATAAATTTGTCCATTTTGTCAAAAAAATTTTTAACGTGTTGGCAATAAAATTGTTCATAGAATTTCCTTATTATACTTTTAATTTTTGAAGGATCTGTAGTTGATAATCTCTCATTCCTGCTATTGGTGATTTGTATTCTCTCCTTTTTTTTTTTTTAAATGTTTATTTTTGAAAGAAAGAGAGCAAGCAGGGGACGGGTAGAGAGAGAGAGGAACAGAGGATCTGAAGCAGGTTCTGCATGGAGAGTGCAGAACCCGATGTGGGGCTTGAGATCATGACCTGGGCTGAAGTCCAATGCTCAACCAACTGAGCCACCCAGGCACCCGTCTCTCCTTTTTTTTCTTCATCAGTCTTAACTAAAAGTTTGTTAGTTTCATTGATCTCTTCAAAGAGCCAGCTTTTAGATTTAATTTTCTCTATTGTCTGTTCTCTTTCAAGGACTTATTCTCTTCTCTTTATAATTTCCTTCCTTCTACTTAACTTTGTTTTTACTCTGCTCTTCTTTTCTTACTTTCTTAATATGGGATCTTAGTCCTTGATTTTAAATATTTCTTCTTTTCTAATATAAGCATATAAATCCATAGATTCTTTCAATAGACTGCTTTCTCTCTCTGCCTCCTATAAGCTTTGGTATATTGTATTCATTGTCATTCAGTTCAAAATATTTTTCCTTTTTTTTTTAGTGTTCATTTATTTTTGAGAGAAAGGAAGAGAGAGGCCACAAGCAGGGGAGGGGCAGAGAGAGACAGACACAAAATTGGAAGCAGGCTCCAGGCCTGTCAGCTGTCAGCACAGAGCCCGATGTGGGGCTCGAACTCATGAACCATGAGATCATGACCTGAGATCATGACTGGACACTTAACTGACTGAGCCACCCAAGTGCCCCGTCAAAATATTTTCTAATTTCCTTTGTGTCTTTGGCCCATGAATCATTTAGAAATATGCTATTTCATTTCTAGATATTCATGGTTTTTCTGGATCTCTTTTTTTAAGTTTATTATTTTTTTGAGGGGGGGAGGGGCAGAAAGAGAGGGAGAGAGAGGATTCCAAGCAGACTGTCAGCACGGAGCCCGATGCGGGGCTGGAACTCACGAACCATGAGATCCTGACCTGAGCTGAAATCAAGAGCCAGACACTTAACCGACTGAGCCACCCAAGTGCCCCTAGATCTCTTTGGATAATCAATTTCCATTTAATTCTATTATAGTCAGAGAATACAGTCTGTATGCTTTAAGTCCTGTTAAATTTATTGAGACTTGTTTTGTGGCCCAGCATGCGGTCTATGTTAGTGAATACACCGTGTGCACTTATACAGAATGCATATTCTACGCTTGTTGGATGTAGTGTTCTACAAATATCCATTACACCAAAGTGGTCAACGGTGTTGGTCAGATATTCTGTGGCTTTCCTGCATGTTTTTTGTCTGGTTGTTCTATCAATTGCTGGAAGAGAAGTGTTACATGTACAAGGCGGTGATTGCAGGATTATCCATTTCTTCCTTTTCTTCCGTCAGCGTTTGCTACGTGTATTTTGAGATTCTATCATTAAAGGCTAACAGATTTATAATTGTTACGTCTTTCTGACGAACTGTGCCTTTTATCCTTAAGAAACATCCTGCTCAGATCCTGAGGGCGCTGCAGCCCGCAGCCTCAGCCAAGGAGGCCCGGCCGCTTTCAGTGGAGAAGCCTGGCCAGCCACAGCCTCAGCACCATCACCCCCGGCAGCAGCTGCAGCCGCGTCACCACCACCATTATTTCTACAACCGGAACCACAGCCACCACCAGCATCACCATCACCATCACCAGTGCCCGCAGCATGGAGCCAAGGGCAGCCCCAAGGCCCAGCCCAAGGCGTTGAAACATGAGCACAAACACTCCCTCCAGCAGCACCAGGAGACGCCGAAGAAGGAAACAGGCTATGGTGAACTAAATGGTAATGCCGGAGAAAGAGACGTATCTTTAAAGAGCCTGGGTTCTGATGGAGCTACCGACCCTATTTCCAGGGTCCTCAATGGCAACCCACAGATCGCAGACACTAATCTGAAGCAGACTGTAAAGGCTGGCACCTTTGGGAAAGCAGGAATGAAAACCAGGAATGTCATTCGGAACAGTATGGACAAAAAGAATGGGAAGTCTTAGGAAAAGAAATCTGGAGAGAACCAGTCTGCAGAGAAGACTGATACTGTAGCAATTCGAAATGGCGTTGCGACAAATAATTCTGGCTTTATTACTAGTGGTTATATGGGCAAAGGGGCGGATAATGACGGTAGTGAGATCTGAGAGTGGATGTACTACTCTTAAAAAAAAGGAAAGCTAGGGCAATAGTGCCCAGGGATGTGAAAGCCTTCATTGAGGGCAGGACAAAATAAGGCAACAAGAGACCAGGGCGCCAACCTTAAAACAGGGACTTGAAACTTTCAGGCCTGACGACAGTGAACAAAAGGGAAATTGAGTAGATGGTTCAAAGCCCATTTGGAAACTGGGCCTGGAGGAACAAATCGAGGAAAACCTGCTGTGGGTGATATGCTGCGGAAAAGCTCTGATATTAAACCCGGCGTGAGCGGCAAGAAGTTTGATCATCGGCCCAAAGGAAAGCATCCTTCTGCTGTTACCTCCAAAGAGGACTCTTGGACCCCATTTAAACCACCCCCCCGTTTTTGCAGTGGACAATAGCAGTGCTTAAAATAGTTCCTAAAGTAAGTTATGCAAAGCAAAGTGAAGGAAAACCTCAACAAAACTGTACAGAACTCTTCTGTGTCACCATCTTCTTCCTCCTCTTCGTCACCGGCTGGGGAAACTCAGACCCAGTCTTCAAGCCCATATCCCAGGTCCCCGTGTCAGTGCTGAAATCTGTTACTTCGGCCAACTTTTCTAATGGGCCTGTTTCAGCAGGGACTGATGCAAGTGTGTATTCTCCAGGGGGTCAGCCACTGTTAACTCCTGCTGCTAATACTCTAACACCCATCTCTTCTGGGACTGCTTCAGTTCTCCGGGACATGAGTTCGACTTCAGCGGCTGTTGAACAAATTAAATCTAGCCTTTTCATCTATCCTTCAGATATGCAAATGGTGCTGTTGAGCACAGCACAAGTGGATCTACCCTCTCAGACAGATCAGCAAAACCTGGGGGCTATCTTCCAGAATCAGTGGGGTTTATCAATTATAAATGAGCCCAGTGCTGGCCCTGAGACTTGGGAAGTTATTGGGAAGTCATCAGATCATAAAGTGATGGAGGTGACATTTCAAGGGGAATATCTGCCAGGATAATCCCTCAGGAACTGAGCATCCCATGTTTCCCAAGGCTTATGAGCTGGAAAAACAGATTAGTCCTCAAATTCTGGGTAGCATTCGAAAATCTGGGACTACTAATGAGAGTGGAGCCTTATCCTTGGAACCCAGTCATATAGGTGGCCTGCAAAACTCAGACACCAGTAGTCAAGGTGCTTTAGTGTTTTTCTCAAAGGACTACGAGATAGAAAATCAAAATCCTCTGGTGTCTCCTACAAACACTTTGTTAGGCTTCACCAAAGAACAGAGATACCAGAGAGGTCTAGAAACAAATGATAGCTGGGGTTCTTTTGACCTGAGGGCTGCTATTGTCTATCACACTAAAGAAATGGAATCTGTTTGGAATCTGCAGAGGCAAGAGCCTAAAAGGATGATCACTTACAATGAAGCCATGGATAGTCCAGATCAATGAAGGCCCAGACTGCCTATTTGTAACCTTTCTGCAACATTAGAGCCACCGTTCATGGGCAGGTTTGGGGGGGGAGGGGCATAGGCTTTTCTGCTCCTAGATCTTCAACGCAGCAGAGGAACCATAAGTACAATCACAGGATAATACACACAAATATACATATATATATATATATATATATATATATATATATATACATACACACACACACACACACATATGGTTATTTTTTAAAAAGGCAACTGAAAGTAATTAGACTTCTTAGGAATCAACATTTATTTCAAGAGACTACACATGGTTATTTAATCTCCAGTACTGAATAGTTTTTGTTTTCTTTTTCCTTTTGTTAGTTTTTAAGTGTGAATGCAAGTGATTAATGAGTACAGATTTATTAGCAAGTGTGGTTCTAAAGTTCCTGCTGTCATCAACTTGGGCAACAAATGACCCACTGGAAAGGCAAATCCACTTAAAAGATCTCGTTCTATCTTGTTCTGTGACTAAAGTGATACACTAATCATGGGGAACCCAGAATGATTCAACATTTCCCCCACTCCTCCCTTGATCTTTTGGTTATACTTTGAGCCCCGCAAGAATCCTGGATAAAAGCCTCCAAGTTTGCAGGGGTGTATTTATTTATTTATTTATTTTTAGCGAATATGATTTGCACGTCTTGCCAGAAGTTAAGCAGCCTCTGGGGGGTGTTGGGGAAAATTTTCCTTCTTTCCTTTTATTTTTTGTTGGGGGGGGGGGGGGATTGGGAAGGGTATTGAAGTTCTATAATTCTGGAATAGTTGGTGGTACATAGATCACTTGGCTTTGGTTACATATTGGACTTCAACAAGTGAGGAATCCGTGAATTTCATTTTATTTATTTATTTATTTATTTTAATGTTTATTTACTTCTGAGACATAGAGAGACAGAGCATGAGTGGGGGAGGGGCAGAGAGAGGGGGGGTACACAGAATCCGAAGCAGGCTCCAGGCTCTGAGCCATCAGCCCAGAGCCCGATGCAGGGCCTGAACTCACAGACTGTGAGATCATGACCTGAGCTAAAGCCGGATGCTCAACCGACTGAGCCACCCAGGTGCCCCTCCATGAGTGTCATTTAAAGAAAAGTTATAGAACAATTGGATTTAGATATTTAATATGGAAAAATATTCCTTTGCCCATATTGTAATGTAATTGTATAAGTGGGAGCAGAAATACACTCTGCTTTTCAACTGTAGGTGCTCCAGACTTGCTCTCTGTCACTAACACTAAATGTGCTGTTTTCCTTGTTTTGTGTTGAACATCTAAACAGAAACTTCTGTACCTTTCTGTAAATTCTCTTCTAATGTCTCAGAAATATCTAAAAGGGGAAGAAAAAATTCCATGAAAACTTTTCATGTGTTTAGCCAGTGAGGAGGTGATAAGCCCTGCCTACAGAAGGTATGTTTCCATGCAAACTATACTTCTGAGCTTATTAGCTTCTAATCATATCTTAATAAATATATTTTATTACTAGAGCAACATGGGTTTTTAAGGAAAATAACGTGAAATTCTGGAAACTTTCTTTTGGGCAGAGAAGAGCATTAGCCCTGTCTTATCATCACATTGCCATCCTGTTGCACTACAGCTTGTATATAGCATGCTAAAATAAATTTGTGTGTGTGTGTGTGTGTGTGTGTGTGTGTGTGTGTAGAAAAAAATATATATCACTTTTAGGGGCACCTGGGTGGCTCAGTCGGTTGGGCGTCCAACTTCAGCTCAGGTCATAATCTCACAGTTTGTGAGTTTGAGACTCGCTTTGGGCTGTGTGCTGACAGCTTGGAGCCTGGAGCCTGCTTCGGATTCTGTCTCCCTCTCTATCTGGCCTCTTCCCCTCACGCTCTCTCTCTCTCTCTCTCTCTCAGAAATAAGTAAATATTAAAAAAAAATTAAAAAAAAAGAAATATCCCTTTTATTTCTGGTAACATTCTTGTCTTGAAGTCTATTCTATGTAACATTTAAAATAATGATTTCATTCTTATGATTACAGTTTGCATGGCATGTCTTTTTTCCATCCACTTGTTCTTAATCTTTACGTGTCTTTATTTCCAAGTGTGCCTCTTCAGGAAGAATATAATGTCTTGCTTTTTATCCACTCTGTTTATATTTATCCTATAATTGGACTGATTATACCATTAACATTTAATATAATTATCAATTTGTTTGGATTCAGTCTATCACTGTCAGTTTTTCTCAGTCTAATTTTTCTTTATTTTTTTTTATGCCATTCCCACTTTCTTGGCTTCTCTTTGATTCTTTGCATATATTTAGCATTTCATTCTAACCTATCAATTGGTTTTGGCTGAATTTGTTTTCCTAAGCAGTTGTGCAAGGGATTATAAAATACAGACCTAGCCCGGGCTCTGAGAGTCTCCCTTTACTATCTGGCCCACAGGATCTACTTTTTCTGGCTCCTGAGCAGAAAGACAAGGTTTCTAGAGAGATTTAGCTGCCAGTGCTGCTGTGACCATCTTGCCTTTCCATGAAAAGGAGTCTGCCCTTCAAACAAAGCTTTAAGAGAGGAACCAAACCAAACCAAACCAAAACAAGAGGTGCCTGGGTGGCTCAGTTGGTTAAGCCTCCGATTTTGACTCAGCTCATGATCTTAAGGTTCGGTTCATGAATTTGAGCCCCAGCCCGCCCCCCCCCCGCCCCGTGCTGACAGCTCAGAGCTTGGAGCCTGCTTCCAATTCTGTGTCTCCCTCTCTCTCTCTGCCCCTCCCCTGCTCAAGGTCTGTCTCTGTCTCTCAAAAATAAATGTTAAAAAAAATTAAACAAAACAAACAAAAAGTAAATACAAATACAAGACTATGTGGCCACTTCATATTTTAACTCCTCTCCAAAACCTGCATCCGTTTGTTTACCTTTCAGATCTCTAGGAGTTGTTTTAGTATTTTGTCTAAATTGCTTCATTGTAACCAGTGACAGGAACAGGTTATAGGGAGGTTTAAAGCGCCAGAGCAGAACCAGAGCTCTCTCTTTAGCTTTGGATTCATTCAAGTAACTGGAATACGTAATTGAGAAATTTTCCTAAGAAAGGAAGAGTAATTATTACTTTTCTGAGTTCTTATGTCAGGATGTCCCTGACTTTTGAACACTCAAAATGTTTGACAAACTGTAAGATTTTTAGGTCATTTTACTTCCCCTATAAAACATGGTTGGTATTACTCCGTTGTCTTGTTGCATTAAATATCATGGGGGAATAATCACAGCCTGCCTAATGTTTTTGTTTTTACACATAATCAATTCTCCTTTTCAACCCAGATGCTTACAAAATTTTCTTCTTCCTTTTTTTGATATTAAAATTTTTGCCAGGATATTCCACGTGTTGAATATTTTGTTAATTTCACCAAGAACAAAAGAGAGCCTTTTCAAATTTTGAATTTAACATCTCATTTAGCTCTGGGTGATTTTTCCTGTCAACCCAATGCCATATCTTTTTTTCCTCATTTAATTTATTGAAACGAAATCTCTACTATCTCTTTGCCAGGATATTTCACGTGTTGACTACTTTGTTAATTTTACCAAGAACAAAACAGCCTTTTCAAGTTTTGAATTTAACATTTTATTTAGCTCTGGGTGGTTTCTCCTCACTGTCAACCAATACCATATCCTTTTTTTCCTCATTCAATTTATTGAAACGAAATCTCTACCCTCTCTTTCCCATCTATCATCTTCCTGATCATTTTCTTCTCTTTAGTTTCCCCCTCAGTATTCTGAAAGTGTTCCACATTTGTTTACTATACCATAACACAGTTTTCAGCCTTTGACTGTCACTGCTATAAAACTAATCTAACATATGAGATTCTTATACATTATTTCTTTGTATAAGCCAGAACACCTTGTATTTCTATCCTTACATTAACGTGTTCCTCAACCTTTGTGTTGCAGAGTTGTCCCCCCCCCCCCATCTTTTAGGACGGTAACCAACAACTGCCTTCTAAAATGTTCTTTTTTTGTGTGAAAAAATAATTTTCAGATATTTGCCCTTCTCAGAATCTTCAGGAAAGCATTTATTGTCCTTATGTTGCATTCTCTGTATAGTATCCATAGAGTTTTTCTGCTTACTTATTTTTTTAAAGCTTATTTGTTTATTTTGAGAAAGAGAGAGAGAGGCAGGAAGGGGCAGAGAGAGAGAGAGAGAGAGAGAGAGAGAGAGGATCCCAAGCAGGCTCCATACTGTCAGCAAAGAGCCCACTGTAGGGCTCGAAATCACAAACCATGAAACCATGGTCTGAGCCAAAATCAGGAATCAGTTGCTTAACTTGACTGATCCACCCGGGGGGGCCCTTCTGTTTACTTACTTTAAATAGAGAGACCATTACTTAGAATTTGGCAACAATGTGGAATGTCCTTAGCTCTTTCCACCTTCCTCTCCAGTACAAAAATCCTCCTCATCTCAGTCGGAGATGAGAATGTCAGGAAAATCTGGACAGCCACTAATTTGATTAGTAGAGTCTAACAGTGTTCATCGAGTGTGAGTCTGCTGGCCTGAGACTGGCTGTTCACTTGATCCAACAGTTGGAGAGCTCTAACACTAAGTCAGATGTTTACACTCCTTGTTTCAGGGAACCATATTACATGGAGCATTAAATCCTATGTGCACACTGCTCCCCAGAACTCTGCCTGTCTCTGCAACTGTTTGATGAATTTCTTCAATGGCAAAGAATCCTAGGACACAATGAACCTCTGCCCATCTTCTACTCCTGTCATTTGTTGCTAGGAATATTAATCTCTCAGTGAATATAGAAAGAAAGTTGTTGTTAGGGAAAAGAGAGGGACAGAAGTCTGGGCTTTGGAGTAAGATTCACTGTTTTCCAGTGAACCCCTGTGTCCCAGATTTAGGAATGCACCACTCAAAGCCTTCTTCAATTCTCTGAGGGGCTCGGAACTCTCTGGTTGCACAAGGTGGACAAGAAGGTGAAAAATCTAAGACAGTGCTCCTTGACTCTCCTAAAATGGTGTGGAAGAAATTCCACTCCAACTCTGACATCTCTTATCTTCATTTTCTAGTGTGCTTGCTAGTTTTTATCTTTTTCTGTTTTTTTTTAAGCTATTTTAATAAGTTGGGAGGAGAAAAATCGGGTCTGGCTGGCTGATCTGTCACCATAGCAACCCAGAGCCTTCTGTAATTGCCTTCTGAACACCCCGCTTATTTGGTATGATTATGTCGATGACTGTCTGTGTCATTGGTAAAAATAAGGCTGTCAGTGTGACAATTTTCCTAAGTCAAAGAATATGCCACCTCAAGGCTGGATCAAAGCTCTGATCCTCTAAGGGAGCTGATACTCAAGGGCAGAAGTGCTTGCTGTAGGCACACTGGCATTCACAAAGAGCTCCTGCCTCTAGGATTTCTGCTCTCCTCCTCCCTTATACCTCTACTGACTCTCCCTGGAAACAGACAGGCAAATTTATCAGTTTCTTTGGATCTGAATATATTCGAGACAGAACACTGAAAAATTAGACTGTAGAGGCAAGCGGCTAAGTTTACATTTTAACATTTTCATTTATTCTTCCTTAGCTCCTCACCAACGCTGCTTTAGCTGATACATTTCTCTTGAGCTCCTGTTTACATTCCAACACAGACTACTTCATTTTACTATCTTCACTATTTTTTCCTCCAATATTTTATTATAAAAATGTTCAAACATACAGCAAAGTTGAAGGAATTTTACAGTGAATTTTACACTATACCCTCACCTAGACTAACCATTAACATTTTACTCTATGTGTTTTAACACATTTATCCATCCTTTTACCCATCCATCCACTTATTCATCTTATTTTTTGGACACATTTCAAAGTTACAGACATCCCTACACTTCCCCCTAAATACTTTAGCTAATATACCACTAGAATCGAATATTTGTTTGTGCTTTTGTCCTTTTTATGTAAAATTTGCATACAATGAAATACACAAACTTAGCGTCCATTTGCTGAGCTCTGATAACTGTATACACCTATGTTGCTCAAACACCCGCTGCCATCCCCACTCTTGGCAATCACCACCCTCCAATTCCTCCCCTGCAATTCTCAGGTGACAGCTCTGTAGCAAAGATGAAGCAGTCTCAACTAGACAGAAGCCAAGGGCAGGGGGTTCCAGGAGAGATGTAGCGAGAGAAAACCAATAGAGTAACTCATGTGTTTAAATACATTGAGAGAAGTGTTACACTTCGCACAGCATTTGGCAATAAAATAGGGACACATATATAAATGACTATCAAACAAAACAAAAAAATGGAAGTGACTGTTACTCTCCCCCAAAACATTAAGTTATATAAAATGTATGACATGATTCTGCTAGGAATAATATTTACATATTGTAGTAATAGAAATCCTGAATGTTGGTATCACTTAAAGATATAATTATTTGGAGAATGAGGAGAAGGGACATCGATATGTGATTAAGCAATAGTAGAAATTCAATACAGAGTATCTAAAAATAAAACAGCAAGGAAGGCTTGGGTAAGAACATTATACAAAAAAGAAAGAACTGAATGTGATTCTCTTTGGAAAGTTTGATTGAGGTGGTAAAGGGCAAGAAAAGTCTGTCCTTTGTAGTTACCTTGGTAGAACCAATTGACTTTTCAATCCATGTACCTGTAAAATCTTCTTTAAAATTGAAGTTAAATTTTATGCAGCAGAAGAAATTAATACTATGTGCAGATTTCCTATTCCATTAATATTATGTGCTAGGCATATTTGGGGGAGCACCTCCTATTACAAAGCAACCAGAAATGTTGGTGAAATATACTAATCTTTTAATTCTATACCTGAGCTTAAAGAAAGGAATCTCCCAGGCAAAACCAAAAAGAAACTGAAAATTAGGAAGTACCTCTGCTCTGGAATCATTTGCCAATTACAGAAACCAAGTTGCTTAAAATGTAATGACCCACAGAGACAGGGAGACAAGATGTTGGGCCTGTGCAAGGAGTTGGAATATGATCCCTATAAGAACCAAGACTCTCAAAGAGCTACTCTCTTGGTAAAAGAGGGTATTAGAAAAGAGCCACTCTTTCCAGAAAAGAAAGATATTTCAAGTAACTTATCTGCCTTGACTTGAGTGGGAAGAAGAAATGTCTCACTTGAGAATTTATAGGCAAAGCCCTGCTTGTATACAGGAGAGGAGATCAAATACACAAATGCATGATCTGGCACTGCCAGGTAAACAAATTATCATAAAAAGTGGTCTTAGATTAAAAACAACCCTGAGATTTCTGGCAAAAGCCAACACAAATCATCTTTGGGAGACACACACTTAACCCAGGGCTCACAAGATTCTGACGGATAAAACACTGCCCAACATAAGCACATATACAGAATTAGAAAATAAATTTAAAAGTAACAAGAACACAAACAAAAATCAATCCATCACGAACAAGAGTCTTCAGAAACTACATATATCAAAATTAGAGCCTCAAAACTTCAGATAATGGAATTATCAGATATAAACAAAATATTGCATATACTTGAAATTATTAGTTAAAAGAAAGAATAACAAGCATGAGATAGGAACAAACCACTATCACAAATGATAAGGCATATTTCAAAACCATACACAGTACAACTAGATGTCAATGAAATTAAAACTCAGTGAAGAAGTTCTACTTTCAATAATAGTAATTTGTGATCCAATAATTTCACTATTGGGTATTTAGCCAAAGAAACTAAAACACTAAGTCAACACAGTGATGTCGGTAACTATGTTTACTGTAGCATTATCTACAATAGCCAAGATATGGAAGCAACCTAAGTGTCCATCAGCAAATGGATAAGGAAGGTGTGGTATACACACATGCATGTATACACACACACACACACACACACACACACACACACTGGAGTTATCATGCAGCCATAAAAAGGATGAGACTGTGCCATTTGAGACAACATGAGTAGACCTGGATGGCATTATGCTAAGTGAAATAAGTCAGACTGAGAAAGACAAATACCATATGATTCCACTCATTAAGTGGAATCTAAAAATCGTAATAATAAACAAAAAGCAAAATCAGATCTGTAAATACAGAGAACTGATGGTTGCCTGAGGGGAGGGAGCTGAGGGGATGGGAAAAAAATGGGTAAAGGGGCGTGGGATATACAAGCTTCCAGTATGGAGTGAATAAGTCACAGGAATAAAAAGCACAGCACAAGGAATACAGTCAATGACATTATAATAACAATGTAACAAGACAGACGGTATCTACAATTGTAGTGAACACAGCATAATGTATAAACTTGTCAAATCACTAAGCCGTACACCTGAAATTAGTGTAACATTGTATGTGGGGCACCTGCGTGGCTTAAGTTGGTTAAACATCCAACTCTTGATATTGGCTCAGGTCATAACCTCACGGTTTGTAGGATTGAGCCCCGCTATCAGTGAGGAGCCTGCTTGGGACTCTCTCTCTCTCCCTCCCTTGCTTGCTCTCTCTCTCTCTCTCTCTCTCTCTCTCTTATATTTACATATTTAACATTGTGTGTCAACTATACTCAAAAAAAGTCAAAACAAACAAACAAAAATAGTAATTTAGAATATCGCTCCCACTTAGATAAAAAGAATTATTTTCTGGAATTAACAATTATTAAACCTATCTCAAGAAGAAATAGAAAACACAAATTAATCAAATCGATGAAGGAAGTCAAGGAAGTTTCCAAAGAGCTCCTCTCTTTACATTCTCACCAAACAAAGAAACAAAATGAAATTTTCTTGGTGTTTTAATTAGTTAATGCTTCAATAGAAATGGGATAGAGTTGGTACTATTTAAATTGCTTCAGCCCCAGAGAAAGAAAATAAACTTCCAAATTACTTATTATTTTTAATATACATCCAAGTTAGTCAGTGATTCATCCCCTGCATATAACACTCAGTGCTCATCCCAACAAGTGTCCTCCCCAATGCCCCTTACCCATTTAGCCCATCCCCCCACCCACACCCCCTCCAGGAAACCTCAGTTTGCTCTCTATATTTAAGAGTCTCTTATATTTTGTCCCCATCCCTGTTTTTATATTATTTTTGCTTCCCTTCCCTTATGTTCATCTGTTTGGTGTCTTAAATTCCACATATGAGTGAAGTCATATGGTATTTGTCTTTCTCTGATGGACTCATTTCACTTAGCATAATACATTCTAGTTCCAACCACATTGTTGCAAATGGCAAGATTTCATTCTTTTTGATTGCCAAGTAATACTCCATTGTATGTATGTGTGTATGTATGTATATATACTATGTATACTATAAACATTGGGGTGCATGTGCCCCTTCGAAACAATATACTTATAACCCTTGGATAAATCCCTCGTAGTGCAATAAGCTTCCAAATTATTTTTTATTATTTTTAATATACATCCACGTTAGTTAGCATATAGTGCAATAATGATTTCAGGAGCAGAATCCAGTGATTCATCCCCTGCATATACCCTACCCTGTAGGGCAGTTCTATTTTTAATTTTTTGAGGAACCTCCATACTGTTTTCCAGAGTGGCTACAGCAGTTTGCATTCCCACCAGCAGGGCAAAAGAGATCCTCTTTCTCTGCATCCTCGCCAACATCTGTTGTTGCCTGAGTTGTTAATGTTAGCCATTCTGACAGGTGTGAGGTGGTATCTCATTGTGGTTTTGATTTATATTTCCCTGATGATGAGTGATGCTGAGCATTTTCTCATGTGTCAGTTGGCCATCTGGATGTCTTCCTTGGAGAAGTGTCTATTCATATCTTTTTACCCATTTCTTTACTGGATTTTTTATTTTGAGGGGTTGAGTTTGATAAGTTCTTTATAGATTTTGGATACTACCCCTTTTCCTGATATGTCATTTGCAAATATCTTCTCCCAGTTGGTTGCCTTTTAGTTTTGTTGATTGTTTCCTTTGCAGGAAGCAAATAGTTTATTTTTGGTTTTGTTTCCCTTGCCTCCAGAGACATGTCTAGTAAGAAGTTGCTGCAGCCAAGGTCAAAGAGGTTGTTGCCTGTTTTCTCTTCTAGGATTTTGATGGCTTCCTGTCTCATGTTTAGGTCTTTCATCAATTTTGAGTTTATTTTTGTGTATGGTGTAAGGAAGTGGTCCAGTTTCATTGTCCTGCATGTTGCTGTCCAGTTTTCCCAGCACCATTTGCTGAAGAGACTGTCTTTTTTCCATCGGGTATTTTTTTCTGCTTTGTCAAAGATTAGTTGGCCATATGTTTGTGGGTCCATTTCAGGGTTCTCTATTCTGTTCCATTGATCTGAATGTCTGTTTTTATGCCAGTACCATACAGGATTGCTTTCGCTATTCAGGGTCTTTTTTGGTTCCATACAAATTTTACGATTGTTCATTCTAGCTCTGTGAAGAAGCTGGTGTTATTTTGATAGGGACTGCATTGAATATGTAGATTGCTTTGGGTAGTATCGACATTTTAACAATATTCTTCCAATCCAGGAGCATGGAATATTTTTCCTTTTTTGTGTGTGTCTTCTTCAATTTCTTTTATAAGCTTTCTACAGTTTTCAGTGTATAGGCTTTTCACCTGTTTGCTTAGGTTTATTCCTAGGTATTTTATGGTTCTTGGTGCAGTTGTAAATGGGATCGATTCCTTGATTTATCTTTCTTCATTATTGGTGTATAGAAATGCAACCAATTTCTGTACATTGATTTTATATCCTGCGACTTTGCTAAATTCGTGGATCAGTTCTAGCAGTTTTTTTTGGTGGAATCTTTTGGGTTTTCCATATAGAGTATCAAGTCATCTGTGAAGAGCAAAAATTTGACTTCCTCCTGGCCAATTTGGATGACTTTTATTTCTTTGTGTTGTCTGATTGCTGAGCCTAGGACTTCCAATACTATGTTGAATAACAGCGGCAAGAGTGTCATGTTCTTCATCATAGAGGGAGTTTTTCCCCATTGAGGATGATATTAGCAGTGGGTCTTTTGTATATGGCTTTTATACTCTTGAGGTTGTGTTCCTTCTATCCCTACTTTCTTGAGGGTTTTTATCAAGAAAGGATACTGTATTTTGTCAAGTGCTTTCACTGCATCTATCGAGAGGATCATGTGGTTCTTGTCTTTTCTTTTATTAATGTGGTGTATCACGTTGATTGATTTGTGGATATTGAACCAGCCCTGTATCCCAGGTAAATCCCACTTGGTCATGGTGAATAATTCTTTTAATGGTTTATGGTTAATGGATGCTGCTCTTGTGGAGAATTTTTGCAACCAATGTTCATCAGGAAAATTGGTCTGTAGTTCTCCTTTTTAGTGGGGTCTTTGTCTGATTTTGGAATCAAGGTAATGCTGGCCTCATAGAATGAGTTTGGAAGTTTTCCTTCCATTTCTATTTTTTGGAATATCTTCAAAAGAATAGGTGTTAACTCTCCTTTAAATGTTTGGTAGAATTCCCCAGGAAAGCCATTTGGCCCTGAATTCTTGTTTTTTGGGAGATCTTTGATTACTAATTCAATTTCTTTACTGGTTATGGGTCAGTTAAAATTCTCTATTTCTTCCTGTTTCAGTTTTGGTAGTTTATATGTTTCTAGGAATTTGTCCACTTCTTCCAGATTGCCCAATTTGTTGGCATATAATTGCTCATAATATTCTTTTATTATTGTTTGTATTTCTACAGTGTTGGTTGTGATCTCTCCTCTTTCATTCTTGATTTTATTTATTTGGGTCCTTTCCTTTTTTCTTTTTGATCATACTGGCTAGGGGGTTATCAATTTTGTTAATTCTTTCAAAGAACAAGCTCCTGGTTCCATTTATCTGTTGTACTGTTTTTTTTTTTTTTATTTCGATAGCATTGATTTTTACTCTAATCTTCATTTTTTCCCATCTTCTGCTGGCGTTGGGTTTTATTTGCCATTCTTTTTCTAGCTCTTTAAGGTGTAAGGTTAGGTTGTGTATCTGAGATCTTTCTTCCGTCTTTAGGAAGGCCTAGATTGCTGTATACTCCCCTCTTATGACCGCCTTTGCTGCATCCCAGAGGTTTTGGGCTGTGGTATTATCATTTTCATTGGCTTCCATGTACTTTTTAGTGTCCTCTTTAACTTCTTGGTTAACCCATTCATTCTTCAGTAGGATGTTCTTTAATCTGCCATTATTCGTTGTCTTTCCAAATTTTTTCTTGTGGTTGATTTCAAGTTTCATATGTTGTGGTCTGAAAATATGCACAGTATGATTTTGACCTTCTTGTACTTGAGGGTTGATTTGTGACTCAGCATGTAATCTTTTCCAGAGAATGTTCCATGTTCACTCAAGAAGAATGTGTATTTCACTGTGTTAGGATGAAATATTCTGAATATATCTGTTAAGTCCATCTGGTTCAGTGTGTCATCCAAAGCCTTTGTTTCCTTGTTGGTGTCCATTGTTGTAAGCGGGGTGTTGAAGTCTCCTGCTAGTATGGTATTATAAATGTGTTTCTTTGTATTTGATTATTTGATTTATGTATTTGGGTTATTCCACATTTGGGATATAAATGTTTACAACTGTTAGATCTTCTTGGTGGATAGACCCCTTAATTATGATAAAATGCCCTTCT
Organism: Panthera uncia; assembly: GCF_023721935.1. Taxonomy (NCBI): domain Eukaryota; kingdom Metazoa; phylum Chordata; class Mammalia; order Carnivora; family Felidae; genus Panthera; species Panthera uncia. The sequence continues at coordinate 129,504,476 of NC_064810.1, forward strand.
TCATCTCTTGTTACATTCTTTATTTTAAAATCTAGATTCTCTGATATAAGTATGGCTAGTCCAGCTTTCTTTTGGTGATGATAGATGGTTCTCCATCCCCTTACTTTCATCTGAAGATGGTCTTTAGGCCTAAAATGGGTCTCTTGTAAGGAGTATATATATGGATCTTGTTTTTCTTATCCATTTTGATACCCTACGTCTTTTGATTAGAGCGTTAGTCCATTTACATTCAGAGTGATTACTGAAAGATATGAATTTATTTCTATTGTGTTGCCTGTAGAGTTGGAGGTGTTCTCTGGTCCTTTCTAGTCTTTGATGCTTTTGGTCTGTTTTGTTTTTGTTTGTTTGTTTGTTTGTTTTTCATCTTTTCTCCCCTCAGAGAGTCCCTTTTAAAATTTCTTGCAGGGCTGGTTTAGTGGTCACAAACTCCTTCAGTGTTTGTTTGCCTGAGAAACTCTTTATCTCTCCTTCTATTTTGAATGACAGCCTTGCTGGATAAAGAATTCTTGGCTGCATATTTTTCCCATTCAGCATGTTGAATATATTCTGCCACTCCTTTCTGGCCTGCCAAATTCCTGTGGACAGATCTACTGCCAACCTGATCTGTCTTCCCTTATAGGTTAAGGAGTTTTTCCCTTTGCTGCTTTCATAATTCTTTCCTTGTCTATTTTGTGAATTTGACTATGATATGTGATGTCTATTTTGTGACTATGACTATGACCTTGGTGATGGTCAGTTTTTGTTGAATCTAATGGGAGTTCTCTGGTCTTCTTGGATTTTGATGTCTGTGTCTTTCCCCAGGTTATGAAAGTTTTCCTCTATGATTTGCTCACATAAAACTTCTACCCCTTTTTCTTTTTCTTTATTTCCTGGGACTCCTATGTTTCCAATGTTACCCTTTTTTAATGAGTCACTGAGTTCTCTAATTCTTGTACAGTGTTCTTTTGCCTTAGTCTCCCTCTTTTTTCTGCTTTATTTTTCTCCATAATTTTGTCTTCTATATCCCTGGTTCACTGCTCTGCTTCATCCATTAGTGTCATCCTTGCTGTCATATCATCATTTGAGATTGCATCTCAGTTATAGCATTTTAAATTTTATACTGACTAGATTTTACTTCTTTTATATTTGCAGAAAGGGATTCTATGTTTTTTTTCAACCCCAGCTGGTATGCTTATTATCGTGATTCTAAATTGTGGTTCAGACATCTTGCTTATATCTGTGTTGATTAAGTCCCTGGCTGTCATTTTGTCTTGTTCTTTCTTGGTGGGTGAATTCCTTCACTTTGTCATTTGGAAGGAAGAAAAAGAATAAAATAAAAATTAAAAATTAAAAAATTAATAACAACACAAAAAATCAAATAAATGAAGCTAGATCCTAGGGATGTTTTGGTCTGGTTATTGAAAGAAGTTTGATAGATTAGAGGGAAAAAAGGGAAAGAAAAAAAGAAAAAAAGTAAGAACATGTATAAATATATATATATTAGTGTATATATATATTAATGCATATATATATTAAATGTATATATACATTAAATGTATAATGTTTAAATGTGTATACACACACACACACACACACACATATATATATACACACACACACACACAATAAAATAGGATAACGTGAAATGAAGTAAAATAGAATAAAAAATTTACAAATCAAATAAAAATACATGGCACAAGAACAGACACTCAGATCAATGGAATAGAATAGAGAACCCAGAAATGGACCCACAAACGTATGGGCAACTAATCTTTGACAAAGCAGGAAAGAATATCCAATGGAATAAAGACAGTCTCTTCAGCAAGTGGTGCTGGGAAAACTGGACAGTAATATGCAGAACAATGAACCTGGACCATTTTCTTACACCATACACAAAAATAAACTCAAAGTGGATGAAAGACCTCAATGTAAGATGGGAAGCTGTCAAAATCCTTGAGGAGAAAGCAGGCAAAAAACCTCTTTGATCTTACCCGCAGCAATTTCTTATTCAACAGGTCTCCGGAGGCAAGGGAAACAAAAGCAAAAATGAACTACTGGGACCTGATCAAAATAAAAAACTTCTTCACAGTGAAGGAAACAATCAGCAAAACTAAAAGGCAACCGACAGAATGCGAGCAGATATTTGCAAATGACATATCAGATAAAGGGTTAGTATCCAAAATCTACAAAGAACTTATCAAACTCAACACCCAAAAAATAAACAATTCAGTGAAGAAATGGACAAAAGACATGAATAGACACTTCTCCAAAAAAGACATCCAGATGGCCAACTGACACATGAAAAAATGCTCCACATCACTTATCATCAGGGAAATATAAATCAAAACCACAGTAAGATACCACCTCACACCTGTCAGAATGGCTAACATTAACAACTCAGGCAACAACAGATGTTGGCAAGGATGCGGAGGAAGAGGATCTCTTGCATTGTTGGTGGCAATGCAAGCTGGTGCAGCCACTCTGGAAAACAGTATGGAGTTTCCTAAAAAAACTAAAACTAGAACTACCCTACGACCCAGCAACTGCACTACTAAGCATTTATCCAAGGGATATAGGTGTGCTGTTTCAAAGGGACACATGCACCCCCATGGTTATAGCAGCACTATCAACAATAGCCGAAGTAAGGAAAGAGCCCAAATGTCCATCGATGGATGAATGGATAAAGAAGATGTGGTATATATATACAATGGAGTATTACTTGGCAATCAAAAAGAATGAAATCTTGCCATTTGCAACTACGTGGATGGAACTGGAGGATATTATGCTAAGTGAAATGAGTCAGAGAAAGACAAATATCATATGACTTCACTCATATGAGGACTTTATGAGAGAAAACAGATGAACATAAGGGAAGGGAAACAAAAATAATATAAAAACAGGGAGGGGGACAAAACATAAGAGACTCATAAATATGGAGAACAAACTGAGGGTTCCTGGAGGGGTTGTGGGAGGGGGGATGGGCTACATGGGTAAGGGGCATTAAGGAATCTACTCCTGAAATCATTGCTTCACTATATACTAACTAATTTGGATGTAAATTTAAAAAAATAAAAAAATAGAGTTAAAAAAAAATACAGTAAAAAGAAACTTAAAATTTTTTTTATAAAAATGGAAAAAAAGATAATTTTTCCTTTCTGTATCCACAAAGAAGAATAGAAAAAGAAAACAAAACCGAAAAGATGGACCAATGAACAGAATAAAATCCAAATGAAATTACATCCAGTTTCCCCTAGAAGTCAAACTATGAAGCATTTTATAGTCCATACACTAAACAGGCAGCGAGACTTGTGTTCCTCTAGAGATTGGTTGGTGCAGTTGGGACACGACTTGGTGTAATGGCTCCATTCTCCACTAGGTGGCGTTGCTTAGCTTACTGGGGTGGATGGGTGTGGCATGCATGCGTGTGTTTGTGCATTCGAGGGAGAGGTGAAAATGGCTTCACCCAGCTTCCCAGTCTCTAGCACAGAAACACTGCACTGTCACCAACCAGCAATCAAGCACCACTCCTTTGTCTCTAGCTTCTGTCCACTCCTCGTTTCTACACTGTCCATGTCCAAGCCATCAGCCTGCTAGGCAGCACCTCCCTCCCCAGTTTTATCTCAGATAGGGCTCTGTTTCCAAACCCCTCACTTCTGAGTTCCCTGTGGCTTGGACCTGCTCCAACCCTCTGGGGGAGAGTCTCTCTGAGCAATGGCTGGGTGCTGACTTGCCCTTGGGAATGTTAGAGTGATCGCACTGCTGCAGAGGCTCAGAGATTGGGGCTGGGTGTCAGCTTGTCCCAGAAAAAGTTTGTGCAATCGCACGGCAGCAGAGGTTCAAGGATTATGTTAAATCACAACACACAATTGGCACCAGGTTTCACCACGCCCTGGGATCTTTGTTCAATGCCAGCAAACATGACTGTTCTTCAGGGTCTGCTGGGACTTTTGCCTGTGGGGAAATTGTATGGCCTCTACCAAATGCCCTCCAAGCAAGAGAACCACTTCTCCCCTTTGACCCGCAGATCCCTCAGACCTGGCTGCCTGCTCCTGGGAATTCACCCTTCCCACGAGAGCACTGCCAGGTATTGAGCTGCGGAATTCCTGAGTCTGCTCTCCCTTGTTAATAGAGTCATAATGGTATTGAAACCTTCTCATTTCTCCTTTCTCCTTTTCTTGTTCTATCATTTGTGGGTGTTTGCACTCTTTCTCTTTCTTTCCAGCTACTTTTTGGGGGAGTGCTTTTCCTGTACTCTTCCCCCTTTCTCTGTCCTCTCTCCATAAAAACAGCTCTGTACCCTCCATGGTTTCTCTCTGTGCCAGGTACCTGGCAAGTTTTGTGGCTCAAGTTATGCAGATTGTTGTGTTAATCCTCATATCAATTTTCTAGGTATACAAAATGGTTTGATTTTGTGCTGATCTAGCTGCATTTCAGGGACAAGAGAAGCAGAGAACTTCCATGCTGCTCCACCATCTTGGCCCCCCAAATTATTTTTTAAGAAGGCAATTCTCTCCTCAAGTCTTGACAAAGGTGCAAAGGAAAAAAGAAAACCGTGATCTGATATTATTTGATATTAGTAATTTATAATACCTAAATGCAAAGTGTAAATACATTACAGTATTTGATTCAAGAACACACCACAACCAAATGCAATTTTAAAGAATTATTCCATAATAAAAACTTTAATGAAATAACTTATTAAATAGGTCAAAGAAGAAAACTCTATTAATTATTGCAAAAAATAAAAGCTCTGAAATTCAGAGCCTTTTGCTAAAACAGATGTTCAAATGCAAAGACAACAGCATCTTGCAGATTTGTTAATTAAACAAAAGATATACATAATAGAAATCAAACTATATGTTAATGTATATTTTGCGACCTGAATGATGAGTTTAAAAAGTGGGGAAGGACATTGAGAGTATTCACATGAAAGCAAAGCTGCAAAAGATTACAAGAATTTTTATACCCAGTTATAGAGGTTTGTACTATTAGTTTGGTTAAAACTACATTTTCCAGAATTCCCTCTGGTGTATAATAACAGGTTAGATTTGGACACAAGAGGGATTTGCATGGGATTTGGAAGTTGAAAATGAAGGTCTCTGAAGGCTGCCCTGATGGAGGTGGGGGTGGATAATACAGCTTACCTTTGGTCTCTCTGCTCCTTTTCCAGCTCATATTCTCAACTGATGCTCCTGATGATCAATGGCAGTCACAGGCTGAACACCAGCTCTTGACAGAAGACAAGAGAAACAGAGGTAGTAGAGGCATAGCTTCCCATGGACGCCCTATGTGCTTTCTCTTTATAAACAGCCTCACTTCAGTGGGGGTGTAGGCTTGACTTCTCAGATTGGTGGTATCTTAGACTCTTCACTCCCTCCAGAATCTTTGCTTCTCAGATCCTCCACAACTGTGTAAAGTTTGTTTCCTATGCTGAATCCTACATCCCAAATTCATAGCATTCTACTTCTCTAATCGAACTCTGAATGACTTATGAACCACTGTCATCTGTAGATTAAAACCATCAAAGTTTTTCTTAAATATGCAAAGACCCAAAGTAGAAAGCAATATGAGCCTTTATGAAGATCAAGTCTTTGAAGAGTGTTTAAAAGAACCAGATGACTAAGGGAAAATTTTTTTTAAAAACTCACTATAAAGAAGTTATGGGCCAAAAGGATAAATAAAGGCTACGAATATTCTTAAATATAGAATTAAAACTAGATGAATGTAGGAAATAAAGATATAGAATAGAATGCCAATATCATACAACTTCACCTTAGATTAATAATGGAAATAAACAGAGACAATTTGAAAGATGGTAAGAGGGAAATTTTCTAAGTACACTATTTCTTTAACATTCATAGTGGGAAGCTAATAAATACCTTATGAATGGGAAATTTTTAAAAGTGAGATTTTTTAAATGAGACTGTCAAAGTTATGAAGGGACTCATGTGAAACAACAAAAACAGATAACAAGACATCCAAATTAATGAAGAAAAAAAAACTTTCAAAGCAAAACAAAGAAAATTGCAGATCATAAAACAAATGAATGCTTTTAAAAAGAGAAAACACAATATTATGAAAACATATATTGGAAAAAAAAAGAAAAAAGAAAACAAAAAATACTTTTAAAAAGAGGAGATTGATCAGTAAAACCAGAGTCAGATTCTTTGAAAATAATAATAAAATTGACAAATTTTTTTGCCACTCTGATAGCAACAAAAAAGAAGACATTATAGGTAAACTTTGAGTTGACAGACCAGAGCTATACATAAAAATAGGGTTAGAAATTAGAGATTATTGGGGCACCTGGGGTGGCTTGACGGGTTAAGCGTCTGACTTCAGCTCAGGTGATGATCTCCCGGTTTGTGAGTTCGAGCCACACCTTGGGCTTTGTGCTGACAGCTTGGAACCTGGAACCTGCTTCAGATTCTGTGTCTCCCTTTCTCTCTCTACCCTCCCCCTCTCGTGCTCTGTTGCTCTCTCAAAAATACGTAAACATTACAAAAAAGAAATCAGAGATTATCATGCATAGCTTCATTCAGTAAGCACTAACATTAACCAGAATGGGTGATTATACAGGCACATGGAGATGGACAAAATAATTTTAAGTAGGAGAAACCTTAACAAACCAATCATATTAAAATAAATTGCATAGGTTCTCAAAGACGTACCCCCAAAATAACCACCACATGCAGATGAAAGAATTGGATCAATCATTGGAAAATTCTTATGTCAACTGTTCAAGGGCATAGTAAATTGTAGAATCTATTCAATTATGTTAACAGAAAACACTGATTTTTAAAAACCCAGAAAGTTGAAAAGAAGGAAGTAGGGAAGGAAGATGGGAAGAAGAGGTGAAGAGAAGGGAGGGAAGAGATGAAACAAAACACATATGGGTCATTTTCATTTACAAGTATTGAATTCTGTTGTACAAGGCAGTTCACTTACTTACAGATCAGATTTCTCCACTTGGACTCCAGTAGGGTAGGTCTCTAGCAGCCCGCCCTAGGGCTTTTAGCTCTCCTCTTAACTTACGGCCTTTCTGAGGTCTCCGCTGAATGTCTCCTCCGTCCAGTGAGCCCTCCCACCCTGGCTGGTTAGAAACCCACTGTTCCCCAGCACTTTGTGGCTTCAGGAAATTCCACTGAGCTCACAAACCCACCGTACCCATTCTGCATCAGTCTTCGCGGGATGTGTCAGCCATAGGCTCAAGAGGTCACCAAAGATTTCGAAGAGATCCTTCTCTGCACTGCTTCCTTCTCTGTTTCTCTGGCACACACACTCCAGCCACCTCCTTAGCTCACCAGTCTCTGGGATCCACTTTCCTGTGCCACAGTTTGGAAAATTCTCCAATGCAGATAGCCGGAGTAAGTGCAGCGTTCCACTGATGTTTTTCCTTCTCTTGAGGATTAGAACGCTGCAGTGCCTACTGTTAAATGCTTAAAAATAGTCGCTTCCAAGTGGTGCAGCCACCCTGGAAAACAGTATGGAGGTTCTTCGAAAAGTTACAAATAGAACCACCTATCATCCAGCAATTGCACTCCTAGCTATTTATCCAAAGGATACAAAAATACTAATTCAAAGGGATACATGCACCCTGATGTTTCTTGCAGCCTTATCAACAATAGCCAAATTATGGAAAGAGATCAAATGTCCATCGACTGATGAATAAATAAAGAAGACGTAGGGTGTATACGGAAGTGCTGATCACTACATTGTACACCTGAAACTAACATTACACTGTATGCTAACTAGCTGGAATTTAAACTTGAAAAAAAGTAGTTACCTCATATATTTTGATCCGTTTTTTTTTTTAACATTTACTTATTTTGAGAAAGAGAGGGGAGGGGAGGGGAAGAGAGGGAGGGAGAAAGAGAGAATCCCAAGCAGGCTTGGGCTGTCAGCACAGAGCCGGACGCAGGGCTCGATCTCATGAAACGGGAGATCGTGACCTGAGCCAAGATCAAGAGTTGGACACTTAACTTGCTGAGCCTTCAGGTGCTTGCCATCAGCTATAAACAGCAAGGGGACAGTACAATATTTGTTACTCTATCGTGGTGAGAAAGAGAAGTCTCTGTGTCATCTTTTAATTTTAAAAGGTTTTAAACCTTGATTGTAACACAAGAATAGGAAACTGAAAGCAAATAAAAACAAGGAAATTGCTGAATTTCCAGGTAGATGCTTCTTTGTCACAAAAAGTACTCCTAAAATATTCCTCTTAATTAAAAAAATAAGTAGTCATAAAAGGCATTATGAGGCTAGGGATAATGGCTTTTGGGTCTTTTTAACTACATATTTAGATTTTACACAGTTCCAATTGACATCCTGCCATGAGGGATGAGGACATTGGGACTCTACCAAGTTTCCTCACCACTGATTTGATATATATTATACATAATACAGAGTTTTGATCCATAATACATCATTTTCAAGGTTTATAACATTTACCTTCTATTTTGTTCATTTCTTTCCAATTCTTATCCCCTATTATTTCCTTTCGTTGTCTTATTCAATTAGCGAGGAGCTCTAGTAAAATGATGAAAAGAGGCAGCGATAGCTTCACAGTTTTGTACCTTATTTAATAGGAATATTTCTAAAATTTCATCAAGTATACTGTTTGCTATGGTTGTTGGTAGTTTCTCTTCATAGGTTAAGAATTCTTTAAAGTTGTAAGTGACTATTGCATTTTATCAAATGCTTTTCTGCAATTATGAGATGACCATACAATTTTTAATCTGTTTGATAACTTACCATGATTAATTTTACTGAGCCCATCCTTGGATTCCAGGCACAAATCCTATCTGAGCATGCCATATCTTTTCATATGCAACAAAAGTCCATTTGTTACTAATTTAAGATTTTTGTAACAATTTTATTGTATAGTTCTTTTTGTCTTTGATATAAAGTTTTTATTAGCCTTATGAAATGGTTGACTTTTTTTATTTCCTATATTTGGAATCAGTTTGGGTAAGATAAATATTTATCTATTCTTAGAAAGTTTGACAAAACTTATCTATAGGAGTCTGAATAGAAAGACTTTTGAGGGGCGCCTGGGTGGCGCAGTCGGTTAAGCGTCCGACTTCAGCCAGGTCACGATCTTGCGGTCCGTGAGTTCGAGCCCCGCGTCAGGCTCTGGGCTGATGGCTCGGAGCCTGGAGCCTGTTTCCGATTCTGTGTCTCCCTCTCTCTCTGCCCCTCCCCCGTTCATGCTCTGTCTCTCTCTGTCTCAAAAAAAAAAAAAAAAAAGACTTTTGATTGTAGGTTCAACTAATTTGATATACTCTATTTTTCCAATTTCATTTTAAGTTAATTTCACAAAATTATATCCTAGAAAATTGTCTTCTTTATCTAAACTCCAATTTATTTTTTTATTTAAAAATTTTTATGAGTTTTTCGTGTTTATTTATTTTTGAAGCAGAGAGAGACACAGTGTAAGTGGGGGAGGGCAAAGAGAGGGAGAAAGAGAGAATCCCAAGCAAGCTCCATGCTGCCAGCACAGAGCCCAACATGAGGCTCAAACTCACAAAACCATGAGATCATGACCTGAGCCAAAACCAAGAGTCAGACACTTAACCAGCTGAGCCATCTAAGTGCCCCTAGATATTCCAATTCAATGACACTGAGTTTTAGTATTTCTTTAGGTTTCTAACACCTATTTTTAATCTATAGTTATGTCTCATATTTTATTTTTGTGGCAGATTGTTTCCCAAAACCGGCGACAGCAATACTTTCCATCTCAAATGTTCTTCCATAACCTAGCCACTCCTTCAAGTGGCAGAGTCTATTTCCCTTCTCCTTGAGCCTGGACTGTGGAGCAGAGCCAAGCCCTCCCCACTGTGCCCACCTGAAATTCATGATCCATAGAGTCTGGGAGCATGATAAACAGGTTTTACACCACTAGATTTTGGAATCATTTATTAATCAATTCTAGTAACTGAAATAGTCATGGATATTGCTTAATTGCATATACTGTAGAAAAATTTTCTTGATGTATATTGTTGAACATTTTATATTCCATTGTTCTCTATACTAATTGAGTATAAGTAAATTTTTTTCTATTATTTCTTCTCTAATCCTTTTATACTCATATTTTCCCATTCTATTTTATTTTTCTCAGTTTTCTGAAACCTATCTTTTATACCCTTGATTGGCTTTTTAGTACTGCTTGGGTTCTCCCTTCTTTACTTTAGGGCTACCATTACATAATGGCTTCAGTCTTCCATTTTTTTTCCCTGAGGTCTTCCAGACCATTGTTTCTCTCTTTTCGGCATTTTTTTCCTCTATCTTCTTTGTACCCTTGCTTCTCTGAGCTCTTGGTGCAAAAAAGGCCATATTCTTAAATTCATCTTCTTTATTTGATTTCAGGTATTTATATTTTCTTCTACTTTGCAAAATCATTATTCTGTTGTCCTTCTTACAGTGAGTTTCTCCATTTTTGAAAGATTTTGAAAAATCTTTCAATATTTTTCTCACATTCCCAGCTAGTTTCTTTATGATTATTATTCATCTTTTCCACAGAAGCCAGTATTTCTTGGTCAGCGGCTTGCTGAAGAATAGTCAGATATCAGACTGGGTGACTGGTCCAGCTGGCAAGTAGGCTTTATTTAGATCTGTGGTCCTAAAAAGCTCCCACCACTTTCCGCTCCAGAGCTTTTCTCCTTTGTCTCAGACGCCATATGTGGTGGCTCTTGGTGAAGCCAATGCCACAGAGTGTTCATGCATTGATTTTGTCTCCTTCTCTTTAAATGACCCTGCCCTCCCACAACATTTCTCCTTATATTGCCTCTCCACAGCGTGCTTCTCATGAGATGACATGCCTACTACTCCTCTGTAAGCCTGAAATGTCTTTCTACTACTTAGCATCAAATGGAGTTTGAGGAAACACTGGCAAACCATCTACTCTAAGATCAAGGGTTGCCAGTTGGTAATCCCATTATACCACATATTCATGGAGAATCCTATGTACTTCTAGCATCTGCAGAAACATGTTCATTCATTCAACAAATATTTACTGAGTGCTCACCATTTCCAAGCACTATTTTAAGCTTTTGAAATGGATCGGTGAGCAAAACAAGCAAAACTCCCTACCCTTGTAGAATGTATACTATTGAGGGGAAGGGGGAAGCTGCAGCAGACAAGAAAACATACATGTTACTGTTTGGTGTAAATTATATAGTATGATAAAAGTGATAGATGCTAGAGAGGCAGAAAGGGGGAATCAGGAGTAATAGGAGGTAAATAGGTTATCATCTAAAACAGAACTATCTTGGGGCACCTGGGTTGTTCAGTAGGTTAAGCATCCAACTTCAGTTCAGGTCATGATCTCACGGTTTGTGAGTTTGAGCCCATGTAGGGCTCTGTGCAGACAGCTCAGAGCCTGGAGCCTGCTTCGAGTTCTGTGTCTCCCTCTCTCTGCCCCTCCCCTGCTCATACTCTGTCTCTCTCCCTCTCTCAGAAATAAACATTAAAAAAATAAATAAATAAAATAAAAATAGAATTAGCTAGATTTCCCTGCCTTTGGCAGCTTTTCTTTACAGATGCTGGTTTGGGATTTTCTTCTCCTATAATCTCAGTTGTTTTTCTGTTTTTTCAGAGAGGAAAAGAAAACTGGTTTAAATGATTCTGTTAATCCTAACTTCTACCATCTCCCTTTGTATAACTCTACTTATCTCATAAATTATGATAAATTTGCAGTGAAGCATTTTTGTTTTTCTACCCTTGGCCTTGCTCTCTATGTGTCAATGGTTAAATTCTTAAAACCTGACTTTTTTTTTCATTATTCTGAATCCAACCTAAATCCAAAAGCCACACTGTGACTCATATGACTCTTCCTAGTCTCCTTGAGCCTTAGTTTATTTATGACAAATGGTTTGAGCTTTCTTTTGTGGTTTTCCTTGGAAAAGCACATTCTCACATGATTTGGAGGAGGAGTGGGGGGAGACACATGAGAAAATAACCTGCTTCTCTCCTCTCCTCCTCCTAGGTATGTAGCTGCAGTGATAAGGACGCTTATGTTTTATCCAGATTTGCTGACAAGATTTCAAGATAAAAGCTACCCTCCTATATGTGTCCGCTGGAGAGGAGAAGTCTTCCTGACAGGAAATCTGGACCAAGAAGTGACGATGAAGTAGCATACAGGGGAGACGCTAATTTTGACTATGCAGAGTCAGAGTGTCAAAGAAGTTTCCTCATGGCAGATCTTGGATGACACCCAACAGATGAAAGGGATGAGAAAGTTCCAGCGCTCTGTGGCAAGTGTGCTAATATCACAAAACAAGAAGAGAACCCTTATTTTCTGGTGGTTTAGCTGGGAAGATGTGGCCAAGAAACTATTGGGATGACGGTCCAAGACTTTTAGAAAGAACTGGTATGAAAAACTGGAACGGACCCACACAAAGAATTAGAGTTAAAGGTAGAAGTATGACGCTTAACCACCATTTGAGTCTCCTGTTCCCCAAATCCAACTGTATCTGTTCCTTCAAAGGGTTACCTAAGCCAATGAATTCTTCTTATTGTCTTCACTCATTTTGAGTTTTGCTTCTGTCACTTAAGTCCTAAAGAGTCTTGACTAAAGCACAAGAGATGAGGGATCTGTCTACTTGACCTAGAGATTTAAAGGGGGAGTTTTAAGTGCCTTTGTATCAAGTAGGGTCCTGTTTGGTTGCTGGTTCCAGAAAGCCTGATAAACCTAATCAAATGAATAAGGAGTTTGTAATCACATGACAAGGAGTCCAGGATAGGCAGTTGACAGTGTGTAGTTCGAATGCCTGTAACAAGAAGCCAGACTTTTTCCAAGGGTCTGCCGTCCCTAGCAAAGGGGTCTGCCTCCGCATCCTCATGTGCACATTGTAGGTGACAAGAGCGAGGAAGCCGAAAGGCAACACCAACAGGCTCCTATGTAGTTCTGAGTCACACAGCCTCTCTGGCTACAAGGGAGTCTGAGAAATTGGGCTTTCAGGGTTCCAGCGTGTAGAGTAGCGTTGGAAAGGTTGAAATCCCAAGAGACAGTGTGATGGTGGCAGTGAGAAAAAAAGACAGTAAGAAAGGAAGTCAGTACTCAAGGGACAAAGTTTGTTTGTCAGGTGTTTTCCCAGCTTGGAGAGTCTCTTCCCATTGCCAGCTTTGGAGAGTCCTGGGGAGGTACAGATTGTGGGGAGCTGCTGCTGTTAAGAGAAGTGATCATTGCAAACATCATTCTATAATTTTGTTTTATTTTTTTTCATAAAGGAGAAAAGACACAAAAAAATACACAAAGGGAGAGACCACAAGGAAATGATTGGCAGATTGGCTACATAAAATTTGAAAACTTCTACTCTCTATCTATATATATATCTATATATATATCTACATATCTATATATCTACATATATATATATATATATATGTAAAACAAGGTCTGAAAACTAATGGCAAACTATAAAAAATATTAGTTACATATATGACAGATAATTTTCTTTATTTGCAAAGAAATCCCAATATCAATAAGTAGAGATAATGAACTCTGTAGAAAATTTGACTTAAAGGCTATAGATTGGCAGTTGTTGAAGAAAACCCAGAAATCAAAATAGCCCTCCTAAAAAAGGTGACCAACATATTCATAGTCAAATAACCATAATAAAAACAAGCTACCATTTTTAATAGATCGGATTCACCAAAATTTTGAAATTTGATGAAACTGGTGCTGGTTTTGTAATTTCATAATGTATTTCACAAATGTATGAGGAAGTGGGCATTATGATACCACAGGGAGGAATTTAAGTTTGCAGGGCTATTTGGCAAGATCTGTAAAATTTAAGACATACTTCTTTTGCTGCAGCAATCTCATTGCTAGTAGTGAATTTCTTTATCAACATTTGCCAAAACATAATGAAATCAAAACTTATATTCAACCTTCGTATGCTGTTATGGTCCTCTGCTGGTGTCCATCTGTTGGATAAGTGCCCATGTAATGTCTTTAATATCAGTCTTAAAATGTATCTACTGACTAAAAGCTGGAAGTTACCAACTCATCTGTCCGTAGGAGACTAGTTAAGTAGATTGCGGTCTTCCAATCCAAGAATATGTAACATCTTTCTATTTATTTGTGTCAAATTCAGTTTCCTTCAACGATGTCTTATAATTTCCGGTGCACTAGTTTTTCACCTCCTTAGTTCAATTTATGCCTAAGTACTTTATTCTTTTTGATGCAATTGCAAATGTGACTGCTCTCCTAATTTCTCTTTCAAATAGTTTGCTGTTTGTGTATAAAATGCAACTGATTTTTGTATGTTCACTTTGAATCCTTCCACTTTACTGAATTTGCTTATTATTATAGCAGCTTGTTGGTGGATTCTATAGGGTTTTCCAAATATAAGAGCACATCATCTGCAGAAAGGCCATGTTATTTCGTCTTTCCTGATTTGAGTGTCTTTTATTTCCCTTTTCTTTTCCTAATTGCTTCTGTCTAGGACTTCTAGTACTGTGTTGAATAGGAGTGAGGAGAGTGGGCACCATTGTCTTATGCCTGATCTTAGAGGAAAAGCTCTCAACCTTTCACCATTGAGTGTGATGCTAGCTGTGGGCTGGTCATATATGTTCATTATTATGTTGACATACATTTCTTCTATATCCAATTTGTTAAGAGTTTCTATCATAAAAAGATACTGAGTTTTGTCAAATGCTTTTTCTGCATCTATTGACGTGATCAATTTTATCCTTTGTTCTGTTAATGTAGTGTCTCACATTTATTGATTTGCATATGTTAAACCATCCTTGCACCCCAGGGATGAATCTCACTTCATTGTGGTATATTATCCTTTTCATGTGCTGTAGAATTTTGTCTACTAGCATTTTGTTGAGGATTTTTACATCTATATTCCTCAGAGATACTGGCCTGTCATTTTCTATTCTTTAGTGTACTTATCTGGCTTTAGTAACAGGGTAATTTCAGCTTCATAAAATGAGGTTGGAAGTGTTCCCTCCTGGTCAGTTTTTTGGAAAAGTATGAAAAGGATCATGTTAATTCTTTAAATGTGTGATGGAATTAATCACTGAAGCCATCTGGTTCTGGGATGTGTTGTAAATGCCTGACAATTAGCTTTTTTGATTTTAGTTTAAGTTCCCAACATTAATCTTCTGGTTGCGGAGGCATTCATTTCAAAGACCTCCATCTCAAATAAACATATTGCCACACACAAGATAAATGGCCAGGTTGCCATACCCATGCAAGTCTTGGGTGACCTACGACACTGACCATTTGAGTGACCCTGCAGTTCCCTTCCTGTGACTTAACTCCTGCTCTTCTGCTTTACCTTCACCAGTAGTGAGTGAGCCTGTGAAACCCTAGGGACTCCTCCTTCAACCCTAATAAATGCAGAACCCAGGACCACACTCTCACAGTCTCTCTACCCACAACCTTGCTATATGGCCCCAGGGCATACTACATGCCCTCCAGGATTTGTAATAAACCTTACTTTTTTTCGAGGTTCCCAGAGAGTTGTTGCTGAAGTACATCTTACAATCACAATAAGAACCTCAAGGGTCAGTGCAGCCATAACATTAGCTCTGGTCAGGGAAATGTCTGTGGGGGCTTTCCAGACCAGGTACCAGTCCAGGTGAGTGCCCCCATGTATTTCTAGCCCATAGCATCACTACTGATAGGCTGAGACCAATAAAAAACATGGGCTTTTCTTTGTTGGGAGATTTTTGACTATTGACTCAATCTTCTTACTCATTATCGATCTGTTCAGATTTTCTATTTCTTCATGATTCAGTCTTGGTAAATTGTATGTTTCTAGGAATGTATCCCTTCTAGGTTATTCAATTTTGGGGTGTATAATTGTTCACAGCAATCTCTTATGATCCATTATATTTTTGTGATATCAATTATAATGTCTCCCTTTCATTTGTGATTTTGAGTCTCCTCTCTTTTTTTTTAGTCCAGCTAAAGGTTTGACAATTTTGTGTACGTTTTTAGAAAACAAGCTCTTTCTTTTGTTCATCTTTTCAGTTGTCTTTCTAGTCTCTATTTCATTGCCCTCTGCTCTAATCTTTGTTATTTCCTTTCCTCTGCTAACTTTAAGGTTAGTTTGTTCTTTTTTTATTTCCTTGAGGTACAGAGTTAGGTTATTTATTTGAAATTGTTTTTTTCTTACTGTAGACAGTTATTACTATAAACTTCCCTCTTAGAACTGCTTTTACTATAGTTCATAAGTTTTGGTATGTTACAATTCCATTTTCATTTGTCTCAAGATATTTTTTTATTTCTCTTTTGATTTTTTCTTTGACTTACTAATTGTGAATCAGGTCTCTCTTTGATATTTGACGGTTTTATTATAATGTGTCTCAATGAAGTCCTCTTTGTGTTAAATCTGTCTGGGGACTTCTGAGCTTTATGTGCCTGGATGTTCATATGCCTCCTCAGATTTAGGAAATTTTCAGCCATTATTTCTTTAATTATCTTTCAGCTCCTTTTTTTCTGTCCTTCTTCTGAAATTCCCATAATGCAAATATGGTTTTAGTTGGTGGTGTCCTATAATTCACACAAGCTTGTTTCACCCTTTTTCATTTTTTGTTCTTCTTTGACCGGGTAATTTCAAATGACTTATCTTCCAGATCAGATTCTTACTTTCTGTTTGATCAAGTTTGCTGTTGGTGCTATTGCATTTTTAAATCTCATTTATCATATACTTTAGCTCTAGAATTTAGGTTTGTTCTTTTTAATGAATTCTATCTCTCTGTTGAACTTGTCATTTTATTCACATATTGTTTTCCTGATTTCATCGAGTTGTCTATCTGTGTTCTCCTATAACTTGCTGGGCTTCCCTAAAAAAAACATTTTGAATTCTTTGTCGAACAATATGTAGAGCTCTTTTGCTTTAGGGTCTGTTACTGGAAAATTATGTTCCTTTGGTGGTGTCCTGTTTCCTTGATTTTTTATGTTTTTTGTAGCCTCGATGTCTACATATTTGTTGAAGCAATCACTTCCTTCGGACATACAAATGGTTCACCTGCAGATGGGTGCTAGGATGCCAGCTGGGTGGGGCGTGGTGGTTTCAGATTTGGGGAAGGTCTAGTATCATTTCTGGGCAAATCTCTCAGCTGAGGTTAGTGCTGGCAAAGACTGTAGGGATCCTCAACAATCAAGGTTTCAACCAAGATGTCTGTAGCTGCAGTAAAGCCTGCTGGAGTCTTCAGTGGTAACAGCCATGGGGGACCACCTGATCTCTTTTTGTCCTATGAGCGATGTCATGGCCAAGGGGATTCCTCTTGGTGCTGGGTCAAGCCTATGGGTGCCCTCATGGTGGTGGCAGCACTGGTGTCTGATGCATTTGTGCCTATCAAACAGCCAGTGAGCTGGAATCGGGAGCACTGGTGCTCACAGAGTGACAGCTGCTCCAAGGTCTAGGGCACTGGCTAGCCTCAGTGGTAGTGGCTCCAGTGCCTCAGGTATGAGTGCTTGTGGCACAACTGTGGACGTGGGGTCTGGAGTATGAGCATTCACAGAGCAACAGTGGCAGGGCAGGTCCAGGGCAACTGGCTAGCCTACAATATGATGACTTGGGTACTTGAGTCACAGGTGAGCACCAAGAGGCCACAGAACCAGGTTCTAGAGCAAAGATATAGACAGAGATAGCATCTGAGGGGCTGAGGTGCTGGTTTTCCTGCATTATGTGGCTTTGGCACCTGAGATGTGGGTGTGCACACAGCAGCCATTAAGCCAGGGTCTGGAGCACAGGTGCACAACAGCTGGTGTCTGAAATGCAGCTACATGTGGAGCAGCTATGCCTCTGGGGTCCGAGGCATGCACAGGGCTGTGGGGGCAGGAAGTGCGAGTTCCAGGGCAACACAACAGCAGCTCCTTCTGAAAGGTACACTGCAGCATCTTTCTTCTGGGGGTCCTTGGCAGCTACGGCTCTTGGTATGTCTGTGGCAAAAGCTGTTGGCTCTTGGGGTCCATGCCAGTGAACGTTATGGGGTCCTCTGCTATGAGAGCTATGGGGAATCTGCCACTGTTGCGGGGGTTGTGAGGTCCTCCGTGGCAAAGGCAGGAGGGGGTCCCTCTGCAGAGCAGGGCACCAGGTAGATGGCAGCAAGTAGCACCTGCTGCACAGCTGATTGTGGCAGACCCTGCCCCTCTTCGTCATCCTAGTGGTCTCCAAATGTCCCAACTAAGACAATTTCCCCAGTGATCTTTTTTATGCAGTGATTCGTTTTTTGCTACACTGTGTTACAGTAGATTCTTGATGGAATTCGAGCCCTTCCATTGTTATTTCGGATAGTTGCCTAATTGCTATTGTTTTTGTGCTGGTGTGTGAGGAGACAAAGGCCAGGATCAAGTACTCTGTCACACTGCTGACCAGCAATGATTTTTTGAATGTGACATCGAAAGCTTAGGCAACAAAAGCAAAAATAAACAAGAGGGACAACCTCAAACTAAAAAGCTCTGCACAGCAAAGGAAACAATTGACAGAATGAAAAGGCAACCTATGGAATGGGAGAAAATATTTGCAAACCATATATTCAATAAGGGGTTAATATCCAAAATATATAAGGAACTTCTACAACTCAATAGCAAGAAAGCAAACAACCAGGCTGAAAAAAAAGCAGCAAAGTACCTGAATAGGCATTTTTCAAAAGAAGATATACCAATGGCCAAAAGTACATGAAAAGGTGCTAAACATCACTAATCATCAGGGAAATTCTAATCAAAACCACAATGAGAAATCACTTCACACTTGGATGGCAATCATTAAAAAGAGGTAACACATGTCAGTGAGGATGTGGAGAAAGAACTACTTGTACACTGTTGGTGGGAATGTAAATTGGCACAATCATTATGGAAAATAGTACGGAGGCTTCTAAAAAGATGAAAATTAGAACTATCATATGATCCAGCAATACCACTTCTGGGTGTTTATCCAAAGGAATTGAACCCAGTAGCTTGGAAATATCTGTGCTCCCACATTCACTACAGCATTATTCACAATGGCCAAGATGTGAAAACAACCTAAGTGTCCTTTGACAGATGAATAAAGAAATTACGGTGTGTATATACAATGTGACATTACTCAGTCTTAAAAAATGGTTACCCTTCCACTTGCAACAACATGGATGAACTTAGAAGACATTACACTAGGGAAAGAATTCAGATATGGAAAGAAAAATACTGTATGATCTCAGTTATATGTGGAATCTAAAAAAGAAATCAAATACATGGAAACAGAGAGAAGAGTGGTTAACAGGTGGGAGAAATGGAGAGATGTTGATTAAGGGGTACAAAGTTGCAGTTATGTAGGATGAATATTTAAAAATATAATGTACAGCATTATGACTCTAGTTAATAATTCTATGTTGTATACTGGAAATTTGCTAAAAGGGTAGATTTCAAGTGCTCTCACCACATACCAAAAGAAAAAAATGGGGGGGTTCCCAGATGGCTCAGTCAGTTGAGCATCCAATGCTTGATTTCAGCTCAGGTCATGATCCCAAGGTTGTGGGATCAAGCCCCATGTCAGGCTCTGCACTGAGTGTGGAGCCTGCTTAAGATTTTCTCTCTCTCTCTCTATCTCTCTCTCTCTCTCTCTTCCTCCCTCCCTCCCTCCCTCCCTCCCTTTCTCCCTGTGCCCCTCTCTCTCACTCATACTTTCTCAGTAAAATTTAAAAAAATTTTAAATAAAAATAAAAGGTAACTACATGAGCAGATGAAAGCAAGAATTCATTTTTTTATTCTTCACTTCTATAACCCAAGCTAATAGAAGTGTTCTTAGCATATAATAACTAAGATAAGTAAGGGTTCAGTAAATTTTTATTTGGATAAATAAATATTACTTCTTATATCTCTCCTTTTAAATTTCTTTCTAAGTCCTGTCCAGTTCTAAGAGTCAAAATTATGACAATCTATTAAATGGGAGAAAATATTTGCAAATTATATATCTGATTAGGGGTCAGTATCCACAATATGTAAAGAATTTATACAACTCAACCCCCAAACAAAACAAAACAAATAATCCAATTAAAAATGGACAGAAGGCATAAACTGACTTTTCTCAAATAAGATATCTACATAGCCAACAGACATGAAAAAATGCTCAGCATCACTCATCATCAGGGAAATGCAAATCAAAACCACAATGGGATATCACCTCACACCTGTCAAAATGGCTAAAATGAACAACACAAGAAACAAGTGTTGGTAAGGATGTGGAGAAAAGGGAACCCTCATGCACTATTGGTGGGAATGCAAACTGGTACAGCCACTCTGGAAGACAGTATGGAAGTTCCTCAAAAAATGAAAAATAGAATTACCATATGATCTAGTAATTCAACTACTGGCTATTTACCCCCCACCCAAAATCAAAAACACCAGCTCAAAAAGATATACGCACCCCTATGCTCATTGCAGCATTATTTTCAATAGTCAAATTGTAGAAGTAACTCAAGCATCCCTCAATAGATGAATGGATAAAGAAGATGTGGTATATATACACAATGGAGTATTATTCAGTCATAAAAAGAATGAAATCTTGCCATTTGCAACAACATGGATGGAGCTAGAAGGTATAGTGGTAAGTGAAGTAAATAAGAGAAGGACAAATACCAGGTGATTCCACACATATGTGGAATTTAATAAATAAAAAACAAATTTAAAAAAAGATACAAATTAAAAAACAGACTCCTAAGTATAGAGAACAAACTGATGGTTACCAGAGGGGAGGTGGGTGGGGGGATGGGTTAAATGGGTGATGGGGATTAAGAGTACGCTTATATTGGGCACCTGGGTGGCTCAGTGAGTTAAGCGTATGACTTAAGCTCAGGTCATGATCTCAAAGTTTGTGAGTTCGAGCCCCACATTGGGCTCTGTGCTGGTGGTGCACAGCCTGCTTGGGATTCTCTCTCTCCCTCTGTCTCTGCCCTTCCCCTGACTGAGTGCGCTCGCGTGCGCTCTCTCTCTCTCTCAAAATAAACTTTAAAAAAGAAAAAAAAAACGAGTACACTTATACTGATGAGCACTAATATAGAACTGTTGAATCACTGTATTGTACACCTGAAACTAATATAACACTGTACATTAATTGTACTGGAATTAAAATAAAACAACCAAGGTATTTCAATGGACTTCGAGATTAAAATGAGACTGAACATCGGACATAACTCTTCACTTTCCCCTGAGGAAAGTGATTAAGAAATCAAACCTGGGCCCAGTCTGAGTATTTCTTTTCCTAACAGAAGGCATTCTGATGTAATTGCTGTCTTCTGATGAATGAAAAACTCATGCTTTTACAATGAGCCCACTCATAAATACATAGTGAAGAGCTTGCTTCCGCTTCCAAAGAAAGACATTAACTCAGACCAACATAGAACGTGTTCTACTTGCCTGAATCCAAAGTTATATGCAGATAACATTAGCTCACATGTTCTGGTTTTGTATTTCCAAGGAATTTATGGAGTACTGTGGTGCATAAAACATAAATCAATGGCACAAAACATAAATGTACCCTTTAGGGACTACACGTAAAGGAAATACCTGTGGAGACAGAACTCTGGTAGGAGACTTGAACATAACGGCCATCCATGTTCTACTTCCCAATCCCAGGCACCTGCCTTTGCAAAAGGATGACAAACTAGGGACCCTAGGAAGCAGGCTCTGAAACAGAGCTTAACAGGTAGATTATTTATAAGGGAGTGCTTTTGAGGCCAACACCTGTGGAAAGGAAGGGAAGAGAATCCAATTAGGCAGAGACAATAATTGGGCTGTGTGGGAGTCCCAAAGAAGTTCTTAGCTGACCCCACAGACAGCTCAGAGCTGGGATGGCCCTGTAAGTGTCCCAAGTGGTGGGGTTGGACCTTTATAATTTAAATTTAATACTGACCAGTCATTGGATACATCTGCCCATGGCAGGATGTGAGTTTTTCTTAAACCGAGGAAATCTCCAGTGAAGGCTAGCCTCTGAGGGTCACCAACCAGCAGCACTCACAGTAGCTGGAGGAAAGAATTCTTCATTCCCAAAAGGCGGGTATGGGTGACACATCACAGCCTGTACCACATTGCCATCCTGACTCCAATGGTAACTGCATCTTTGCTTTTTTTCTGCCTAGTCTCACCACATAAGGTATAACAATATAATTTAATTTTGCCTGTTTTTGTAGCTTAGATGAATGGAATCCTATTCTGTGCATATTCCTTTCTCTCAAAAATATCTTTTGTAAGATTCAGCCATGTTGCCGAATCTTAATTCAGTTTCATTAACTCCTTTCCACTGCTGTACACCCTGTTTTAATGTAGCACAGCATGTTCACCCATGTCTTTATTAATGGACATATGGGTTGTTCATGACTTGGGGGTCTGAACTTGGTGCTGTGAACATTGCACATTAACGTGTATGTATCCCGGTCATCATGCACATGAGTTTCCAGGGGATACACCTAAGACTGAAGTTGCTGGTCCAGGGTATTTGTATTTTTAATTTTAGTAGAAAATGCCAGAATTATTTCTAATTTTCACTCCCTAGAACCATGTTTGTGAGTCCCCATTGCTCTCTATCCGTATCCCTGGGAATAGGCTCGGTAATGCTGCGGTAACATCCCCTAAATCTCGGTGGTTTACAGCAAAAAAGGTTCCTTCTCAGCTGTATTTTGTGTTCCTGATCACTGCAAGATCCAGGCTGATAGAGCAGTTTCTAGCTATAACAATGCTGTTCTCTTAGATCTTTTTATTTTTCCAGAAACATATTCATATCATCTACAAACAGAGATTATATTACTTCTTCCTTTCCCATTCTTCTGCTTCTAAAGCTTCCTTTAACTTAACTGCATTGGTGTTTTATATATTTTATTACTAGATGCATACAAATACTTAATTGTTTTATCATTAGGAAGATACCCTAAGCCAGCTAACTGATCAACAGACTGGTGGCTGGCTACAGATACATGAGCCAGCTCAGCCCAACTTTCTTCAAATTATATCACCCCAAAACTTAGTGTTCTAAAACAACAATCATTTATTCAGCTCATTATACTGTGGGGCGACAATTTGTGTTGGACTCAACTGGGTGGTTCTTTTGTCCTCAGCTGGGCTTGCTTCTTTTAGGTGCCTAAGGTAAGAGAAGAGCCAAAGAAGGAATGAATTAGTTTGTGTGCAAAATTTAGACAGACTACAGGAGGCAAGAGATGTTCTTCTCATCCCCTGTCTCCTCAGCCAGAAAAGACCAAGGTCCAGAAAAAATGGAGTCAGTTGTGTACGTCACCAGGGAAATCACAGAGGGAATCAGATGCTGAATTCTGGTGCCCAGTCTTGGTATTTCCCATAACACCATAATCCCAACTATGAATCCCCAGCTACATTGAAAACATACCTCTTGGACTATTCAAAAACCAAAGGAATAATCCAACACAAGATCTCAAGATGGCAAAAATTTAACAAAGTTTAATAAAATTTAATAATAAAAATTATTCTAACTTTAGGCTACCAAATGATTCATTACATGAGATTTGATTTCACTTGGCCTTTCTAATCTTAATTCCTTCATCAGAAAAACCAATATCCCCAAAACAGTTCATAGTGATGATATGATAACTGATCCAAAGAGGAAATTAAAAACACACAAAACTTTTTCCACTTGGCTGATGGGGCACTGATGTCCTGACATCTGGAACAAGTGCAGAACATCTACAAAGCAGAGAAATTTTCTACAGTGAGAGGTATGGCATGAGTCAAGCATTATTGGGGGTGGGGGGTTCCTTTCCAACAGTCTCTGAAAACAGATAGAGAGTTACAAAATCAGGACTGAAAGAAAATCAGTTGGGCCCTGTGCAGGGCAGGCAGTTCTAAGGTGAAAAAACTCACAGTCTAAGGAGACTAATAAGTAAATGACGTAAACATAGTGGAAAAAAGGCAAAAAGAGAATGTGCCCAAGTCAGCCTACGGCAGGTAATGACTAACTTTCTTTAAAAGGGATAATCAGGGGCGCCTGGGTGGCGCAGTCGGTTAAGCGTCCGACTTCAGCCAGGTCACGATCTCGCGGTCCGTGAGTTCGAGCCCCGCGTCAGGCTCTGGGCTGATGGCTCGGAGCCTGGAGCCTGTTTCCGATTCTGTGTCTCCCTCTCTCTCTGCCCCTCCCCCGTTCATGCTCTGTCTCTCTCTGTCCCAAAAATAAATAAAAAACATTGAAAAAAAAAAATTAAAAAAAAAAAAAGGGATAATCAGAGGAGTTTTCAGAGAGGCAATGAGACCTGAGCTGGATTTTGATACAGGTAATGGATCTGGTAGATGCCTATGAAATACTTTACCAACAAAAGAATTAAAAGGGCACTCCCCACAGAAGTATCACCAAAGGCAGCAGCATGGATAAATAGGATGTAGAATTGCCAGAAAACTATACATGTTCTATTTAGTATTGTTCAAGTGAAAACTTGAAGGGACAGAACAACTGTCACCATTGGTGAGGCTAGAGACTGGATGCGAAGACCCAATCTCTGACGCCTCAGATGCTACACTAATGCTTCTGAGTGTGTCCTATCAGATTCGCGAAGCTTTGGAAATTTGGAAACAATGCAAAAGGATATTCCCTGTAACAGCACTGTGATGCAGATGCATCCCCCAGAGGTCCCCTCAACAGAGGGATGTTGCCCCAGCTGCTAGGAGCACGGTTGGCAGACAGCTCTCAGGTGGGCCCCTTCAGAGCTGCCTCACCCATGAATGTGCCTTTCCTGGAGCATCCCACTTCCAACAGCTAGTGGAGGCAGCCATTGGTCCCAACTAATTCCACACACCTGAGGCAACTTTGGCCAGACTTTTAGCTCCAAAGCTCCCTGTGGGGTTGGCCAGGGCTGTCCTTAAGATTCCTTACCTCACAGTTCAGCTTTTCTTTCAGTCCATCCCTGCTGTTTCCTCTTCCAGACTTGGGCCAGACCAGAACCGCCAGGGCTGGGAGGGGAGCATCTGAGGTAGACAGCAAAGTCCAGCTCCTTTATGTCAAGCAGGAAATTTCTCTCTCCTGTCTCAGTCTATCCTCCTACCCGACCCACTTTGGGCTCTGACCTTCAGAATTCTCTGACCTTTGGTGGCAGCCAATGTTTTGGAACAATGGAGTAGAGCCAAAGGAGCACTGTTCTGGGGATCAAAAAGAATTCCAAGCCAGTTTCTGTTAGGGGCCTGGGTCAAGAAGCTTCACCTTTCTGAGAATGGGAAGAAAAAGGGGAAAAATTAGAAAGAACAATGCCAACATCCAAGATTTAGTGGTAGGAGTAGGTAAGTACATGAAATAATGTTGGAAAGTGTCTTATAAATTGAATACTATCTAGAACAATAGATATTGTTTCCAATCCTTGGTCAGATTGACTAACTCATGGCTTTCCTTTTTTCTTTTCTTTTCTTTTCTTTTTAACATTTTTTAAATTTACATTTTAGTTAACATATAGTGCAATATTGGTTTCAGAAGAATTCAGTGGTTCATCACTTACATACAATATCCAGTGTTCATCACGACAGTTGCCCTCCTTAATACCCATCAGCCATCCAGCCCATCTTCCACCCACATCCCTCCATCAACCCTTAGTTTGTTCTCTATCATTAAGAGTCTCTTGTGGTTTATGGCCCTCTCTTCCCTGAAAGCTTTCCAAGTACACTTTCTGCTTGGGTCAGAGGAGCTCTGAGGAAGAGTTATACCACCATCTATTAAATGCAAGGAGAACTACAGGCGGACCTTATAAGCGTTCCAAGGATGGCAACAGCCGACACCTGAACAACTCCTCCCAACATTCCTCTTATATTGAATCTTTGCCTTTGGGTTCTCAATTTCTAGACACTGGAAGGGCAGGGTGGGGATAAGAAGTGGAAAATAGATCACAGCTCAAATCACATACCATCCTCAGGATAGATACGCTCGACCCCTTTATGCCCAGGCAGCTGAGGTTACGCCTAAAAGAGAGAAACGCATACACACACCTGCACAACGAGCAGCTCTTTCAAACAAGATGGAACATTTCCATTTCATTCTAATCATGAAAATGTGTTAGCAAAATCAGGTACAAGGTAGCATGTTAAGGAAGGGGAAAAAGATAGTATTCTAGGCATTTCTGGATTATACCAAATGATTACCTTTTGGAGAAAAGATTATAAGTGATATTTATTTCTTTCATGTGCTTTCCTGTGTTTTACAAACTTGCTGCCATGAACACATAGTTATCATTTTGTGATCAGATAAAAATAATTGCCATAGAAATAGAATCAAAACATTAATGTTTCTGTGATTATTTTATGTAAAACTGGTTCCTATCCCATCTCCTTTGTCACTGGGCTGAGAGGAGGAACAAATAGGATTCTGTTGAACCAGAAACTTGCCAGAGAGCAAACTCCCCTCTGGGTCCGTGGGGGCACCCACCAGCTGCTTGTGATCCTTTACAGACTGAACGTTTATGTCACCTCAAAATTCATATACTGAAGCCCCAATGTGACTTCATTTGGAGATACAGCCTTTAGGAGGTAATTAAGGTTAAATGAGGTCATAAGGGTAGAGTTCTAATTCTATGGAATTAGTGTCCTTGTAAGAAGAGACATGAGAGAACTCTCCCTCCCTTTCCTTCTCTCTCTCTCCCCACCCCCATCCTCATTCCCTCACTCGCTCCCTTCCTCCCTCCTTCACTCTCTCCCCACAGAGGAAAGGCCATTTGAGGGTGGAGTGAGAGGGCAGCTTTCTCAAACCCAGGAGCCCTCTTCTTTTTTCAAATCGTCCACACTTTGGTCTTAGACTTCCAGTCTAGTTTGGACTTCCAGAACTATGAGAAGGAAGTTTCTGATGTTTAAGCCACCCAGTTTGTGGTATTCTGCTATGGCAGCCCAAACTGATTCGTACATGACCCTCTCAAGGCCCCACATCAGGCACCCTCAATATCTAGCAGCTCTAGAATTCCATGTAGTGCCCATTTCTGCCCTGAAGCTGGGCCCAAGTTAGAGGCCTGGGGGATAGAGCCATGAAGCCAGAGGAAGAGCTCCCAAAATCATAATTTCTTCACTATCTATATGGAAAAACTTTTCATCCAGGGTGAACCTAGACCCTTCATTTCATATTTGCATTGAAAACATCAGCTTTAATTGTTGAGTCACCAAGTTTCAAAGCACAAGAGTCGTAACAGATGACAAAGACTCAGTCCCACGGCAAACTCACTGCTTTCTCACCATCATCTGCTATGTCACAAAATATAACACAGATTGCAGTGAGCAGGTATCACACACAGTTTCACACCAAGTGACTTAGTCAAAATACCTTTATTTTTACACAGAGTAGCATGGATTAAATATCACATTAAAAATTTCCAGACCCCCACTTTGACTAACACTTCCATGTTCTCTTAGTGACAAACAAGAATTCAAGTTGCAACTCACTTCCAAATTAGGTTTTATTCACTGCTTCCATTGAGTTTTCTTTTGCCACAGAGCCAAAAAAAAAAATTTTTTTTTAAGTAATGTTGTAGGTAAAATTCAAGTTTCTTTTTCATTCAGTTCTAAGTCCTTGACATACTTGCTAAGTATGTCAAGGAATCTTTCAGGAACCTTTCAGTTAGTCTTTTAACCACTAGAATGCAGTCCTTCTCAAGTGACAAATCATCTGGCCCACATCCTCGCTCATAGGAAAAAATTCAGGGGTTAGGAATCCGACCAATGAGATTGTAGAGTGAGCAACATAATTTATGAGCCGTATGGTACTGTCTCAGGAAAGGTAATCTCATTTTCGTCAGCTCTGAAAACAGAAGCAGCTGCAAGGCCCTACAGGGGTGTTGGGACACACCGGGCCTCGCACTCTTCCTTGGTTTGGAACCGGTTCGCGTTGCCCCCGCAGCTGCCATACCAGAACTGTTGGCAGGCC
Source organism: Panthera uncia (assembly GCF_023721935.1). Lineage (NCBI taxonomy): Eukaryota > Metazoa > Chordata > Mammalia > Carnivora > Felidae > Panthera > Panthera uncia. The sequence continues at coordinate 129,532,297 of NC_064810.1, forward strand.
TGCTTCTCCTTGTCATAGTACCATCTCAGGGTGTAATTCTGGCACTCGCCTTCCATTGGATCGAGGGAACAAGGGCCTGCAGCAAAACGAATGCAGAGAGAGCTGAACTTCCTGCATGAGCCTGACAGCAAAGGAACGATGGTTTGGAGACACAGACTGGGAATGAATCCTAATCTCACCCCCCACTGGCTGTGTGAGCCTGAGCTTATCCTCTCTGAGCCTCAATTTCTTCAACCGTAAAAGCAATTAAAAAAAACCCCACATCCCAATGTTTTTATAAGGTGGCACAGAACATACATGAAAAGTGCAATACAGTTGTAACTATCATTTTGCACAGTACCTGGCATATGGAATGCACGCTAGACAATGTAGAAATGAGTGAACGAATGAATGAATAAAGCTTTCTGATACCAAGAAACTCCTCAGTTGCTTATAATACTCATCTCCCTCTTTTTCTTTTTTTTTTTTTTAACGTTTATTTATTTTTGAGACAGAGAGAGACAGAGCATGAACAGAGGAGGGTCAGAGAGAGAGGGAGACACAGAATCCGAAACAGGTTCCAGGCTCTGAGCAGTCAGCACAGAGCCCAACATGGGGCTGGAACTCACGGACCGCGAGATCGTGACCTGAGCCGAAGTCGGACGCTTAACCGACTGAGCCACCCAGGCGCCCCTCTCCCTCTTTTTCAAACCGTATCAATCCCTTGCCTAATCTCAAACCTCCAGCTGTCTAATGGCCTAGCAAAAAGGCAGCTTATTTATTATATAGTATACCCTGACACTTGCCCAAGAAGTTAAAATATCTCTTCTAAGAAAAACATGATGTTTCTGGAGAATAAAATAGTATTGAGATCAACAAGTTACAACAGAGCAAGATTTGAGATGCCCTGAATTTTAAATCAGACGCTAATTTCCCCACGTATGTAACTTGTGCTTTCCAGAGAGAACCAATTTCCTTGGGTACACTTGAAGTCACAGAAAAATATTCCTGTCTGAGTTCAACCATACAGTATAGAATAATGGCATGCTCCAGATGGTTTCCCCTGGGTCTTCCAAGCACCACCAAATAAAGAAGATAATGTCTTCAGAAAGCAAGGGGCTAAAATTCATTGTCTGTTCCTTGGAAGACACCTCCCATTGGCATAATCAGCACAGACTAGTTTTCTTGAAGGAGTGATAAAATGTGCTGGACCCAAGGGAAAGAAATATACTCTTAATAGGGTAAAGATTTGATCATGGAAATTGTCCACAAGAAGCAAATGCTTCTCCAAAACTTGTTGGAGTCAACAGGAAAACACTCCAGTGGCGAACTTTTGGCTGTACTCTGTAGATTCAATATACAGACTTGCGGCTCAGCAATCAGCTGGTGCCCTCTAATTTAACAAGCCAAGGACTTGTTTAAACCAATCATTCATAAAGCAAAAATAAACAACTGGGACTTCATCAAAATAAAAAACTTCTTAACAGTGAAGGAAACAATCAACGAAACTAAAAGGCAACCTATGGAATGGGAGAAGATACTTGCAAATGACATATCTGACAAAGCGTTAATATCCAAACTATGCAAAGAACTTTTAAACTCAATACCCAAAAGACAATCCAGTTAAAAACTGGGCAAAAGACACGAACAGACATTTTTCTAAAGAAGACATACAGATGAAAAACACATGAAAAGATGCTCAACACCACTCATCATCAGGGAAATGCAAATCAAAACTACAATGAGAGGGGAGCCTGGGTGGCTTACTCAGTTAAGCATCTGACTCTTAATTTCAGCTCAGGTCATGATCGCACAGTTCATGAGATCAAACCCCACGTTGGGCTCCATGTTGACAGCACAGAGCCTGCCTGTGACTCTCTCTCTCCCTCTCTCTCTGGCCCTCCCCAATTCACATACAGGTGTGCTCTCTCAAAATAAATAAAATAAACTTTAAAAAAAACTACAACGAGGGGCAACTGGGTGGCTCATTCAGTTAAGTATCCGACTCTTGATTTCAGCTCAGGTCGTGATCTCACAGCTGGCCAAGTTCAAACCCCACAGTGCAGAGCCTGCTTGGGATTCTCTCTCTTTCCTCTCTCTCTGCCCCTCCCCCCCCTCAAAATAAATAAACAAACAAACAAGCAAACAAACTTTAAAAAACTACAATGTGATATCACCTCACACCTGTCAGAATGGCTAAAATCAATAACACAGGAAGCAACAGATATTGGCGAGGATACTGAGAAATGGGAACCTTGTTGTACTGTTGGTGGGCTTGCAAACTGGTGCAGCCACTCTGAAAAACAGTATGGAGGTTCCTCAAAAGTTAAAAATAGAACTACCCTACGATCCAGTAACTGAACTACTAGATATTTACCCAAAGGCTACAAAATACAGATTTGAAGGGGTACATGTACCCTAATGTTTATAGCAGCATTATCAACAGTAGCCCAATTATGGAAAACCCAAATGTTCATTGACTGATGAATGGATAAAGACGTGGTGTGTGTGTGTGTGTGTGTGTGTGTGTATATATATACACACATATATATACACATATATATACACACACATATACACACATATACACACATATATATACACACTATACATATATACACATATATACACAAAATATATGTGTATATATGTATAGTGTGTATATATATATATATATAGTGTATATACACAATATACATATATATAATGGAATATAATTCATATATATATATAATGGAATATAATTCAGCTATCAAAAAGAATGAAATCTTGCCATTTGCAATGACATGGATGGAGTTAGAGAGTATGATGCCAAGTGAAATAAGTCAGAGAAAGACATACCATAAGATTTCACTCATATGGAATTTAACAAACAAACATAAAAAGGAAGAAAAAGAGAGGAAAACCAAGAAACAGATTTTTAACTACAGAGAACACACTGAGTGTTGCTGGAGGGGAGGTGGGTGAGGGGATGGGTTAAATGGGTGATGGGTATTAAGGAGGACACTTGTGATGAATACCGGGTATTCTACCTTAGTGTTGAATCACTAAATTCTACACCTGAAACTAATATTACACTGTATGTTAATTGGAATTTAAATAAAAACTTGGAAGAAAAAAAATAAACAGATAATTCACTTCTCTTAGTGACACTGTGGCTTTTGCCTTTAAAATCCTACCCTTGCCTTTAGTCTGAGAGATAAACAAACAGAGGCTGCTTCTTCTACATTATACTTCTAGAGCAGCACCATCCAGAACTTCCTGCAATGAGGGAAACGTTCTATCTTTGCAGATAAATACCCAGTGTCTACTGAGTATTTGAAGTGTAGCTATTGCAAGTAAGAAACTGATTTTTTGGTTTTATTTAATTTCAAATTATTTAAATTTATTTTTTTAATGTTAATTTATTTTTGAGACAGAGACAGAGCGCTAGCAGGGGAGGGGCAGAGAAAGAGAGAGACACAGAATCTGAAGCAGGCTCCAGGCTCTGAGCTGTCAGCACAGAGCCCAACATGGGGCTCGAACTCACGAGCCTTTGAGCTGTGAGGTCATGACCTGAGCTGAAGTTGGCTGCTTAAGCAACTGAGCCACCCAGGCGCCCCCAAATTAGTTAAATTTAAATAGCCAATTTGGCTAGTGGTTGTTCGGTGCACCTAGAAATGAGTAAATCTTTGATGCTTTATCTCTGAGGTATTCTTTGTAACCTAACACTCAGAGTTTTCAGTTTTATTCTATCAGTAGGATATGGCATGGGGGGCAATGAGTGTTCACCCAAGCAATTAGTGCTAGCCCCCCAATTTTACACTTACATTATTTTCACCATGGATATTAACTTTTGTCTTATTAGAAAGATCCAACAACAGCATTACTCAAACAGGTCCATAAAATCCAAGAATGAAGGGGAAAAAAGGGGGAGAGAAAGAAGTTTGTTGGACAGGTATGGGTCTGTCTCCTAGTATATATGTCTTATCATGCAGTCCTATCTGCAGGGGGAAAAAAAACACACAAAAAATAGAGCTGTGTGCTTTGGAGAATACACTGAAATTGAAAATATACCAAGAGCAGCCTTGTTCTGTGAAAAGAGAGGATACTCATTTAATTCTTCACAAGCAGGTGCAATGAATGGTTGCCGGTGTTGTGGCAGAATTTAACTGAAGATGCAGGGACACAAAGGAGGCTATGAAAATTTAATATCTCCCTGGGCCAGAATAGACTCTAAGTAGAGGTGAAACTTGACCTGAGCAGTCAAAGGTGAGTAGATGTGGTATAGGTGGACACCGTAGACAGGATGCAGAAGGGCAGGTGAGAGTGAGCACCTCCATGGTGGCTCGGGATAAATAACAGGGCATCAGGGGCAAATAGTGCAAAAGGCATCTGCAGGGGAGTGGCAGCCAATGAGGCCCCGGAGGACCACAGCAGGGGTGTGATCACAGAGGCATGTGTCCCTTACCCCAGCACGGAAACATTGTTTGCTAAATGATGGGGAAATACAGAAGAAGAGAAACGGCATGGCCACATGTGCAGGAACATCAGAAAATGAACTTGGTGCTCAAACTGCAAGTGGAAGCAAGACAAATGAGACCAGGTGGAGAACTCCACAGTTACACTTGAAGGGAAAGCCAAGCTGTGGGGAGGAAGATGCAGGAAAGAGAGATGGACCTTGGAGACGCCAAGGAGTAAGTCACACCAACATCTGGTCACCAGCTGGAGGTGGCAGGCGAGGAGAGAATGAGAAGCGTGATGTTTGGGTTTTGACTTTCCATTCCTGGGCTGATGGTGGTGCATTCCAGTAAAGGAATAGAGGAGGAGAAGGAATGAATGGGAAAGACAAATCCAGCTCATTTAACTGAATTTGTTTGAGATGACTGAGGGCATGTGCCGTGGTGCAATGTGGAGGGTAGGTCAATACACTGGTCTGCAGCTCAAGAGAGTGAAGGTAGAAGATAGGGATTTGGAGCACACACAGGGGAGAGCCGAAGTCATAGCAGGAAAGCTCGCCCCAGGGCATGTGCTCAGAGTGCTCAGGGGGCTGACCGCAGCCCCTGGGGGAGAGTATTGCGGGTTCACCATGAAATTAACTAAGCCTAAGCTTCTGGGCCCTTCACCTGCATAATCCTCTTCTAAAGAAATACTCTTTGTACTGAATTGTTATAATTTTGTTTTCTTAAAGAGAGGCTTAAATGTAGGCGTTGTGTAAACATCAGGTTCCATGAAACCTAGACCCCCGCTGTGAGGATGGGGGGGGGGAGGAGGAGCCCACAGGATAGACTAGTCAGGAGTGGAAGACAAAGATAAGAATGCTATATCTGAAGCTAAGAGAGGATGAGGTTTGAAGAGGAGGCTAGTGGTTAACAGTCCCCAAGGAACCCAAGTCAGTGAGGCTTGAAAGAGCCCTTTGGTCTTTCCCGGCAGTTTGGAACATGCTTGAAGACAAGGGCTTGCTCTCTTCTCTGAGTGGACGGCTGGAGGAGAAGGTGTGCAGCCAGGCATATGGGATGTCACAGGAAGTTGTACCTGGCCACCTTTATTTCTTTTCAAAGCAAAAAAAATCATAAAAATAAAATAAGGGCATCAGCTAGAGGAAGAGACGTGGCGGAAGGAGCTTGAGGAGGTGGTGAAGGTTTAGGGTGCCCTTGGAATGCATCAGGAGAGGAACTGACCAGAGCCACGTTACAGAGGGGTGGGAAATTTGGGGGGACTTGCGGCCTCAGTGTTTGGCTGCGAATGGGATCGGATTCGATAACCAGTAAGCTCTCCTCCATCTCTTTCACTTTGAACATGAGGGATACTGAGCCTTAGAGCAGTTGTCACACTTGTTTGCTCAGTGGACTCGCTGGGTAAGTTCCACACCCAGAGACCGTGACTGCATTGGTCTGGGCTGAGGTCTAGGCATTGACAGTTTTTGGATTCCAAGGTGGTTCTGGTGTACAGCCAAGACTTAAAATCATTGCTTTAGTAAGATTACCTGAGGATATTATATACTGAAAATATAATAACTGACAAGGTAAGTTCTTCCATGCTTAATGTTCAGCCTAAGGAGGTGAAACGTTGCTGTCTATGCCAGGAGTCCCAATTCCTAGATCTTTCTGGTTTTGTTATTTCCCTTTGGACATGTGTTTGCATTAGAATCCAAGAGGTAGGACATACCATTGATATCTTAATAGCTAACTTGTATCCCTCTCTGGGGCAAACACATGCACTATCAAGTTGCATTCCTCAAATAATCCTATGAAGTAAAGATTCACATAATCCCCATTTTACAGATCAGAAAACTGAGCCACAGAAGGATTAAATAATTTTCCCATGGCCACCTAGCTAGTAGCCCCAGATGGTAAACCATCTGGGCACATTCAAAACTTCTAGGCCATTATCTTTCATTTAACCTAAGTAGGGCTGACCCCACCACTCACTAGAAACCTCTTTCAGCTATCTTGTCCCTGCCTTTTCAAAACGTCAGAGTCCCACCCCACCCCATATCTCTTCCCAATGTGTTCACTGTTTTTCTTACCTTGCTGATTCCGTGGAATCATGGCATTTGCATTACTATCTGCTGTACTCAAAACTGATGCTATTTTTCTATTGTTTTAGATGGATCCAAAATGTTCCTTAAACTTGGTCAGTTTATATGTAGCCACTCATAGAGGAAGGAACCTTCTACTTTCCTTCAAGGTCAGGAGGATGTTCACCACTTCTGCAATAGATCATTGCTTCTGGCCATGAAGTAAACACTTCATAGGGTCTGTCTCATAATACTCCCTGAAAAAACTGCTGTTCAGCTCCACCTTTACAGTCAGAGGAAAGTTAGCCTTCATATGTTTTCTTCAATTAATTTCTTTGGTTGCGTACATGAATTTGCGCATTTGAAAGGAAAAGGTGTATTAAAAGCCAACATTTGCATGTGAACACAGTGCACAGGAATTAAAAAAAAAATTAAAACAACCTAAGGAACAAGGAGCAATTTGGTTTTTACCACAGGCAGTACCTGAATTTCTTTTTTTCCCGGTTCGTTTCTGTTTTGCAGGCATTTCTTGTTCATTTCCTTCAGCATCATATACACTCTTCTTATAATTTTCTAGTGCTTCTTGCTGAGTTATAGATTTCACTGTGGCTTTTCTATTCTCCCCTCGGAAAAAGTCTGTCATTTCAAGTGCTTCCAAATCGTCAGCAAAGCCAGATATGCCAACCTGGCCCTTGGGCAACCTGCACAGAGACAATCCATCTCAAATTGGAAAACTGAACCGCAGGAACCGGAAGGTTCAGTTCCCAGTTGACACTGGCAGGCTCAAGAAACTGTAGGTTTTGAGCATTTCCTGATGACTTCGGTATCCAATTAGCTATGTTCTCAGGTTTGGACAAATATCAAAACAATATGTTTAGCATTGTTAATTTTGCCTCTGAGACATGGTATGAGGGGCTGGCAGGGTGTAGTAGAATGGAGACTGTGTTATTTTTTGCTTTTATATACTGATGGGCCCTTTAAATTTTTTATATTGTCCCTATATTACTCTTAACATTAAAAAATAAGAAAACCCAAACCATTTCGGAGTTGTCAAACACAGGAGCATCCTTGCCCCTGTGGTTTGGGTCAGGTCAAGGACTGGCATTGCCTGTGACCTTTCTTTAGGGACAGAGTCTCCTGCAAGGGACAGAGATGTGACACAACCTCAGCTCTGCCTTCAGCCTACCTCCTGGGAGACCTAAATGACTGCAGCAAAGTGTCCCCTCGGTTCGGGCCCCCGCATTTTCTAATGAGCTCTGGAGATGGGTACTGGTTTGCTCCACCTACAAAGAAAATAAAAAATTAAGTCAAGTCAAATCAAGCATAAAATAACATAAAACTTAAAAATAACATAAGCATTGGGGCGCCTGGGTGGCTCGTTCGACTTCGGCTCAGGTCATGATCTCATAGCGCGTGAGTTTGAGCCCCGCATCTGGCTCTGTGCTGACAGCTCGGAGCCTGCAGCCGGCTTCGGATTCTGTGTCTCCCTCTCTCTCTGTCCCTAACCCACTCGCATTCTGTCTCAGTCTCTCTCAAAAATAAATAAACATTTAAAAAAGTTTTTTTAAAAATAACATAAGCATATAGTAAAATAAAGCATAAAAACAAAATGTTGTCCATTAAGACATAAAATTTTAAAGACAAAATAAAATCAAATATGCAATAAAACAAAATTAAAAGCATCCAAAATAAAAATAAAATCAAACAAAACAAAATCCCAAAAGTCCCTGACACAAAATGAAAAAACCATATATATAAAATAAATTCAAATAAAGCATAAAATAAGTACTAAAATACAAGCAAAGAAAAACAAAAAAAAAACATAAAATTCATTCTATCCCATAAATAATATAAAATAAAATCGAACATAAAAGAATATACCAAAACATAAAATTAAACCTAACAAAATAAAACATACAAAAACAAAATGAAATTGGAAAAGACTAGAAAAGTGATTCCCTCCACCTGCTTCTCCCTCAGAGTCACTAAGCCACCAGCCGTCTATTATAATTCTCTCCTGTACCTCCTACGAAGATAAGGAATCTGAAATTCAGAGTGTTTCGATGACTTTCTAGGGTCACACAGCTCACTTGTGGTAAAGCTGGGACTAGCACCAATTCACTGATCTTTGTACTTCTAGAATCCAAGAGGCACAAATGCTGTTAGTACTTCTAAGATGTCCATTAGCTTCCCTTTATTCCTTCAGTGATGAAGGGGCAGCATCCCTCAAGGCCCCAATGGGATGTCATACCCCCTTATCAATGCAGAAGCGAATGTCGCCCTGTAAGGAGAGCAAGAAGGCCTGATGTGTCACAAGGAGGCACCCTGCACATGAGGTGTCTTAGACTGCACGTTGGTAGACAAAGCCCAACAGAAGCTCCTGGAAAGGTGATCGTGATAATACCCTCACCCAACCCTAACGCTCTGCATTATCGTGCTAGGGACACAGGAACCGGCTGTCTATGAATTTGGTTCAACTAGTTCTGACTGGAGGTAGGGATACTAGGACAGGAGGCGGGGAAGAATCTGGGCCAGGACCCACTGGCACAGTGCCCCTTCATCTTCCCTGCTGGCTTCATCCACCCAGCCTGAGGTGGGAGACCCGGGACATCCGTCCTGTGTCCCCAGCTCCTGGAAAGTCTCTGGAGACCTCTGAAAATAAATGTCCTTCGCTCTTCTTATCCAAGGTGTGGTCCATGGACCGGCAGCACTAGCATCGCTGTGAGCTTATTAAAAATGCAGAAGGTCAGGCCTCAACCGAGACCGACTGAGTCAGAATCTACATTTTAACATGATCCCTGGGAGACAGATGTGCACGTTAAAATTCAAGAAGCACTGTTATATGCCACTGGATTCCAGACTCTGTATTCCTGGATACAGAATAACAATAACTATGCCTTAAGTTTGTACAACACTGGGCTTTCAAAGCCCCTCCGCACCCACATTCGAATGTAGGCTTCACAAATAAGGAAGAGACTGTGATCCTCATTTGGGTAAATGAGAAAATCAAAAGGTTAAGCAGAAACCTGAGGCCTCTCAGCCACCAAGTGAGCCACCAAGCCAGCACCAGGCTTGGCACGGTGTCAGGGCAATGATAGCTCAGGCACGCCTCAGCAAGGTGAAGGGTGCAATGGGTGCCTGCTCTCCCAGATGCCAGGTTCTGGTAAGTTCCCCTCCCCACCCCACCCGGAGCGTCCCCAGTGCTTACTTTTTAGGAGGTTCAGGAAGGCCCGGGTGAACCCCTGGGCATAGGCTACTTCTGGGCCTGAGACGCCCTCCAGGCGCAGCAGGTGCTGCTCAGAGGGGAGGCTGGCCACGTCAGTCAGCTCCGCCAGCTCGTGGGCCCCTACGCCGGGGCCCAAGGCCAGCACAAACACAGTGATGCCCTTGCACTTGGCCTCCAGGGACAGAGTCCTTAGCTTCTCCCGGTCCCAGGCGCTGGTCTCGCTGGCCACGATGGGGAAGAGGACCCGAACCCGCCTGGGCAGAGGGGCTGCCAGGAGCACCTTCTCCACAGTCCATTCCAGGGCGTGGCCCAGGGCGGGAGCTCCCCGTAGAGGGCCACCGGCGGCCTCTCGGAGGTACCTCTGCATCTGCAGCCGGTGGCCGTAGGAGGTGAGGTGGAAGCCCTCCAGCACAGGGGGTTGCCCCGCACCTGGCCAGAAGCCTGGAGTTGTGTGCATCACCAGGGCCACGCGCGACCCATGGGGGGATGTGCTCGGCTGTGCGGCCACCTCCAGATCGCCGAGCATGGCGTCCACTAGACTCAGGGCGGCACGGTACACGTCAGCCCCAACGCCATAGGAGCTGTCCACCACGAATGCCACGTCCATGTCTACTGCCAGGGGTCCCGGCACGCTCGCCGTGCACTCTGGGGCTGGTCTGCACTTGTCTGGGGAGGAAGCGCCAAGAGAGGCTGGGGTTACCAGGCATCCCTTTCTTTTCCATGCAAACACATTTCCAGCCTCTCAGTAAGAATAGTTGCTGCTGAGATCTACCAGCATTGTGTTAACAAGGCAAGATGATGGGCCCTGTAAGTAAACGTGCCCATTTTTCAGAAGAAAGGATTCAGAAGATCTGATCCCACACTTAGAAGTTTTTTAACCACTAGGCCACAGCATTCTAATCTCTAGGTTCACAGACACCTGCCTGGTTCAGTCCTGGCTCTCTTGGATGAATTATCCAGCCATTTTCCTGCCTGTTTTCCTTATTTGTCAGATGGAGATAACGATAATAATAACAGTACCTACCTTATGAGGTTGTTTGTGAAGTTTAAATTAAAAAAAAAAATGAGTTAATAGATGTAAGTGCTCAGAACAATGCCTGGTGTATGTAAGAGTTCAAGCTCAATAAATACCAGCTAGGTTTAAGCTTCTACAGGAGAAGGAACTGAGGCTCCCAGAGGCCATGTGTCAAACGATTTGATGGGTGTTAAAGCAGCCCATCAGCTGTAACATATTCTACAAATGGCGGTTACTGTATTTGACTCGACCGAGTTCTCAGAGCCAAATGTCCCATGGCAGTGTTTGGTCTAAGTGTGGATCAGGTAGAGGGAAAAATTAAATCTCCTTTCAATTTCACCTCACTCTGGCCCCAGATACTATGGGTGTGGATGAGAGCCCTTCACACTTGGGCATGCATGGGCTTTAGTACAAATTTCTCTCTGGCACAGATTAACATGGGGTGCAGCTACAGTGATGAAACCTGGAGACCCAGAGACACTGGATGGCTTGCCAATATCCCACCAGTGGTCAATGGAAGTTCCAGGCTTAAAGCCCAGGACTCTTTTAATTTAATTTAATTTAATTTAATTTAATTTAATTTAATTAAGTATTTTTTAGAGAGGGAGGAGGGGCAGAGGACGAGGGGGAGAGAAAACCCTAAGCGGGGCTCCATCTCACGACCATGAGATCATGACCTGAGCCAAAATCAAGAGTCAGAAGCTTAACCAACTCAGTCACCCATGTTCTCCTAGAACCCCGGACCCTTGTGTCTAGCTTCAGAGGTCTGCCTTATACACTAAGGGGTCACTAAGTAAGGAACACAAGCCCAGCCATCTACAGGAGCCTGGCAGCACAGGTAAGAGCAGATCAGGGATAAGACAGTAGGGATGAAAGGGACTATGGGGCACTCACAGATGCCTGCCCCATCAACAGAGGTCAGGCACAACTCGGTTTGGGCTGACTGTGGCCACAAGGGAATGCGGTGTGTGTGTGATTCTCAAGATAATTCCTAAGAAGAAGTGATTCCCAGATTCTAAGACTCTGCACATATCAAGCAAATACACATCTGCAGAGCAGACCTGGCCTGCGGCCACCAGTTAATTCATCCCATTCTAAAAACATCAGTCCTATCAGAAATACTATCTGGGCTTACCATAACACAGAGTGCAGCGGGCCATGTGCTCCACATCCTGTGGACTCTCGGTCTCCCACACGAACACGTGAAATCTGTTGGATCCATCCACCTAATCCAAACACATACACAAGGTTATCATTAGCTGAGTTCGATTTCCAGCCATGCTGTTCATGCTTTTCCCAATTCCGATGAGAAAGACATTAATATGATATTTTTAGAGAACATGTATAATTATATGCATAATTAGAATTTGGTATTATCTATTACAGTCATTTATTGCCATTTAATTCTCCAGTTCTAAACTGGATATGAGACTATCATTGCTGCGGGTACGTGCAGGTCTTTTGACTCCCAATGTGTGTAAAACTCAGTCAATGTCATGTCGTGTTGGAATGAAGATCAGGGAGTTGAAGGTTCGGTCATTTATAAATTCCATACATCTGGAGCTGCCCACAGTATGCAAGATGCAGTGTGGTGGGAGTTACAAACACGAACAGGCAGACCCTTCATGGTGGTGGTGGCCATATAGGTAACACAGCATTAAAATACAAAGAGGTAGATACCATAAGGGAGGACTTTCTAGCATATTCCTGGTGTTTAGGGCTGGTACATGCCCAAGCCAGAAGCCAAGAGTGAGGAGCCCTCAGGGAAGGCTTTGGGGGAAGGCAAATATGTTTATCTCTTTCCTTCAACCTTTCCAATTATAACTAATTTAATAACTGATATCAAAGCTTAAAAGCAAACTATTAATAAATCAAAGTAGTGATAATGATAATAATAATAATAATAATAATAAATCATCCAGCAAAGTCCATGTGACAACTGGTTATCAACAAACCATTCCCTCTTCTTCTTAAGGCCACAACTAGACTACATTTCCCATGCTACCTTGTAGCTATTTAAAAAAAAATTTTTTAATTAAAAATTTTTTTTGAATTTAAATTGAAGTTAGTTAACATATAGTATAATAATGATTTCAGGAATAGAATTTAGTGATTCATCACTTACATAAAACACCCAGTGCTCATCCCAACAAGCACCCTCCTTACTGCCCATCACCCGTTTAGCCCATTCCCTACCTACCTCTCCTCCAGCAACCCTGTTTATTCTCTGTATTGAAGAGTTTCTTATGGTTTGTCTCCCTCTCTGTTTATCTCTTATTTTTGCTTCCCTTCCCCTGTGATCATCTGTTTTGTTTCTTAAATTCTATATGAGTGAAATCATATCATATTTGTCTTTCTCTGACTTATTTTGCTTAGTTAGCATAATACTCTCTAGTTCTATGCACATTGTTGCAAATGGCAAGATTTCATTCTTTTTGATCACAGAATAATATTCCATTGTGTGTGTGTGTGTGTGTGTGTATACACACACCGCATCTTCTTTACCCATTCATCAGTCAATGGACATTTGGGCTCTTACCTATGATTCAGATGTTATTCCTTTTTAACGAGTCACTGAGTTCTCTAAATCTTGTGTCGTGATTTTTTTCCCTTTCTTTCCCTCTTTTTTTCCTGCTTCATCATTCTCCATAATCTTATCTTCCATATGCTGATTTGCACTCTGCTTTGTCCATCCCTGCCATCAGGGCATCTATTCAAGGTTGCATCTCAGTTATAGCCTTTTTAATTTCGGCCTGACTAGAATTTATTTCTTGTATCTTTGCAGAAAGGGATTCTCTGGTGTCTTCTATGCTGTTTTCAACCCCAGCTAGTATTCTTATAATCCTGGCTTTAAATTCTAGTTCAGAAATTCTACTTATATCTGTGTTGATTAAATCTCTGGCCATCATTTCTTCCTGTTCTTTCTTTTGGGGTGACTGCCTTCATCTTGTCATTTTGGAGGAAGAAAAAATTAACCAAAAAAATTAAATTAAAAAATCAGAAACAAAACAAAAATATCAATTAAGAAAGCTAGATCCTAGGTATGTTTCAGCCTGCTGGTTGAAAGAAGCTTGATAGAGACAAAAGGGAAAGGAAAGAGAAAGAAAAATAAAGGAAATTTTTAAAAATTAAAAAAATATATATGTAGTAAAATAAAGGAAATAAAATAGAATAAATTTTTTTAAATTGAAAATAAAATAAATCAAACAAAAAATAATTTGTTCTTTCTGTATCCAAGAAAGAGAAAGAAAACAATTTAAGCAAAAACAGAAGGAAAGAAACTGAATAAACAAACCAGTAAACAGAATGAAATTCAAATGTAGTTACATCCAGTTTCCCCTAGAACTGAAACTGTAAACCACTCTATAGTCCATACACTAAGCAGGTGGAGGGATTTGTGCTGGTCTTCTGGGGGATGTGCCTGGGGGGCTCAGTTGGGTGGGGTTTGGTGTAATGGCTCCATTCTCCACTAGGAGGCACTGCTTAGCTTACTGAGGTGGGTTCGTGTGCATGCACACATGGGCGTACAGTAGATGTGAAAATGGCTTCACCCAGCTCCCTAGCCTCTGGTGCTGGAACTTCACACTCCCATGGACCCGCTGTCAAGCATCCCTCCCCTATCTCAGATGGGGTTATGTTTCAAAACCCCACACTTCAGAAACCCCTGAAGTTTGGACCCACACCAACTCTCTGGGGGAGGGTCTCAATGGCCGAGTGCCACCTTGCCCCAGAAAGTGTTCATGCAATTGCATAGTGGCAGAGATTCAGAGATTATGGCAAATCATAACACACAGGCAGTGCCAGGTTTCATTGTACTCTGTCATCTTTGTCCCAATACCAGCAAACGTGGCTGCTCTCTGGGGTCCATTAGGACCTTTGCCTGTGAGGAGGCTGTATGGTCTCCACCAGATGCACTCCAAGCAGGAGAACCACTTCTCCTCTTGTGGCACACGGGCCCCTCAGACCCCACTGCCTGCTCCTGGGGATTTGCCCTGCTTCCTCAACCAAACACTACCAGGCACTGAGCTTCAAACCTTCAGGCTCTGCTCTCCACTGTTTATATACTGGTGCTATTGAAACTCTCTCTTTCTCTCCATCAATGGTTTTGGGGAACAGATTTCTTGTTTAGTCACCTGCAAGTGTTTTCATTCTTTTTCTCTCTCCAGTTACTTTTGAGGGGAGTGTTTTTCTTGCACGATCCCAACGTGCCACACTCTCCCCCTTTCTCTTTCTCTCTCTGTCCTCTCTGTCTACAAAAACAGCTCCCTACTCTCTGTGGCTTTTCTCTCCCAATTCACCTCTCCACACCATGTACCTGCCAAGTTCTATGGCTCAAGTTATGCAGATTGTTGTGTTAATCCTCAGATCAATTTCATAGGTGTTCAAAATGGTTTGGTGATGATCTAACTGCATTTCAGGGATGAGAAAATCTCAGGGTCTTCATGCTGCTCTGCCATCTTAACTCCTCCCCACCTTTCCTCGTAATTAATTGGACCATGACTAGGGTCTAGCCAATGTCTAGCAAGCAGATGGATGCCATTTCTAGTGCATGCATATCTGCCAGTCAAATGTAGATGGTCCAGAAAAAGGTTCTGAGGACCTTGGGTATGGTGAGGACATTCATAGGAGCCCAGGTGCTGAAATGGGTCCATAGCACAAAACACTCCTGTCCTCCAATGCACATCAAAGGAATTGCATTATGCCAAAGGATGGCATAAATATTACTTTATTATGATAAGCCACTGAGACTTGGGCATGAATGGTTCCACAGTTAATCTTCTCTGACAGATGCAGATTATTTCCAGGACTTCCAACTCGTGATAAAATTAGGAATACTTTCAGATTATTTCTCTCCAGATGTGAGGTGATTGTTAGGTTAGTCATATCCATCCCATTGTCTGCTCTCTGCCAAACCATGAAGGACAGTGGCCCACTGAGGAGAATCTCCTCCTCCTTCATCCCTGTGGCCAGGACCAAGCAGGCTCTGGACCCTCCTCTGGAATCAAGGACCTAAGGTCTAGGGCTAACATCATGTTACTTTGGAAAATAATTTTCTGTAACATGTACTCCTTATAGAACTCTTCACTCTGTTTGTTTGGGACTGCAACGTATCCCAAACTTTATCTCTCAGAGTGAGCTTACTTGAAAGAAAATCCCATGTGGAGAAAGAAATATAAAGAGTTGGACTTTTGTTCGTGCTAATGTAACACAAAAAAAAACCTATGGAAACTTTACTAAGACTCTTGAGAAGAAAGGCAAAATGCATCTTCTCTTCTTCCTCACATGGTTATACCTTTTGCTGAATTAGAAATTCACATTAACCAAGATCAATTAAACAGCTACTACATAAAAGCCTTAACAAGCCATGTGGCGATACAAAACTGACATAATCACACCTTCAAAGAGCTTAAAACCTAACAAGAAGGAGAGAAAAACAATTTTCAAGAAAGAAGGAGATCTATTGATATGTTTTAGGAATGTTCATTTCAAGAGCAAGGGATAGAGGGAGTCTGATGCAGATAGCGACATCTAGCACTTTAGGGAGAATGAGTAGGATACTTACTTAGCAAAGAAGCAGGCGAAAGTATTACGGTGTGGAGGAACACCATGTATGAAGGCCCAGAGTAGACAGTGGTTGCCTATAGAATTCTCCCCAGTGTTCCCACTCCCCAGAGATTAGAGAACACCCACCTCCAATGTGCAGCTACACAGCACATGTGAAACCCTGGAACCCCCTCCCCTGACAGATGGAAGAAGCTGACATGAAGGAAAAGTGCAGAGTTGCCAAAAGTCAACATTCTGATTTACTCCAAATGGTCATCAGATCTGAATACTGACCAAACCAGATAAATCATCAGGAATTAAAGAGAAGAGTGTAGGCACAGATATGACACATTGATGGCTTTACTGGAATCCACAAGAGACAATGTGAAATGCTTCTGAAAGCAGGACCCATAGCAATGTTCCAGAAGCTGTGAGAGGTTCAAAATCATCCCAGGAGTATCAATTTTATGCAAAGAGTTGTGGGGAAATGCTAAGTTAGTGTATATTATTTTTAAACCACAGGAAACCTAGGTGAAGTGTATTACAAAATGCAGGATTTGTGTGGAATTTTAAGATACTATGAAAAACTTCAAAGAAATTCAAACATCTCCCCAAGTTTGACCCATGGGAAGGGTCCTCTGCCATAGTTGGCTGTGTGACCTTGGACAAGCCTCTGGCCTCTAATTCCTCAGCAACAGAGTTTAGGATCTGAATGGATGCCATGGGATTTCTTTCTGTTTCAATACAGCCTGGTCTTCAGTTACAGTCTTCTGTATTTGCCTCATGTTCAGGACACTGTGTTACCTTTTCAACTCTGAGCAACTCAGAAGATATAACTATTCCATCTCTTGTACGCTTCTTGGAAAATTACCAAATTCAACTGAATTGGAATAGTTACAAACTTACATCTTTTTAAAAACTTTTCTTAGGGAGAATAATTTTATGGTCACGCTTAAAATTTTTACTGTTCTTAAAATAAAATTGTGGGAACAAGTACACAAAATCCAATGCAAGTCCACAGGGAAATATGATTCAGTATAGATCCATCTGTATGTAGTTGTTATCAATGAAAAATTAATTACTTTGAATTTGGACTTGCCAGCATGGTCCTTGTCATTGATTAGATGAATGAGACAATTCCTGGGAAAGCTTAAGCAGAGAAACAGTATAGGAGGGAATCCAGTAGAAAGAGAGGAGAAAATTGGCTCTATGATCCTTACTACAAACTCCCATCAGCACCAGAGTAGGAAATTTCAAATATAGAATACCTTAAACACCAAGTGATCTGCTTGGTGGGCGAAGCTTTACAGTGGTTTAAATTGACATGTTTGGTGATTCTCTCAACCAGCCTGCTGAATGCCTGGCTGTGGTCTGTTGGGATTAGTTGTGTACAAAAGACAGGAGTGTATGGAGGAGAGAAGACATGGCACATGGGTTTGTATTAATGTCCTCTTTTGTTTCACAGACAGATATTTTTGTTAAAGGATCCAGACAACCTTCAAACCCTAGCTCCAATGTTAAAGAAGTATCCATGAGCCCTGAGCTGGAGAGATCCACAGGGTTTGATTCAATGTTTCAGCTGCTGTACTAAGCTGCCAGGGTCATGGGACAATGTTTGTTTCTAGAACTAAATTGGGGGAGGCTCTTGGCTTGGACAGATGGGAGTAGAAGAGAAGGAACCAAGGGCTGGGAAGGAGGATTTGCTTTGGATGGATGGGGAGCTAACTTGACCCTAAGGAGGGAGAGCTGGAAACCATCTGGCTTCCAGTTGAGGCAAGGACTTGGGGAACAAGAAGGGGAAACTAGACAAATTAGGGAAGGAGACAGAAATAGAAAAAGAGAATCATCATGTAACCTGTGACAGACTCCAGGAGGTTGAGTCCAGCCCCAACTCCTCGCAGTCGGCATGGTCCCATCCCACCCCAAGACTGCTATGAAACAGCTGCCTTCTTCTGGACTCCCTAGGGGTTGGCATTAGATAGAATGGGGTGTCAGGTGGCAGAGTGGGACTTGGGAACCTGACAGATTGGAGTGCAAATTCCAGGATTATGCAGTTTAGAACATGTTGCTTTCCATCTTTTTTTAAAAGTTTATTTTTGAGAGACAGAGATAGAGCATGAGTGGGGGAGGGGCAGAGATAGAGGGAGACAAGCATCCGAAGCAGGCTCCAGACTCTGATCTGTCAGCACAGAGCCTGACGTGGGGCTCGAACTCACAAACCATGAGATCATGACCTGAGCCAAAGTCGGACACTTAACCAACTGAGCCACCCAGGCGCCCCAGGAACAAGTCACTTTACCATTGACCTTCCCTTACCTCATCTGGGAAATGTAGATTATCATTATTAACTTGTGTGATAGTTATGAAGATTAGGCCAACACTCCTCAAATTTAAATGCCCATGCAAACCATCTGCGGATCTTGTTAAAAATGCAGAACCTGATTAATTAGATCGGGTAGAGTCTGAGATTTGGCATTTCTCATGGACCTGGGTAATGCTCATGCTGCCAGTCCCGGGGCCACATTCTGAGAAGTGAGGGGTGAAGGTGACAAGGCATGAAAACCATATAGCACGTGGTTGGAACGTCATAGGTGCTTACTTAATGGAAGCTGTCTAATTTAATAAATAGTTACTGGGCATAGAGGCACTCTTAAGGTCCTTGAAGCGATGGTAATAATAACAGCTATACACTGAGTATATAAATAGAAAGTGTCAGTTTTTGTGCCTGTAGACACTATCTCCTAGAACTCTTAGAACAAATCTGTGAGTTTATTCCCATTTTACAGGTGAATAAGTGAGGCTCCAGTGCCAAGAAAACATGTCTAGATAACATAAGGAACAAAAACATAGTGTGAAGCCTAATTGCCTAATTTCTTCCCTTGGTTGCTGATCCTGGCTGTATGGGAGTAACAATCTAATGGAAAATAACAACCCACATGGCCTCGGCAGCAGGTCATCCATGACCTCTGCAAGAGCCTCTTTGAACAACCCAACACTTTCTTCAAAAAAGAATGTCCTCCTCTGGCACAAAAACAGATACTCAGATCAATGAAACAGAATACAAAACCCAGAAATGGACCCAAAAACATATGGGCAACTAATCTTTGACAAAGGAGGAAAGACTATCCAATGGAATAAAGACAGTCTCTTCAGCAAGTGGTGCTGGGAAAACTGGACAGCGACATGCAGAAGAATGAACCTGGATCACTTTCTTACACCATACACAAAAATAAACTCAAAATGTATGAAAGACCTAAATGAAGACAGGAAGCCATCAAAATCCTAGAGGAGAAAGCAGGCAAAAATCTCTTTGATCTTGGCCGCAGCAACTTCTTACTCAACACGTCTCCGCAGGCAAGGGAAACAAAAGCAAAAATGAACTACTGGGACCTCATCAAAATAAAAAGCTTCTGCACAGTGAAGGAAACAATCAGCAAAACTAAAAGGCAACCGACAGAATGGGAGAAGATATTTGCAAATGACATATCAGATAAATGGTTAGTATCCAAAATCTATAAAGCACTCCAAGGAAGACATCCAGATGGCCAAATGACACATGAAAAAATGCTCCACATCACTCATCATCAGGGAAATACAAATCAAAACCACAATGAGATATCACCTCACACCTGTCAGAATGGCTAACATTAACAACTCAAGCAACAACAGATGTCGGTGAGGATACAGAGAAAGAGGACCTCTTCTGCATTGTTGATGGTAATGCAAGCTGGTGCAGCCACTCTGGAAAACAGTATGGAGGTTCCTCAAAAAACTAAAACTAGAACTACCCCACGACCCAGCAATTGCACTACTAGGCATTTATCCAAGGGATATAGGTGTGCTGTTTCAAAGGGACACGTGCACCCCCATGGTTATAGCAGCACTATCAACAATAGCCGAAGTATGGAAAGAGCCCAAATGTCCATCGATGGATGAATGGATAAAGAAGATGTGGTATATATATATACAATGGAGTATTACTCGGCAATCAAAAAGAATGAAATCTTGCCATTTGAAACTACGTGGATGGAACTGGAGGGTATTATGCTAAGGGAAATGAGTCAGTCAGAGAAAGACAAAAATCATATGACTTCACTCATATGAGGACTTTATGAGAGAAAACAGATGAACATAAGGGAAGGGAAACAAAAATAATATAAAAACAGGGAGGGGGACAAAACAGAAGAGACTCCTAAATATGGAGAACAAACTGAGGGTTGCTGGAAGGGTTGTGGGAGGAGGGATGGGCTAAATGGGTAAGGGGCATTAAGGAATCTACTCCTGAAATCATTGTTTCACTATATGCTAATTTGGATGTAAATTTTAAAAAATTAAAAATAAAATAAAATAAAATAAAAGAATGTCCTCCTCTAACTTTTCTGAGTCCTGAAATTAAACAAAAATTTAAAGTGACCCCCCCCAAATTTTTTGGCTCTCCTCTTAATGTTTTCATCTTCTAAAGCTGATTTCTTTTGTCTCCATGATAGCCAGCATTCCATTCTTTGGATTTGGATTTTTTTTTTAAAGCAATACATAGAAATAAAAATAGAACCAGTTCATAGATTTATCTCATAGTGTTGTTGTAAAGATAAAATGAATTAATACATGGAAGAACTTAGAACTTCTAAACTCTCTTCCTATTTTTCACTTTTGAACTCAAAATCTTATTGCTGTTGGGAATTCTACACCTTGAGCAAGTTATTTAACTTCTCGGTGTGTCAGTCTCATCATCTGAAAAATAGGCTATGATAATAGTTATCTCACTGAGTTGTTTAAGGATTAAAAGACATAAGTGACTTAGCACAGTGCTTGAGTCAATAAACGTGAGCTATTATCCTAGGTAATGTTTCAAAGGAACATGTACTAGACTTTTCATAAAGAAACATGAAATTTGAAACCTGGCACTGAAATTGCATTTTCCCTGCAATCCTCTGCTTTTTAACTTTAAAAATAGGGCATATATTCTGAGACATGGGCAACTGGACAGCTCTTAACAAATGGGATTAGGGAAAAAGAAAGGTATGGGGACCTGAGCTTGTCTTGTCCCTGAAACACAGCTAGATCAGCATCAAACCATTTTGAACACCTAGAAAATTGGTCTGAGGATTAACACACCAATCTGCATAATTTGAGCAATAGATCTTGGCAGGTATGCAGTGTGTAGAGGTGAATTGGGGGAGAGAAAAGCCATGGTGCCGTGGAAGGTAGGGAGCAATTTTCATGGAGAGAGGACAGAGAAAGAAAGAGAAAGGGGTATAGAGTGCAGTGCATTGGATCCTACAAGAAAAGCACTCCCCCTGAAAGTAGCTGGAGAGAAAGTGAGAGAGAAAGAGTGAAAATACAGAGGACTGGACAAGAAAACTGTTCCCCAAAGCCACTGATGGGGAAAAAGGAGAGGGTTTCAATACTGCCAACTTTCTATAAACAGTGAAGGACAGAGTCTGAAGGTTTGCAGCTCAATGCCTGGTGGTGCTCCAGCAGAAATGCAGGGTGAATCCCTAAGAGCAGACAGTTTAGTCTGAGGGGCCCATATGCCCCACAGAGAAGCAGTTCCTTTGGCTAGAGTGTATTTGGTAGAGACAATATGACCACGCCATGGGTAAAAGTCCTGGCAGACCCCAGAGAGCTGCCACATTTACTCATATTGGAACAAAGACACCAGAGTGCAGCAAACACTGGTGCCAGCTATATGTTGTGATTTACCATAAACTCTGAGCCTCTGCCACTGAGTGATCACATGAGCATTTTCCAGGACAAGGTGGCACCTGGCCATTACTCAGCAAGACCCTCCCTGAGGACCAGCACAGGTCCAAGCCACAGGAGTCGCTAAAGCGTGGAGTTTTGAAACATAGCCCTGTGTGAGACAAAACTCTGGATGGAGGCACCACCTGGCAGGTAGACAGCTTGGACAAAGATAGGGTAAAGGCAGAGAGTTGAGGACAGCCTGAGACAAAGGAGGAGTGACTGATCATGCATCCGTGAGGGTGCAAAATTCCTGCACTGGAGATTAGAGAGTAGGGTGAAGCCATTTTCACCTCTAGCATGCTCTCACTGATCAACCCCAGTGAGCTAAGCAGTGCCATCAAGTGGTGAACAGACCCATTTACAACAAGCCCTGCCAACCTGTACAACCTAGTGGCATATCTCCACTAGGGCAAGTCAGCCTGAGAATTAGAGCAGCAGGACCCTCCCCAAGAAGACCAGCACAATCCCTTCCACTCTGCAAAGTTCTAGTTCTAAGGGAAACTTGATATAGCTTCAATTGGATTTCATTTTGTTTGCTTGTTTGTTCATTTTCCTTGCTTCTTTTTCTGCTTATGTTGTTTTTTCTCTTTATTTTGTTTCTTTTTCTTTCTTGGAAACAGCACATTTTTTATTCTATTTTATTATTTTAAAAAAATCTTTTTTTTTTTCATTTTTTAGCTTTTTTTTCCTTTTGTCTTTTCTATCAAGCTTCTCTCAAAAAGTAGACCAAAACACACCTTGAATCTAGCTTCCTTTATCTGATTGTGGGTTTTTTTTTTTTAATTTTTTAATTTTAATTTTACATTTAATTTTATTAATTTTTTTTCATCCTCCCAAAATGACAAGATGGAGAAATCCACCCCCCAAAAAAGAACAGGAAAAAATGACAGCCAGGGATTTAATCAATACAAAATAGGTAAGATGTCTGAACTGGAATTTAAAACCACAATTTATAAGAATACTAGCTTGGGTTCAAATAAGCATAGAAGACATCAGAGAATCCCTTTCTGTGGAGATAAAAGAAATAAATTCTAGTCAGGCTGAAATTAAAAGTGCTATAACCGAGATGCAATCTTGAATGGATGCTGTGACAGCATGGAAGGATGAAGCAGAGCAGTGAATCAGCAATATAGGAGAAAAATTATGGGGGCACCTGGGTGACTCAGTTGGTTAAGCATCCGGCTTTCAGCTCAGGTCATGATCTCAATGTTTGTGAGTTTGAGCCCCACATCAGGCTGTCTGCTGTCAGTATGGAGCCTGTTTAGGATTCTCTCTCCCTGTCTCTCTCTGCTCCACTCCCACTTGTGCTCACTCTTTCGCAAAAATACATAAACATCAAAAAAAAAAAAAAAGATAAAATTATGGAGAATAATGAAGCAGGAAAAAAAGAGGGAAAGAAAGGGGAAAAAAAAAAGACTTAGAGAACTCAGTGACCCATTGAAAAGGAATAACATCTGAATCATAGGAGTCCCAGAAGATTAAGAGAGAGAAAAGGGGGCAGAAGGTTTATGTGAGCAAATTATAGCAGGAAACTTCTCTAATCTGGGGATGGACACAGACATCAAAATCCAAGAAGCACAGAGAACTCCCATAAATTCAACAAAAACTGACCATCACCAAGGCATATCATAGATTACAAAACACATAAACAATGAAAAAAGCTTGAAAGCAGCAAAGGAAAGAAGTCCTTAACCTACAAGGGAATACAGATCAGGTTGGCAGCAGATCTATCCACAGGAACTTGACAGGCCAGAAAGGAGTGGCAGGATATATTCAACATGCTGAATGGGAAAAATATGCAGCCAATAATTCTTTATCCAGCAAGGCTGTCATTCAAAATAGGAGAGATAAAGAGTTTCCCAGGCAAACAAACACTGAAGGCGTTCGTGACCACTAAACCAGTCCTGCAAGAAATTTTAAGGAGGACTCATTGAGTGGAGAAAAAACAAAACAAAACAAAACAAGACCAAAAGCAACAAGGACTGGAAAGGACCAGAGAACATCATCAGAAATACCAACTCTACAGGCAACACAATGGCAATGAATTCATATCTTTCAATAATCACACTGAATGTAAATGAACTAAATACTCCAATCAAAAGACATAGGGTATCAGTATGGATAAGAAAACAAGACCCACCTATATGCTGCCTACAAGAGACTCATTTTAGACCTAAAGATGTCTGCAGATTGAACGTGAGGGGATGGAGGATCATCTATGCTGCTCATGGACGTCAAAAGAAAGACAGAGTAGCCATAATCATATCAGACAAACTAGATTTTAAAACAAAGACTGTAACAAGATATGAAGAAAGGCCTCATATCATAATGGAGGAATCTATCCACCAAGGAGATCTAACAAGTATAAATATTTATGCCCCAACTTGAAACACCCAAATATATAAATCAGTTAATCACAAACATAAACTCATCAATAATAATAATACCATAATATTAGGGGACTTTAACACCCAATTTACAACAATGGACAGATCATCTAAGCAGCAAATCAACAAGGAAACAATGGCTTTGAATGACACACTGGACCAGATGGGACTTAACAGATACATTCAGAACATTTCATTCTAAAGCAGCAGAATACACATTCTTCTCGAGTGCAGGTGGAACATTCTCTGGAATAGATCACATACTGAGTCACAAATCAGCCTCAACAAGCACTAAAGATCGAGATCATACCATGCATATTTTCAGATCACAACACTATGGAACTTGAAATCAACAACAAGGAAAACATTGCAAAGCCCTCAAATACATGGAGGTTGAAGAACATACTACTAAAGAATGGATGGATTACCCAAGAAATTAAAGAGGAAATTACAAAGTACATGGAAACCAATGAAAATGAAAACAAGACAATCCCAAATCTTTGGGATGCAACAAAGGTGGTCATAAGAGGGAAGTATATAGCAATCCAAGCCTTCCTAAAAAGGAAGAAAGGTCTCAAATGCACAACCTAAACTTACACTTAAAAGAGCTGGAAAAAAAACAGTAAATAAAGCCCCAAACCAGCAGAAGATGGGAAATCAATAATACTGAAATCAAAAAAATAAAAAAAGAGTAGAACATATCAGTGAAACTAGCAGCTGGTTCCTTGAACGAATTAACAAAATTGATAAACCCCTAGCCAGATTGATCAAAAATAAAGAGGAAAGGACCCAAATAAATAACAAATGAAGGAGGAGAGATGACAAACAGCATTGCAGAAATACAAACAATAAAAAGAGAATATTATGGGCAATTATATGCCAATAATTGGGCACTCTGGAAGAAATGGATAAATTCCTAGAAACATATAAACTACCAAAACTGAAACAAGAAGAAATAGAAAATTTGAACAGACCTCTAACCAGTAAAGATATCGATTCAGTAAACAAAAATCTCCCAACAAGAGTCCAGGGCTGCATGGCTTCCCAGGGGAATTCTAGCAAAGATTTAAAGAAGAGCCAATACCTAATCTTTTGAAGCTGTTCCATAAAATAGAAATGGAAGGAAATTTTCCAAACAATTATATGAGGCCTGCATTACCTTGATTCCAAAACCAAAGACCCACTAAAATAAGAATTATAGACCAATATCCCAATTAACGTGGATGCAAAAATTCTCAACACATTACTAGCCAATCTAATGCAACAATATTTTAAGAGTTATTAACCACAATCAAGTGGGATTTATTCCTGGGATGCAGGGGGTGGCTCAATATCTGCAAATCTATCAATGTGATACACCACATTAATTTGAAAAAGAATAAGAACCACATGATCTTCTCAATAGATGCAGAAAAAAACATTTGACAAAATACAGCATCCTTTCTAGATAAAAACCCTCAGGAAAATAGAGACAGAAGGAACATACCTCAGGATCATAAAGGCCATATACAGACGACCCACAACTACTATCATCTTCAATGGAGGAAAAGCTGACAGCTTTCTCCCTAAAGTCAGGAACACGACAGGGATGTCCACTCTCACCACTGTTCAACATAGCACTGGAAGTCCTAGCCTCAGCAATCAGACAATGCAAAGAAATAAAAGGCATACAAGGAAGAAGTGAAACTTTCATTCTTCACAGATGACATGATACTTTGTGTGGGATACCCAAAAGACTCCATCAAAAAACTGCTAGAACTCCTACATGAATTCAGAAAGTTGGTGAATATAAAGTCAATGTACAGAAATCATTTGCCTTCTATACACCAATAATGAAGCAGCAGAAAGCAAAATCGAGGAATCAATCCCATTTATAATTGCACCAAAAACTATAAGGTAACTATAAATAAACCTAACCAAAAAGGTAAAAGATTTGTATTCTGAAAGCTATAGAAATTTTGTGACAGAAATTGAAGAAGACACAAAGAAATGAAAAATATTCCATGCTCAGGGATTGGAAGAACAAACATTGTTAAAATGTCTATACTACCCAAAGAAATCTACACATTCAATGCAATCCCTATCACAATAACATCACCATTCTGCACAGAGCTAGAACAATCAATCCTAAAATGTGTGTGGAACCAGAAAAGGCCTCAAATAACCAAAGTAATGTTGAAAAAGAAAACCAAAGCTAGAGGCATCACATTTCTGGACTCAAGCTGTATTACAAGGCTGTAATCATCAAGACAGTATGGTACTGGCACAAAAACAGATGCATAGATCAATGCAACAGAATAGAGAACCCAGAAATAGACCCACAAACATATGGTCAGCTAATGTTCAACAAAGCAGGAAAGAACATCCAATGGAAAAAAGACTGTCTCTTCAGCAAATGGTGTTAGGAAAACTGGACAGTGACATGCAGAAGAATGGACCTGGACCACTCTCTTACACCATACACAAACTAAACTCAAAATGGATGAAAGACCTAAATGTGAGACAGGAAACCATCAAAATCCTAGAGGGGAGAACAGGCAACAATCTCTTTGACATCGGCAGCAGCAACTTCTTACCAGACATGTCTCCAGAGGCAAGGAGAACATAGCAAAAATGAACTATTGGGACTTCATCAAGATAAAAAAGCTTCTACACCATGAAGGAAATAATCAACAAAACTAAAAGGCAACTGATGGAATGGGGGAAGATATTTGCAAATGACATATCAGATAAAACGTTAGTATCTATAAGGAATTTATCAAACTCAACACCCACAAAACAAATAATCTGGTAAAGAAATGGGCAGAAGTCATGAAGTAACACTTTTCCAAAGAAGACATCCATATGGCTAACAGAGACATGAAAAGATGCTCAACATCACTCATCATCAGGGAGATACAAATAAAAACCACAATGATATACCACCTCACCCCTATCAGAATAGCTAAAATCAACAACCCAAGAAATAACAGATGTTGGCAAGTATGCAGTGAAGGGGGAACACTTTTGCACTGCTGGTGGGAATGTAAACTGGTGCAGCCACTGTGGAAAACCATACGGAGGTCAAAAGATTAAAAACAGAACTACCCTATGACCCAGAAATTACACTTCTAGTTTATTTATCCAAAGGATACACAGATGCTGATTCGAAGGGGCCCATGCACCCCAGTGTTTATAGCAGCACTATCAACAGTATCCATGTTATGGAAAGAGCCCAAATGTCCATCAACAGACAAATGGATAAAGAAGAAGTGGTATATACATATATACAATTCCTTGGCGATCAAAAAGAATAAAATCTTGTCATTTGCAACAACGTGGATCAAACTAGAGGGTATTATGCTAAGCGAAATAAGTCAGTCAGAGAAAGACAAATATCATATGATCTCACCCATATGTGGAATTTAAGAAACAAAACAGATGAACATCAGAGAACGGAAGGAAAAATAAGATAAGATAGGGGCGCCTAGGTGGCTCAGTCAGTTGAGAGTCCAGCTCTTGATTTTGGCTCAGGTTGTGATCTCACAGTTTGTGAGATTGAGACCCGTGTCAGGCTCCACGTTGAGCCTGGATCCTGCTTGGGATTCTGTTTCCCTCTCTCTCTGCCCCTCCCCTGCTTGCGCGGTCTCTCTCTCAAAATTAAATCAACATTAAAATAAAAATAAATAATAAAAATAAAATATAAAATAACAATAAATATAAATATTATATAAATATTTATATATAATATATGAACTTATATTTGTTATAAAATCTATAAAATAAATATTTATGTATATAAATATTTAAAATATTTAAATTAAAATATAAAAATATTTTATATAAATATAAAATAACAACAAACATAGAATAAAATGAAAACAGAAAGTGAAGAAACCATAAGAGACTCTTAAACACAGAAAACAAACTGAGGGTTACTGGAGGGGAGGAGAGGGGCTAGATGGGTGATGGGCATTAGGGAGGACACTTGTTGGAATGAGCACTGTGTGGTATATGTAAGTGATGGATCACTACATTCTACTCCTGAAACCAATACTACATTATATGTTAACTTGAATTTACATAAATTTAAAAAATAAGACCAAGAAAAAAATGGGATCAGGCACAAATAGTCCAAGACTACAAAACTTTTGATGTTTGTTTATTTTTGTGAGAGACAGAGAGCACGAGCAAAGGGAGTGACGAGCAGAAAGAGAGGGAGACACAGAATCCAAAGCAGGCTCCAGGCTGTGAGCTGTCAGCACAGAGCCTGACATGGGGCTCAAACTCATGGACTGTGAGATCATGGCCTGAGCCGAAGTCAGACACTTTACCAACTGAGCCACCCAGGCGCCCCATGGCTTCTTTATATTCTAGGTGTCCTTTTAGATTGTGGCTTTTTTTTCTGTGCCTCAGGGCAGACAAGTCTGCTCAGGGTTCCCTCCACATAGCCTTCCCCACTGCAGTTCAACATCAAAGGTGAAGTTCCCTTCATTGCCATGTCAGCGTCTCTCTTGCCTTTCCCTCTGTAGTGTCTCTTTCGATGTGCAGAAGCTGTTCAGTCAGCCCTCAGTTCTTCAAGAGGAATTGCTCTATAAGTGGATTTGTGTGTTCATAGAGAAGTTGTGTTCAGAATCTTTCTGCACTGCCATCTTGGACTGGAAGCTGTTTTGTTTTCTTGATAGGTTACCTAGTAATTTATCTATTTTATGAATCTATTTCAGAGAATAACTTTTTAAACTTAATTTTTGTGTCTTTTTCTTAAAGCTTTTTTCTGCTTTTATATTAAATATCTTTTGTCATTTGAGATATTGTATATAAGTCCATTGTAGAAGACACAAATAGCTACATCTAAATGCAGGGGGGGCTAGGAATGTAGCCATTTGCCCATCATTTCCATTACAGTGGTAGAAATGGAAGTTGGATTTAAAAAACTTTTTAAATTTTTTTGTGTTTATTTTTGAGAGAGAGAGAGAGAACAAATGGGGGAGGGGCGGAGAGAAAGGGAGACACAGAATCCGAAGCAGGCTCCAGGCTCTGAGCTGTCAGCACAGAGCCTGACGCGGGGCTCAAACTCACGGACTGTGAGATCATGACCTGAGCTGAAGTCAGATGCTTAACCAACTGAGCCATGCAGGTGCCCCTACACACTTTTATTTAGAGCTAAGATGACCCAGTGGATGGCTTTAAAAAGTCTTTTCAATATGTCCTACAGCCTTGAGCATGTTTAAATGGAACAAGAAATTAGGGCATCTGTTAATATAATTGTTTCAAATTGAACAACCATCATTTTTCCAGAAGAAGCATGTAAGCATTGTTCTGTGAAATAAAATAACATAGAGGTGAAAGACAAAAACAAAACAAAACAAAACAAAACAAAAACAAAAACAAACAAACAAAAAAACCCACAGATAGTCAGAGATTCCTCTGACAGATAATTGTAAAGACAAATTATAGGATATTCCTACTCTCCTAATAGGATCCCCCTAAGCATAACACACAGAGTAGGGGGGGGAGGGTAAGGGCTACAATATGCCCAGTTATGAAGAAATGAGAATTTTCTGACAGGTCCTGAGAAGGGCATTTTTATTTTTACAATTTCTCCCCTTACTAGTGTCACCAGAAATGAGGTCATCCATTATATTTGAGCTGGCAAGTGCCATTTAACACCATGTAACATTTCTACATTGCTACGGGTAAGAAACAGAATTGGTTTCCAGCATCCTGGGGCAAGAATACGTCCAAGAAATAGAAAGGAGAGCAGACAGAAACGACAGAGCTGAGGTTCGAGTATATTGAAGCTGGCAAATTCTTTTCACATACCATTACATTCTTTTACCTGGAACCCAAAGCAACTAAGAGGGCAAGAACATCCTAACCAAAATCATCTCTACATCAGATCCCAACACTGTCTTCCCAGGATCCCCTGTCAGAGAAGAACAGTGATGGGCATTTGGGGGACATAACTGTACCCCAAGGATCACTCTCCAAATGTTAGGGAAATGCTTTTTGGAAAATAGATCATTATACCTGTAAGAGAGCTAGATCACATTCATTTGTGACCCTCTCTCCATTTTAGAGCTAAGCAAAATGAGACCCAGAGAGATGAAGAGACTTTTCCAAATGCACCTCATTATTGATAAAAGTGCTCTGATTTTACCTGTTATTTGTTTACACCCTGCCTCGCCAACCCATCCCTGTCCACACATCCTGGTGGGCAAGAGGGATGTAACAGCAAACAAGGAACTTAGCTTCTGCATTTTCACTTTGTTTCTCAAATCCCAAGGTATGCAGTCCAATAGCCTGTAAGCTGTCACAATTTTACCTAGTGATTCTTAGGAGCATATTCACAGCTACAATAATAATATCCCTCACCTACCATTTCTGCTTAAGAGAAAATTAAATGGGCTAGCACAGCCAAATTAATTAGCTAGTAGGTTGAACCATATGATAATTCCAATTTTGTTGGTCCAACACAGTTGAATATTGGCAATGTCACATGGTTCAGTATGACATTCATAAGCATCCTGGTGTCTCTTAATAGAGAATCACTCTTTATTTTGATAGATCATCCCTTATATTCCATGAAATGTGTTATGTGGGCTTCAGTTAGAAAAGCCAACTCTGGAGAATAGGTAAATAAATTGTGGTGTATATACACACTCAAAATAGTTCAGAACAGCAGTAACAAAGAACAGGTTACCTATATACACAACATAGATAAACAAAGAGAACAGATATTATGTTGAGTGGAAAAAGCCAGATACAAAAGATTACATGCTATAGGATTCAAATGACATGAAGGTTTGGAACTACCCCAACTCCTTGTTTGACTGTGATAGAAGACGTAAGAGCAGTGCCTTTGGGGAGTGTATGGTTTGGGAAAACTGATTGGATGCTGAGAGTGTTCAATATCTTGAACCACGTCTTGGTCACGAAGGTTTAAACATTTATAAAAATCCATTCAGCTGTGTATTTTAAATTAATGCACTTTACCCATTTTGCTATATGGGCATATATTTTAGAAAGAAAGAAAGAAAGAAAGAAAGAAAGAAAGAAAGAAAGAAAGAAAGAAAGAAAGAAAAAAGAAAAGAAGGAAGGGTGAGAGAGGGAGGGAGGGAGGAAGAGAGGAAGCAAGAAAGGAAGGAAGGAAGGAAGGAAGGGAGGAAGGGAAGGAGGGAGAAAACCACATTCTATAGACCCTCATGATGCAATTTAGCATAGTAGATAAGCATAGGCTCTGAAGACAGATACCAGTCTGCTACTAACTAGATATTAGCTATTTGACCTTTGATGGAACACTTAACCTCTTTAAGCCTCAGTTTTCTTATCTCTGAAATGGAGACATACAGGAATACCCACCTCATAGAGCTTTGGAGATATTAAATAAGTTAATATTGTGAGGCACATGGCACAGAATAAGTACTAAAAGATGGCCCGTTGGTACTAGTGGTAACACTAGGAGCAGAGTCCATACTGAGGACCACCCTTTCCCGCGCATACACATCAATTTCTAGGGAATCCCTTCCTCTGAAAAACTCTCACTCCTCATGTGGTCCTCAGTGGAGAAGTAAGAAGCAGGTACTAACGCTTGCCCCCGAGCAACTCCCCTACTTACCAACAGGGCATCTGGGAGGTTGTGCTCTCTTGTGAAGGTGATGACCGCAGGGGTGATATCCAGCGCACTGAGTTCCAAAATGGCAGTGTTGATGGTATCTGTATCATGGGCCCAGCCCGCCTGGAAGAACACAGCCACCTTCCTCATAAGAAGGCCAGAGCGCACACGTTTGAATACATGTCTTGCCACAAACCTCATGGCTTCCCCAAGGCTCCTGCTGCCAGTTGACCCTTGCAAGGGGATTCTCCTGACCGCCTGCAGGAGCGCAGGCTTCCCCTTGTAGTCTGAGAAGCGAGTCAGGTAGTCTGTTTTGGAGCTGTACGAAACAATAGCCACTCGGGCACCTGTTGGGCAGTTACTTTCACTTATATCCATCTTCATCAGTAGGGATAATAGAATGTTTCTCATTCTCTCAAAATCCGAGTGGGAGACGTCATTTGACATGTCCAAGGCAAAGACCGCTTCGCTAGGGAACACGGGGCATTTGGAAACACCTTGACACAAAGGATACACAGATTTAAGATTTTCTGTAATGCCTCTGAACAGGTGAAGTTTGAGATCCAAGTGAAAAAGAAGATCTATTACGTACCTGTTGAGCAAGCTGGAAGGGAAATTGTTTTGGAGAAAACACAAGACATTGTTAGTTTATATAGGCAGTGGTATGTTTTCCAGCTGAGTGCTTTAATATGAAAAAACCATCTCCTCTGAGAAATTCAAGCAGTGAACTTCTCTCTGGCCTATTTGCTCCCCAATATCCATTCTTCCTTTTTTCTATAGCAGTAGATCCCAGTCTCTGGGCATATGGCTGCCTGGCACAAAGATGGCATTTCCCAGAGGGGGAGCTATCTTACTAAGTTCTGAGTAATAGAATAAGAGAAATGGTAGAAACAATTTCAAAAAGATATTATTCCCTTTTCCCTTCCTTTTCCTACCAGCTAAAGCTTGATAGACATCTTGGACCTTGAGGGCACTTGGGAAACAGGGCCCCCTTACCCTAATGGCAAGGCAAGAAACTATAAAGACCCTGAGTCCCTGAATACTGTGGAGCTCTGTATCAACCCTGGACTGGCCACTTCCTGGCTTTGATCTGAGAAATACACTTGTGTCATTGCTATTGAGCACTGAGGTCGCTCTGTACTGAACTTAAACCTAATACACTGAGATATTCTGAAACTATATATATATACACACACGTACACATATACACACATATCTAAAACTAAGTATAATATACTATATATATATATATATATATATCATATACCATGTATTATGTATAAGTGTGTATGCACAAGTAATATGTTTTATGGAAAATATCAGAAAACCAAAAATTAAAATTACCTTTAATCTATAATGTATATGCATGTGTATGTATATTTAATTGTTAATTTAGTTTTATAAAACTCGGACCTTAGTACATGTCCTATGTTGAATCTTTTTTCACTTAATATATGATTAACATCTATTCTTCTCATCCATATGTTTAGAGCAGTATCACCTCGTCTACTATAGATGTCTCATGATACTCCCACCAACATCCCTTTGTGATGAGCGTGTTTATACATGTATCTGTGCATCTCTGTCCAATCATGGTCCTATAATATGTCTATAATTGTGGCTTTTGATATGCAGTGTCCAATTGCTCTTCAGAAAGGTTGTACCAACTGACACTCCTACCCGCAGTGTGTACTTTTATACATTTCCCAAATTTAGGTAGAGAATTTTTTCTCATCTCAAAAGTATTTCCAATTTGAGAAACAAAAAGAGTATCTCATTTTCACTCGTATTCTTTGACCTCTTGGGAGGTCAAACATTTTTACAGGTTTATTGTTTGTTTGTATTTTTTTCTTCTCCGAATCTTCCATTCATTCGTGTCTTTTCTCCCATTTTCAATCCAAGAGTTTTTTACATCAGGTTTAACAAATATGAACTTTCTGTGCCTGTAGGTGAAAATGATTCAGTAGGACCAACTGTATATACTTTGACCTGACAGAGTTAAAAAGATAGGTCCTTTGCTTGGGTCCATTGCTTATACTGCATATATTTTCCCCCATTTTTCTGTGTGCTTTTGACCTCACGGTGCTCTTCAATATAAAGGGGTTTTAATTTTTGACATGGTCAGCTCTGACGTTCTCCCTTTGGGGTCAAAATTATAGTATTATTCTTTATGATTTCTAGGAAAGAGGACCCCAGAATCTCCTGGACCAGAAACTGAAAGGGAATGGACAGAATTTAGAGTTTGAATAAGGAGGGCCGGGTGTATGTGGAGAAAACCCAAGCACCTAAATTAAGCACTCTGCCAAGTCAACATTCTCTCCCTATTGCTAGTGAATAGGGAAAAGTACATGTTACAGGATGCAAATATCCTGGCATACATTGAAGACACTAAGTAAATTCCAATCTGGGAATGTGACAAAACATTAAGATCCGATCATTTGCAATTCCATTTTTAAAACATAAATGTAAATTTAAAAAGACACATTTCTTATTGAAGGCTCACTGGTGATCCCTCTTGTTTAAATGGATGGGATAAAAATAACAAGGCTTCTCTGAATTTGTTTTGTTATAAGAAGCACCAAGATGCAGACACGTAGGTATGCAATTGCCAGTGCATTTCAGGAGGGGCCATGTTGCAAGAGAATTTTTCTCCACCGTTGAGATGGCATGCCTTTTAACCACTTCATTTCTGAGACCACATTCATGAAGATTACTTGCCCCAGGGGAGACTGAGCCAAATACATTAACTGATAAGAGCTTTTCATGTGAGACGAATCCACAGGTGACTTAAGTCCCTGATCCATGACCCATTCCAACTTCTCACCACTGGCCCCCATTTGAGCCTTTTCCCAAACAACTTACGGCAGTTTTCTTGTATTAAGTCAATGATTTCACAAGATTGCTAGAAAGATGGAAAAAGAGAGAAAAGTAAAAGGTATTTAATGTGAAGCATATTCCTTCTTAACCCCAGGACTTAGAAATGTTATATGTGTGTTATCAGTGCCTTTCTGAAGCTTTTTAAGCTATAATCGAAAACCAAAAAATTGTTACAGCACATGAAACTATCCAGAAGTTATACTTCTAGACACAGCAGATATTTAAAAACATTTAAAATATATTTTATATACAACACAGTGTTCGTATTATTAGAGATAGGTAAATAAGGGGAATTCTTTATTTTTTTATCTGCCTCACAAAGCAGTGGAATCAAATCTGATTTTGAAGAAGTTTCAATCCAGAAATCTTGGCATAAAAGGCAAAGAAATGCCTTCAATTCTTGGATCTCTATGTCAGCAATTCTTGGAACAGTTCATTAGAATAACTGCCAAGACACGGGCCCCTCACACCTCCCCTAGAATTCTGCTGTGTTCCTTTGATCTCTCCCCTCTGTTCTGTTCATCCCTTGACCCCATTACTTCTTGATTCTCATTTGTTCCCACTTCCTTCCCCCACAAAGTAGTATTTTTGTACTTGTGAGATAAAAAGCCATCATAGCTTCTGAGATTGTTTTCAGGTGTGTCACGAGACACGAAGACCTGTACTATACTATATGTTGGCTTATAAATACTTTATAAGCAACTTTTAAACTTTACAACAAGGCATATAGCACAGGGGTAGTAGCCTCAAAGTCTTTCCTTCCACCTGAAGTACTCAAAAACAACCAAATTCCTTCCACAATTTAAAATATTATCCGACTCTTTTCACTGATGTGATTCTAACATCTCTGAGTAAAGTTTATAGATCAACTTAAAGTACTAAAATAATTTACAAGAGGAGAAACTAAAGAATCTTCATAGATTTCTATTTGGTGAAAATGGAAAGCTTTGTATGCTAAAAAGGATAAGGCTTAGAATTAAAATGTTCACGTACCATCACATCTACCAAACCTTTGGCGCCCTTGATGCCCTGGAAAGAACAGATATGAGTTTAAAATGCAAGATTCTGAGGTACAAAATATTATTCTCCAGAGTTGGCAAGAGATTCTGAGAAAGCTACCACAGTATAGCCCACTTTCTGCCCTTTACTCCTGGCCCTGAAATTCTGACTCCTTAAGGAAGAAAGTTGGAGTGTCTAGGAGGTGTGGCCCAGACCTCAGAATCCAGGATATCCAGGATTATGGTACATAAGGACCTTTAGAAGATCAGGTCATCTTGTGACCAAACCACAGTATAGGATCCAATTCAGGAAAAGACCTTTCAAGATCTCAGGACCATTCATAGACAATTGTAAAGCAGACCTCATTCCCTATCCCTTCTCCTCAGGCTACTCACTGACACCCCATCTCTGCTCTTGTGCTGCACAAGTCATCCCTGGAAACCCTCAGAACAGATAAGCCTTACTGCAGCCACTCTGGGAGTCGAAGGACCCTTGCTTCTATTTAGATTCTACAAGGTAGTAACTTGTCATCTCGGGCAGATAACTATAATCTTCTCAGCCTTTGTTTTCTCAACTGTAAATGGCCACGTCCAGTCCTTCTGCTTCTAAGATTTTTGATTCTATGACTTTGTTGCTGCTCTACAGTGAATGGTAAATGCAGTGAAACCACCAGGTTCAACCCAGGACTCACTCACTACACCATCCCTCACGAAATGACAGCCTAGCCTCATAGGATAAGGTGTGGCACAAAGTGACAAGAGCCCCAAAGTCTTTCCTTTCATACCAGATGAACTCCCAGGCAATTTTTAAAATATTTGTGGACCAGCAACATTGTTAGTTTAGTTAAGATTGTATAAATGTCATATTTTGTTAGGATTTCCTTCTAGTGTTTGCATAATGTTGTTACTCACCTTGTTTGCATTGATAAACTCACTGTCCAGTGAGTTTTATGTATTATGTATTTAGACATGTTTATAAATCTCCAGCCACTCTAATATCTTCCCCATGTTCAGGTAAAAAATATATACCGAATAAATATACTGTATCAGTTGATGTCCTCTAAAGCAAATCTGGCCCATTCCCTATATACATCCTCTAGTGCATCCTAAATGTTCATTTCTTCATTAAGATAGCTCTTTGCAAATTCTCATTTACTTTTACCCAGGGGTTGAAAATAGAAAGAAGAGTCAATGTTACCACTGGTCCTGGAGGGCCTTGGTCACCTGGAGTTCCAATAAATCCAGGAAAGCCAGCATTACCCTAAAAATAGCCAAACCAAAGGAATAAGCTTCTCCTCTTGAATACAACTTGATTAAAACCATCAGACCCATTTTAAGATACCAAGCTGTCATTATTTCTAAGGTCCCATGAGTCTGCTATGGACAAGTTAGTTTATGAACTGTATCAATGGAGTGAGACACCAAGACTAGAAAAGGAGGGGGCTCATTATGGGAGCCATCTAAATTGCCCCCTACATACCTAATCCAAGCCAACATGCGGACATACATACAGACACACAATTGAGTCCAAATTGACTCAATACCCAGTTGAGATTCCAGGTCGTATAATTAAAAGAATGCAGGAAATACACATTGAGGGCCTGGCAACAAGAGAAAGGAAAACTTCTTTCACCACCTTCTAGTCTTTGGAGTCTGAAAAAAGGTATGAGCTGAGCTTAGCTCACTGCTTGTCTTACAGGTATTTGAACTGACACAGCATTATCTGCGTGTAATTGATGCTTTA
This sequence comes from Panthera uncia, assembly GCF_023721935.1. Taxonomy (NCBI): domain Eukaryota; kingdom Metazoa; phylum Chordata; class Mammalia; order Carnivora; family Felidae; genus Panthera; species Panthera uncia. The sequence goes on from NC_064810.1 coordinate 129,569,905, forward strand.
TCTTTTTTTATTTGAAACCAGAGAGATAAGTTTAGCTGAGCAGGGCAATATTAGCCAGCAGCAAACCAAGTTAGACATAGATCAAATTTTTCTTTATGTCCTTGCCAATGTGTGAAAATACCACTTATTGAGTGCTTAGATAATAAATATTCTTTTTCCTCTCTTCTGCACTGAACATTAGTCGTGTCCTTTTCCAAAAAGCCTTGCTCTCTAATGTCTATCAGCTAAACACTACCAGGGTTTTAGATATCCACAAGATTACTCTTTCTGAATAGAGCCACCAGTGACGGCAGCTTTTCAATATTGAGTCTTTACATCCTGAAGGAATGGATTTTTAATGGTAGACTCTACAAAGCACAGTGAAAACATGGCTCAAAGTCCACCAAGATGGCAGCCATATTCTTGAGATTCTAGTCCTAAATTAACAAAGAAGAATTTAAGGCTTGGAAGAATCTTGAAGAAACATCAGTGTTTACTCTGCAGCTAAAACAATGCCCTTCTGAATGATATCTAGACTTCACATAGATATTGATATTGTGTAACTGAAACTCCAACTTAGATTTTCTGTTATTATGGTTTGATGAGTCGCATTTGCATTTATAAGGTAAGTGAGAGTGGTATTAAGTGGGAGAGTGGGGTAGCCCAAGGGAGGTGTGGAATATGCACTGACTTAGGGGGACAATGGCCTTCCTGCTAAGTCCATTAAGTCAATAGAAATCTGCTCCTGTGAGCGGTGTCATGTGGGCCTCTACAGATCTTGGGAAATTCCTTTGGTTCTTACCCTCCTCCCTCTGACTCCCTTCGCCCCCTTCTCTCCTCGGTGGCCCGGGTCACCATCTTCTCCCTTAACAGAATCAAAAGCAGAGCGTTGAGTGTAAAGAAAAATAAGTACAAACAAATGACACATGCTGCATACCAGATGCCAGACCCCAAAAGATAGCTTCTTACTTGTGCACCAGGAGAGCCAGGAAATCCAGGTTCACCCTAGTGTCAGAAAAGAGATAAGGTCTTGTTTACTGTCATGTGATTAAGTCTTTCTTTCACATTCCTCCGAGAAAAAGAATAAATTATAATTTTGAGAAAACAGACTCAAAACAGGTGCCAGGAAAAACAACTAGAGCAACAGTTGTTATCTTGAACTACTCCCAAGTGGCCATATTTTATTTTTATAATTCAAAGTGAAACAACTTGCAAATGACTTTTACAAATTCTTCCACTTCCTTGATATATTATGTAATGGAACTTCCTTCTTAAACAATTTTATCTGTTGGTCTAAATATCCAGAGGTCTGACCCAATGGAAACCAAAGGAAAGGGGACCAAACAGACTGGTGGGAAGCAGGTGCCCATTGTCAGATCAAAGGCACACTACAAAGCAACTGTTCATTCAACAAATATTTATTTAGCACCTATGTGCCAACCACTGTTCTAAGCACTGGGAATTCAGCACTGAACAGAACAAAGACCCTGCTATCATGGAACTCAACTGCTAGTAAGGAAGAAAAGTATGTCAGGGAGAGAGAAATGCTATTCCAGAAAGGAGATTAAAGAATAAAGAATGATATGGATGGGGTTAGGAAGAGGGTCATTATTTTATATGAGGTGGTCGGACAAAGCTTTTTGGTAAAGGTGGCATTTGGTCCAAGACCAGCAGAAATCAAGAAAGCCAGCCAAACAGGTATCTGGGAAAAGAGCATTCCAAGCAGAGGGAAGAGTGTATGAAGAATCCGGAGGCAAGAATATGAACCTGTGCTGTGTTTGAGGAACACGGAAGCAGAATAGGGGGAGGGAAGGAGGCGAAGATAATGTCAGAGAGTTCACAGAGGGGCCAGATTATATAGAATCCTGTAGGCCATGTTTACAGTGGGGTTAATTCTGAATGACATCAGAAGGCATAGCTGGACTTTGAGTGATCTAACTATGCATTTAAAAGATGGCTCTGGGGATACCTGACTGGCTCAGTCAGTATAGCATGTGACTCTTGATCTTGGGGTTGCAAGTTCAAGTCCCATGTTGGGTGTAGAGTTTACTTGAAAATAAAATATTTAAAATACAAAATAAAATTTAAAAAAATAGGGCTCTGGCTGCTACATGGAGAACTAACTAGATGAGGCAAGAGTAGAAGCGGGGAGAACATTTAGGTGGCCACTGCAGTAATCCAGGTGGAAATCATGCTGTCTTGGCCCAGAGGGTGGCAGCGGTGGTGGTGAGAGGTGATGAGAGGCTGCACGTATTTGGAGGGTGGACTCACCATTATTTGTTGATGGATTAAATATAGGGGGTGAGAGACAGACATTTGTTAAAGATGGGGAAATGTCTGCCTTGAGCAATCGGCAGGAGGGAGGCTCCACTCCCTGAGATGGGGAAGGCTGGAGGAGAGGCAGGTTGTCAGGGCAATTGTTTTGGCTGACCGGATGTTTGATGAAATTAAAGGATTAGTGTTAATTCTTTGGTTGACAATGTATTGTTGTTATTTTATTTTACTAGTTTTTTGAGTAGGCTGCACACCTAATGTGGGGCACAACACGGAGCTTGAACTCATGGCCCTGAGATCAAGACCTGAGCTGAGATCAAGGGTCAGACGCTTGACAGACTGAGCCACCCAGATGCCCCTGTGGTTATGTTTTTAAAGAATTTTTTAGAGATGCAACTTGAAATATTTACTCATGGAATATATGATATCTGGGATTTGCTTCAAGATAATCGGGATAAAGATATATGTGTCGTGGAATACATAAAAAACAACATTAAATTGGTCGAGGTTTTTTATTCTTTGAGCTAGGTGATGGGTACATGGGGATAGGTGTCATTATATTAGTCTCTCCACTTGTACACGTGTTTGAATTTTTCCAGAATCAAAGGTTAACAAACAAAAGAAGAAGAAGGAAGGAGGAGGAGGAGGCTGTTTGGGGACATGCCAATTTTAAGGTGGAAACATATTTAGACGTTTAAGAGTATGGTCCAAGCTGGAGAAATACACTGGAGATCACAGGATAGATGATACTTGATGCTATGTAACTGGATAAGGTCACCTGAGAAGTGAGTAAAGAGGGAAGTAAGAGAAGTAGAAAGATAGATCCCTGAGTTTTCTAATATTTAGAGGTCAAGAACATTCCAAAGAAACTGAGAAAGAGCAGTCAGCAAAAAACAAGTGAGTGGGCTGGTCTGGACGATGAGAGAGGAAAGGTTTCAAGAATAAGCTCCTGATCCCCTTTGTCAAATTCTGCTGAGACGTGGAGTATGACGTGGGCAGAGAAGTGACCAATGGATTCAGCACCGTGGGTTTCACCTTGACTAAAGGTGTTTAGTCGTTGCGCGGGCAGAGCCGAGGGGTGAAGGCTCAATTGTCACCAGTTAGAGAGAACCAGAGGAAAGAAAGTGGAGTTTCTCAACCTCGGCACTACTAACATTTTCGACCTGACCATTCTTCTTTGTTGTGAGGGGCTGTCCTGTGTTTTGTAGGATGAAAAATATTATCTCTGGTCTCTACTCACTAGGTGCCATTTGCATCCCCTCCCCTGGCGTGACAACCAGAACATCTCCTAGAGGGTAAAATCACCCCTGGGTGAGAACCACAGATCTAGACCTACTCTTTCAAAGAATTTTTCCAGAGAGGAAAGGGACAATGGTACTGTGTAGTTAAATGAGTGTTTTTTTTATTGTCTGTTTGCTTGTGGGAGGGGTGATATTCCCACTTCTTTGTATACTGACAGGAATGATCTGTGGAGAGGGAAAAACATTACAGAAGGGAATTGCAGAAGGGAAAGGACCCAGGAAGGAAGCAAAAGGGGAACAGAGTGCAGCCCATGAGAGAAGAGATCAGTCTTAGACAAGGGCATGGACTCTTATCCACAGCAGGAGGAGGGAAGGCAGGGTACAGAGGCTGGCCTACGCAGTGGCAGATGTATGTAGAGGTTCTCTGCTCACTGCCCCTATTTAATTAATGAAACAAGAAGCACAATCACCTGCTGAAAACGTGGGAGAGAAAGCAGGTCTTGGAAGTCTGAGGAGAAGGGAGCAGGGATGAATCAATTGATTCAGAGAGGAAAATGAACAGAGAAGGGAATGGTAGCCAGCTGGCCAAGCAGCAATAGGGCTATTTAAAGTGAGGTCATGAAGCCTTGCCAGGAAAAACCCATGCAATGTGGACTGAATCCATGATGTTAGCCATACCACAATAAGCATAGGCTGCTTTGAATGTAGTACCAGGGCTGGTATGTGGCTTAAAACGTGAACATTTGAGGGGGGCCTGGGTGGGTCAGCCAGTTAATCACCTGACTCTTAATCTCGGCTCGGGTCATAATCTCACGGCTCGTGACATCGAGCCCCACATCCAGCCCTGCGCTGACAGCGTGGAGCCGGCTTGGGATTCTCTCTCTCTCTCTCTCTCTCTCTCTCTCTCTCTGCGCCCTCCCTGCTCGTGTGCACTCTCTCTGTCTGTCAAAATAAATAAAATAAACTTTGAAAAACTGGACATTTGAATTCTACCCAGAATTCCCCTGCTATGCAAACTCTCCCCTAGAGAAGAAAGACTTAATTTGCCAGGGTGGAGCTCCAATGGGCTAGCTTCTACACTCAGCTCTGTCTCTAAGCAGCTGTGTGACCATCGGCAAATCACTCCATTTCTCTACGTCTCAATTTTCATATCTATAAATCAAAAAGGCTGAACTAGATGATCACCAAGGCACCCATGGTTCGTCATTGCGCAGGTATTTACTAAGAGCCTACTATGTTTTGGGCATGTATACACATTAATTATACTAAGGGCAATATCCTGATCAATAAAATGGCAACAGTGTCATCCAGGGAAACAAGACAATTGCAGGGTTAAGTAGCTGGGCATCACTAAACATCCTAGTGATTTCTTATGTTGTGAAACAATAAATGGTAACTCGCAGACTGAAGCACTCAGAATAACTGTGGCTATTGACATTTGATTTGTTCAACAGTCTTCATGTGATTTCCATTCTTAAAAACCTGTCAGTAACCCATTAACTACATGTTAAAATACCATATCCTTATGAGAGTAGAAATATTCAAATATACTCACTGAGTACCTACTCTGTGCCAGGCTCATTCAAGCAATACGAAATTGAATAAGGTGCAATCGACTGTCAAATTCACAAACTGGGAGGTAGCCAGATATGTAGGGATAAACCTCAATATAACCTCAATAGAAAGGGGCTACTATAGAAACATGACCAATGTGCGTGAGGAACACAGAGTATAGGACAACCAAATCTTTCCATGGGGGAGTCCAAGAAGGGTTCCACAAGGAAAAGTTGATACGTGAGTTGATCAGAGAAAATGTGTGAAAAAAGTCCAAAGGAGGGAGGTGTGTAAGGACATGCCTAAATAGAGTCAAGAGTGTTTGCAAAGACAGGAAATTAGGGAAGTTCCTGGCTGGGGTGGAAATATCTGGCATAGGTGGAAGGTGAGGAAAGGAGTTCAAGTTTTAAATAAGGCAGTAACAAAATCAGCTTTTATTTTTTAAGGAGGGAACTCTGGCAGCTATAACATGTCATAAGCAGCATTTAGAAACCATTTCTGGCATACCACTTGGATAATAAAGACTTATTCTAGTAAAATTAAAAACAAATCACCGTAGTAGTTAGTTCAGAATACCCTGTAAGATAACCCTCACCTTTTTTCCTTTTCTTCCCGGATGTCCATATCCATCTGGACCAGTAAGACCCTAAGAAAATGACACAAGATGAATGGTAGAGTCATCTAGATCAATACTGGTTGACAATATTATCTGAACCCTTGGATTAATCAGCAGTGCAAGGAAATGGAGAAGGCAGACGGGCTTGGTGGAGGCTTATACTGTATCATAGGATAAACCCTCAGCTACCTTTATAGGATAAGGAGAGGATAAGTATTTAAAACTTGAAAAGTATTTTTTTTTTCAATTTTAACTTCTTCTTTAGCAAGATTCTGTACCTCACCAAAATGATGCCACAGATGTAGGGAGCCACATCACTGTACAAAATCCCTCTAGAGCTAAATTTCCTTTCTTTGCAGGGTAAAGTAACAAAAGAAGAAGCTCTAGAATTTGGCAAATCTCTAGAGATAAATGCAAACTTACGGAGGAAAAGACTGGGATGGAGGCAATAGAGTTTAGTGAATAAGTGCTTAAGACGTATACCCAGACAGACCTGAATTTTCATTCTACTTCCAACACTGGTTGGAAGCAAGTTATTCTGGTGGGGGGGGGGGGGGGGGGGGGGGCGGTGGAGGTGATGATGGCAGTGGTGGTGATCTTGGTCATGATGACGGTGTTCGTGGTGGAGGCAGTGATAGTGGAAGCAGAGGTGATGGTGATGACACAATTATGAATATGTTAATGACACTACTGGGATCTTAGCATCTGTACATATACACAGTGAGCTTCCTATGACAAGGGGTAAATTCAGAACCTTTTAGGTGCACCTTGCTGAATGGACAAAAACTGCACCCAAACCAAGCAGTCAACTGAGAACAATTTTAAGTTTTAAGCCACAAAGATCATTCCTATGGCCTAAGGGGGAAAAGCTTGAAACATTAGAAAAATGAAAAAGAATAAGATAAAGAAGATTGCCAAAGATGAATTGTTTGGGGACAAAAAAGATGCAAATGAGGTTCATTTGCCGTTCCTCCGTTTTCTCTCTGCTGAAGGACACACACAGCCTCGGGCACCTACAAATTTCAGAGATCCAAACCGCCTATCTTGGAGATAACCGCTTCTGACATTCCTGAAATGACACCTTCCAGAAAGGCATTGCTCCCCAGCTTCGTCTGTCCCAAGGAGAGACTGGTAGAAACAACCTTTGCGTTATTTTAAACCAGGAAATTTTAATAAAGTGGAACAGCATTAACTTCATCACCCGAACTGAGAGTAGATGCAGAACACTACTTATCCCATATTCCTTTTGACAGTAATCTTGTTCTATTTTCTCCCCCTTGCACATTTAATTTTAAGCTTTTTGGCCTGATTTTTTCTTCTCCCCTTGCTAACAAATGCAATTTCAATGTTGAGTGCAAAACAATGGCAGGGTGTTCCCACTGTTGATGAAAGAAATCTCAAACATAGGAGCTGCAGGAGAGACAACATTTCTCCCTGTCATAAAGCTCATTCCAATAAAATGATGAATTGAAAATAGTCATAAAATAACTAACTGGCTCTCATGTTCAGAGGGATGGCTAAGGTCTAAATGCAGAGCCCTGTCTCTGGGAGCATTATCTGTTCAAGTAAACCTTTGATGATCCTTGGTCTCCAAAGGTTATTTCTATGTTCTGGGTAATTGAGGCCATGCACTTAAAAGTTTGCAAGTCTGAATGCCTGTCTTATTTGTTTCCCTGGAAAAATTGTTTCATTGAACACATCTGTATTCCAAAAAATCTCAAATGCTTAGAAAACATCTTTGTCAAACAGACGAGGCTCACTGGCATATCCCTCTTCCACAACATGTGAGGAGGCAAAATAAATCCCAAGACATCTTTAGGTTCTTTATTTATGGGAGGAGTTTGAGAACCTTTGACTCTTTAGGGTCACAACAGCTCTGGCGATCATATCATATTTGTACCCCAAAATTCATCAGGAATATTCAAACTTTGTGTGAAACAAGAACAAATAACAAACAAGAAATTCAGCCGAGAGTCCAAAACAGAGAAGCCAGACTTACAGGTTGCCCTCTGAGTCCTTGTCGACCCCGTGGGCCTGTGGCTCCTGTGTCACCAAGATCTCCCTTTTGTAACAAAAGGTAAACATGAAGTTAATTTTTTCCTATGAGTTCATGCAGTTTTATGTCATTTTCCTTAGAGAGTTTACAGTCACCCTTATTCAGGTCCCGTTGCCAACACCATACAGTCTAAGGTGAGTATCTTCCTCTGAACTTTGTTACACAGAGATTACTAACAAATATAGTGGAGATTTGGGCACTGAAAATTAGTGAAATGAGGTATATGGCATCCATGACAGAATTTTATATTTTTCTGGCTTTTTCTAGGTGTGAATGTAAGACTATGTTTGTAGAGAACCCATATATTTATCTATTTATTGATATGTCTTTGCCTACTGATATAGGTGGCCATCTATCTATCTTTCTATATGTCAGTCTATATGTCTTTCCTTCTCTGTATCCACTGTCCAACTATAAGGTATAGTCAATACCATCACCAATGATATCAAAAACTCACACTGGAAATAATCACATACGGAGAGATTCACATGAGAATACCCAAGTTACAAGAAAAAAAAACAAAAAAAAGATGTGTTCTCTGGCATTTACCTTCATTCCTGTTGGTCCCGCTTTCCCTTTTGAACCAACTGTCCCTGGAGGCCCAGGAATCCCCTACAACAAGACCACAACTAAAATCACCTCAAGGGCCACAAGGTAACTAACTCCCTGACTCTCTTGTTATTATCGAAATGGTCTGGAACTGGTAATATACTCATAAATCACCTTTAGTGTTTTATACAATTAATTGTATCCTTCAACATACAAAATGCTTCATATACACATTTAATGTCTGGGCTGGTGGTGGGGTGGGGGAGAAGGAGGGAGGCGTTCTATGTAAGAGGCCACATCTACCAAGCTCTGAGCACTGGAGCGATGATCTGGCTACTAGAGGGAAAAACGCCATTTGATTAAGAGATCAGGAAGACAAACACCTAGACTTTCACCTGCTCCAAACAGAAAATATTATCAAAAGAGAATGAAAATAATACAATCGGTACAAGGCTAGACTTTTTCTGATCGAGAGTCAATAAGAACAGAACTAGGGCATAGGCTATCCTGGAGCTGCTATTTTGAATCTCCAGATTGAGACGCTTATCCCTAACTTAAACCATGCTGCTCAGAATTTAAGCTATGTCAAATGCTCCCATCGTCAGGAAGCCACTTGTAATCATCTGTCTCAATGTGGTCTGACGCTTCTATGAACCACTGGGAGACTGGGTCAGGAGTAGAAGGGGCACTAGAAAGAACAAGTTGGAAGCCAATTCCACCACGTACCGTCCTCATGACTAATCATTTTTAATCCCTTTGAGCCTCGGTTTCCTTATCTATAAAATTAGGATAGTAACGCTTCTTTTTATGCTTGTGAGGATCATATTGGCCGTTTATACCTCTGTACAGCTCTATTTTTCCTTGCACTATAGGTAAGGCACGATCAGTTTGTGTTAAACACCCTTGGGTCTCTAACCCAATCTCATTGATCACCATATTCCCACAATTTACCAGAATAGAAGGTGGTACAGCCAGTGATCAAGTTAGCTATTTCTAGAAACCCCTGATACCTACCAATTCCAGAACAAACAGTGTAGCTTTATGTTATTTATCCAGGAAACTCAGGTGTATGAATTGGCCACTGTTAATATGCAACTCTGCTGTAGTTTTTCATTTTTCAAACGTACCTTAGCGCCCAGTAAGCCTTTTGGTCCAGAATTTCCTGGTTGTCCTTGCCTTCCTCTTGGTCCCTGGTTCAAAGATGACATTAGAATTCAATCAGTGTTTATGGTCTATTTCCCATGTAACCACAAAGTCGCCTTGGTCACCAACGGGAGCACAAATCAAGGTGCGCTGACCCATCACTATCACATGTATCACACTTTATTCAGCAGCATCAGCACCAAAGCAACCCAGACTCACTCCATCTGAAGCACTGGATATGAGCCTTCAGCATCCATATTTGTGACCACCTCTGCAGTTGAATCTGATGAGCCCTAAAATCTCAGAACATTGCTTTTATATTTTAATACACCCAACTAGTTTTAAATCCTAAAAGGGGAATGAAAGGGGCTGCTGGGATATTGATCTCCTTTGAAAATTCAACCTTCTCTGTACACACACAAGGGCACATTTTGATTTTTTCAAGAACCAATAGTACCTTTAAGAAGCCTAATCGCACTGGACACATTGCTGGGGAGTTACTCATTTTCTCCCCAATCTATTTTATTGTACTGATTTCAACACTAATTTTTCTCCAGCTTTTCTGAAAAAATGCTTTCCTATTAAAAGCATTGATCATGGCCTCTATACTCCTGGGTGAGGCATTGTAGTCTTCTATTTAAATACAGCATCATACCCACATCCCAGTGGGAGGTGAAATTAAGGAGAGGTTTTATTGATTATCTTGCTCATGGTTCACAAAACAACATGTTCCCCTTGCGTTCAGCAGTAGGATAGAGTGAATATAAAAGAGAAAGCCAGGACACAACAGTGGCGGGGGGTCCAAATTTGAATTAAGCCAGCGATCAAAATGAAGGCAAAAATATATCTCTAGGTTGTTTTCCCCTATGTTCAAACACTCTTCTATCATAAAATAAATACAATCCCTAATTACACTTTGATTACCCATTTCTTCCTTTAGTACCTTTGTCAAGTCGAAAAACAACAGAAACCTTTCAAAGTGGTCACCTGACACTCATAGAATTTTTAAAGTTATGGAGAATGATTCAATGTGTTAGTAAAATGTGTTGTTTTCAAGTTCTTCCACTTGATACTTGGGAACAATTGGCTTTTAAAAGAAAGATGTAGAACATGTTCCAGAAGGGTTTACAGAATGACAGATTTGGGTTATGCTTAGAAGATTCCAAAAGAACTGGATGGGGAAATTTAAATTTCCAGTTATCACTGAATCCTTTACAACACCCTGCTTGAGGGCGAGACTCTTCCAGGCCTTAACGTCCTTCCTGAAGGTCCCACGCCTATTAGCAAAGTGACTTATGTATTACAGATACTCAATAAACACTTTGCTGATTTTTTATGCCAAACTGAATAAAATTTTAATGAATTAAGTACTGTTTGAGTAAGTTCAATATGGTTTCAAAGGCAGTAATTAAGAGCACAGATTTGATAACTAGACTGCTTGAGTTTGAATCCCATCTTTATCATTTACTAACTGTGGGAGCTTAGCCACTTTACCTTACTTCTCTATCCCCACCCCCGTCCACTTCTCTCTGTAAAATAGGGAGAATAACCCCCCCCCATTAAAGGATTAAATGGGTTAATACAAGTGCTTAGGGCCATATTTAAGACAGCTTAAGAATTCATAAATATTGCTATTAGGGTTCAACCTGCCCAGGAGAGAGATACACAATTTGCTTGGGAAAGGCCCTGGAAAAGAGGTATCCAAGGCCATTCTGATATATGTTAAATCCCCATCCAAGTATCTAAGTTATAATTTCAAACAAATATCCTTTAGCACTAAAATCAACTTCACTGATACAACCTGCGGGCCTGAGTATCCAAGCTCTCCCGGGTAGCCCCGTTCACCGGATTCTCCACGCATACCCTGTTAAAATGAGCAAAACTTAGTGAGTTCACCAGGCACCCTTAGGGTTCCTATTGAAGGCAGGCTTCCCCGCAATATGTCATTTGACAGCCACAAGAGAAAGATAAGAAAGATTTGATTGTCTGTGCTCAGTTCTCTTAGGATATGGAATGTGAGAAGATATGGGGGGAGGGGGCTCCACTTATGTTGCAAAGCCAGATTTTTTTTCAGTCTTTGCATGACTCTTTCCAATGTCTTAGCTTAGTGATAGAAGCAAAAACACCTTGTTTAAACAACTCAAGCTCCCATTTGACATAATAACGGGTTCCTAAAAGCCCATCCATTCCTTTTAAGGGATATGGGCTAAGTATTCACTGGTGTTAAGGACTCTTATCCCACGTGAAGGAACTCAGAATGTTGAACACAGCAACAAGCGTGACATTCTGGGGGAAGGCACATGAAGCACAAAGAGAAAGGGCAGAAACCTGACTTTAAAACCCTACGGGTTCTTGTGTGGCGCCTGGGTGGCTCAGTTGGTTAAGCGTCTGACTTTGGCTCAGGTCATGATCTCACAGTTTGTGGGTTTAAGCCCTGCGTCGGGCTCTGTGCCGACAGCTCAGAGCCTGGAACCTGCTTCCGATTCTGTGTCTCCCTCTCTCTCTGCCCCTCCCCTGCTCATGCTCTGTCTCTGTCTCAAAAATAAATAAAACATTAATTTTTTTTTTTTCTAAACCCTATGGGTTCTTGAAACAAAACCAAAAATAAACCCTATAGATTCTTACAGGATTAAGCTGGCTCTCTGGGCAAAGGGTGAGCCCTTAACATGATTCGTCTAATAACTGACTTCATTTCTCCCTTGTATTAAAAGTTTCACTCCTACAGAGAAGATACATTTTCTAAGATTGAAGATAATACCCATTTTGTGAATTATTCTGCCTTCTTTTTCATGTTGCTCATGTGTCGGAAAGGCTACTAATTATTCATAGATTTGCAAAGAGAAAAAACCTTAAACTGAGAATTAATCACTGTGTAGGTCAATTCCTCGTGCTTCTTAAGTTTTTAAACTGTTCAGGTAAATAGGAAGCACTCCTTTTTTTTTTTTAAGTTTTTTTCTTAAATGTGTATTTATTTTTGATAGAGCATGTGAATGCACATGAACAGGGGAGAAGCAGAGACAGAGGGAGACAGAGAGTTCCAAGCAGGCTCTGCGCGGTCAGCACAGAGCCCAACATGGGGTTTGAACTCACGAACCGTGAGCCAAAACCAAGGGTCTGATGCTTAACTGATTGAGGCACCCAGGCATCCTGGGAACCACTTGTCTTAATCATTATCGTTATCTTATTCTGCTCTTTAAAAGTTGACTTCTAGATTTATGAACATAGCTAAGTTTTAAAAGGACTGTAGCTAGAAATTTTGAAATAGGTTGTGAAAATCTTTGCACATCACATTAGTGACATTCAGAGTGCAACATCCTGAAAACAACTTGGTTCTATATAGCCAAGTTCAAACTCTTGTTATACGTCCACGCTTGTACATTTATATTAAGGGAATCATTTCAGCAAAGCAAAAGCAAGAACAAAACAAAAAAACCTGTAATACAGTTTTTCTTTTCATCACTAACCACAATATCTAACAAAACAGAAATTATCTAAATGCTTAACATAAGAATAGTTTAGCAAATAGTTGTTCTTCTACAGAGTATGCTATAATATATTTAAATGATAATAGGATGATTTGGAAACAGAAAAGCAGACTATAACATAATATATTCATTATAATAACTCTTACTATCTATCTCTTACAGGAAACAAACATGAAAATAATTGCAGGAAGCTAGTGAGCTTACACTTTAAAAATGATATTCTTTTTTTAATTTTTTTTAACATTTATTTTTTATTGAGAGACAGAGACAGAGCATGAGCATGGGAGGGGCAGAGAGAGGAGGAGACACAGAATACGAAGCAGGCTCCAGTCTCTGAGCTGTCAGCACAGAACCTGATGCAGGGCTGGAACTCACAAAACCGTGAGATCATGACCTAAGTCAAAGTCAGACACTTAACTGACTGAGCCACTCAGGCGCCCCTAAAAATGATATTCTTAATTAAGGTTTCCCCTTATTGCCAAAATAATTTATGCATTGACTTGTCTGCCATAATACAATATTTTCCATAAACAAAATCTTATTTAAATTTTCAACGTATTCTACATCTTGTAGATGTCAGCATATCTAATTTTATAGACAGTAATGAGCCATATTTTCCCCAGATCCAAGGGATGCTGTAATCTGGAATTCAGCACCCTTGGAAACTATAATCTTCCAACACTACTTGCTCATCGTTAGCAAGTCACAGCCTCAAAAACACAAATGAATCTATGTGACCAATGTTCCAACACTAGGTTAACTAGCAAACTATTGACATGTTAGATAAGTCCGTTTCAATATGATTTTATCTCTTATTTAAAAAATCAAAGCTTGAATAGGAAAAAGAGCAGACAACTACAGGGATTCATCAAGATTACAATGTGTTAAATGGAGAGGTCTCCTATTAAAGACAGTAGTTTGCTCACATTTTTCTCTGCTCCCAAAATGAGCGGTTACTGTTCCACAATCTTTCCCAATAAGAAAACAGAGCAGAGGCCCAAGCAGCAATCGGTCTGAATCAGAGCAGGAGGTCAGAAGGCCAGAAAGGAGAAATCCAAGAGAAATAAACCTCACATGTTTGAATATACTAGGAGGTTACTGGTTTTGTCAAAGAGCTTTATAATTAACTGGCAAAGTTAATTTACAAGCAAATGAGGAGAAAGAGTACCTCAGAGAAAATAAGAGTTATATAGCTGCAAATAATATTTACCTAGCAATCATATGAACAATGAACAGTCTTGACCAAAAGTGGAGAAAGTAAGTATCTCGCAAGATGAGTTGTGGGAAGTGTAAGAAGGAGATGGATAGGTTAAGAAAAATCTTTATCCCCCCCTAGCAAGAAATCAATAGAACAACATCCCAAACTGAAAAACAAGAAATACCAAAGTAACCATGCTGTTTAGAGAAACGACAATAATACCAGAAGGACTTAGCCCGCAGTGAGTTGCTCCTGAAGAGCTGGGAAGAATGGACAGGGAGATAATGCAATCTGACTTCAAATGTATGCACAGGCTTCACTCTGATTTAAATTAAATTTAAAATAACACAGGAGATGGGGGCGGGGGAGCACGTAGGTGACCTGGTTGGTTAAGGTGTAACTCTTGATTTCCACTCAGGTCATGATCTCACAGTCATGAGATCAAGCACCGTGTTGGGCTCTGTGCTGACAGCGTGAAACCTACTTGGGACTCTCTCTCTCTCCCCCCCACCCCTCTCTCTGTCTCTCAAAATAAACCTTAAAAAAACCCCACAGGAGATGAAGTGACATAGGGAAAGAAAAATAACCATGACCCAGCTGAACAGAGAACCCACTGTTAATGGATATTTAGATAAACGATATGTAGTGTCACAAAAGAATTAAATGATTCAAAAGTAGGAAATTCCTTCCACTGCCTAGAGCCACTTAATTTCTCCAAAACAGTCTATTTCTTTCTGCCTTTTGGGGATAAAAACAGTAAGATAAAATGATAGTTCCAGACATTATTTATTTCATAAGTATTAAAACCAAATTAACAGGAAATATCTATTTAAGAACTTATTTCAAATCCTAGCATTTTATGAGAAAAAAACATTTCACTTGGTGTCAACAAAACTTGTTTGGATTTTTGAGACTTGAAATTTCTTAACATCCGTGCTTTTCCAACACTGTTGTAATAAAGACACAGGAGTCACATCTTCTTTGTACCTCGGAGGTCATTGCCCAACACACACACACACACACACACACACACACACACACACACAC